>NC_022012.1:63635187-63686509 GCF_000317375.1 Microtus ochrogaster
AAAGCAGGCTGAGTAAGCTATAAGGAGCAAGCCAGTAAGCAGCATTTCTCCATGGTATAACAATTTCTTCCCAGACTGAAACACTACGTCCTATAGGGAAGCTCCCTAAATAGGAAGGGAAACAACTCAAAGTAGCTAAGAGTTTCTCCTCTCAAACCAAGAGAAGCTGAGCTACAAAAAAGAACTGAACCCAGACCCACTACCTGAAAGAAGCGAAAGCCTGAAGAGCTGCCTGGAAGGTTCAGACCAGCTGAGCCACCTGGGAAGCACACTGCCCACCCTGTTAAGCTACCTACAGGCTGTGTGTTGTGCTCCAGGTTCCCAGGTTTACAAGCTGTCACTGCTGCTGGGGTGGGCTTTGCTGTTAATAGCTGTCTTGGAGTCATTTCTGCCCCTGTAAGTGAAATCAATAAAACCTATTGGTTCACCAAATTGGATGCTGTTTGTATCCATACTTTGGTGTGTCATGAGTTCTCCATCTGGAGTGAGTAGGCATGTGCTGTGTCTTTCCAGGCGAAGTTTTGTTACACAACACCTCTGCATGGGTTCCTGCTTATAGGTTCCTGCTTTGCATTCTTGTTCTGACTTCCTTCAGCAATGGAAGTCCTAATACAGTTTATTTAAGATCTAAATTTCATAATTATTTATTGGCAGAACCAAGATCTCAAATATTTTGGTACCTGTCCCTCTATACTTAATTAGCTAGCTGTGGACCTCCTAGTCACAGTGCTTCTTTTAGTCTCCCATACTCAACAGTTAAGTAAATACTTGTAAGGACTGCTTGGTAAGCATCCCAAAAAGGAGTCTTCTGCATTTCCACATAAGAGATGTTATCCAAAAGTAAGTCTTGTTAAAATAAGGTTTTCTCCGTGCAGTGAAAAGAATGATTTGCCAATTCTCACAGTATCCTTGTGCTAATCCCCATGTCCTCTTACATGACAAAGATTCACATGTTGCTATTACGAGTCTGAGTGAGATGGCTATCCTAGATTAACTCTTAGAAATGGACTTATTTTAATTTTATTTTATTTTTTTTTTTGGTTTTTCGAGACAGGGTTTCTCTGTGGCTTTGGAGCCTGTCCTGGAACTAGCTCTGTAGACCAGGCTGGTCTCGAACTCACAGAGATCCGCCTGCCTCTGCCTCCCAAGTGCTGGGATTAAAGGCGTGCGCCACCATCGCCCGGCCTAGAAATGGACTTATAAGGCAAAAACAGAAGAGCCAAAAATCAAAGGAACTATGGCAATAGAAGGATAAGGATGGGGAGACAGAGGTGGGTAGGGAAGGATGGAGGGAGGGGGAAGGGGGAAGGCAAAAGAAATAAACCAAGATAAAAATGTTATGTTACTTGCTTCATTTTAACCAACTGTGCTTTACTTTGATTCTTGAAGCAGAAATGATAGCATAATGTTTCAATGCTTGTAGAAATTAAGCTTGTAATATTTAGTTATAAAGCACCAGAAAGCATGCTCCGTGCTTGCAATTCTGCAGACTCTTCATGTGTAAGAGATGTAGTGAGCTAGAGTGGCTAATTTTTGTTTTGTAACTTAGAGTAGAGATAAATATATTTTTATGATCCTACAAAATATAGTGCTAATATTACCAGTTAATAAAGCGATATACAAAGTTCAACTTAAATTCATAACAAAATACTACCCTGTCATTTTTACAGAATGCTATTTACCTCTTATACTCAACTGCATTCACTACAATAGCTTGTAAAATAAATCATCACTATAAAGAGGAGTGGCTCAAACAGCTGAAGATCACAAAAGGGGTTTGAAGGAGAAGGTAATGGGGCAGGCACAGGTCATGTTCTCAGATCGTTCACCAGAGACAGGATTGATACACTAGGTTCCAGGATGTTGACAGCAGATTAACTTCAGCTTACAGTTCATTTAGTGTCAGCCCTAGCTGAAGAGAACTCAACCACACCCCATCATGCCTACACACTTTCCAGGGTAGCCTACATGAAATATCAGTGCATGCCAGAGAACAAAGGCCTGGAATTTTATCTCTGTTAGGGATATTGTCAATAGCTATTACAGTACCTGGTGGTCTCTGTGGAGCAGTTGTGGCCGTCCCTAGTACTACTTTCTCCTCCAATCACCCTTAGTTCATTTTCCCTTCTCAGGTGTTGGTCTCAAGTGCCTGCTTTGGTTAACATCCTGATAGTAAACTGCACCCTATGAATCTGATTCTTCTAGAATCTAATTTATAAGAAATAGGATTCATGGAAACCTACTTCCATTTTTACTGTTGAATATTAGTGAGCTGAAGAATAGAATGGCTTTCTTTTCCCTTCAGTTAACTACTCTGTATGAGAAAAAAAAGTCAAACACACACACACATAAACGGAGGCTGTTCTTTTGTTTCCTGGCCATTCAGTTCTGAACATATAAACTATATTAATTACAACATTGTTTGGCCTATTAGATTAGGCTTATTTTTTAATTAACTCTTACATCTTAAATTAACCCATTTCTATTAATCTGTGTATCACCAAGAGGCTGTAGCCTACAGGTAAAGGTTCTGGAGCATCTGTCTCCTTCAGCAACTACATGGAATCTTAACTCTGCCTACTCTCTATATGTATCTTTTTTTAAAAAACAGCTCTGAGATTCTTTTTTTTAATTATTTATTTATTATGTATACAATATTCTGTCTGTGTATGCCTGCTGGCCAGAAGAGAGCACCAGACCCCATTACAGATGGTTGTGAGCCGCCATGTGGTTGCTGGGAATTGAACTCAGGACCTTTGGTAGAGCAGGCAATGCTCTTAACCTCTGAGCCATCTCTCCTGCCCTCTCTATATGTATCTTTGTTCGGATTTCCTGCCTGACTTTATTCTGCTAAGCCATTGACCAAAACAGATTCTTTATTAACCAATAGTAATAAAACATATATTCATAGCATACAGAGGGGGATCCCAATCACATGCACACATGTACACACACAATCCACACCATACCACACCACACCCACAGGAAAAAAATGTACAGCTCTAACTTCTATTTCCATTCTACTCCCATATGAAACACAGCATTAAAAATACTTAAAACAAGACAGGACAGGATCTCATGAACTCTGGCTAGTCTCAGTCTGGTGAGGCTCCTGACTCAGCTTTCTCTGTGCTAAGCATGTATAACCTTTCTTGTTCCACTTCTGGCTTACTTCTGATCATTTACTGCAGCTAATCTATATCCTTTCTTCATATTCACCAAGACCATTGTTTTTCATAGTAATCCATTAAAATTATTCATCATAATATTAGTAAATATTTAGGATAACTCTTGGGTTCCTCCTCAGTTGTCTTAACTCTTTTGCAGCATTTTCCCCACTCAAACTTGTTCTTGGTCCACTAGAATCCGCTGCTCCCACTTAGCTTCTTACCTTCCCTCAAGGGTAACACGCTTTTCATATCACCTCTGTGTAACAACATTACATACACACTTCCATGCATCTTTGAAGAAGTCAGCACCCTACACAGGTCTCAGCCACATACAAAGTTTATTAAACAGATAAGGCAATGGTTCCAGAGATGTTTGTGGGTTCTTCGATTTTCATTTTTTTTCCCTGATCTATCTACACATAAAGGAAGACATTGTCAAAGTTTGTGAGTCTTTGCTAGTGAATCACACGTTCTTTAGCTAAAAGTCTTCAGAACAAAATTAAGAGCAGGCATTAAGCTAATCATATTCAAGGATAGAAATGATAAACATTTTTTGTTCTGAAGATGGAATGATCTCCCATGCTCCAGGATTTGTACAATTAGTATTGCAAAAGTGACTTATCAAATCAAAAAAAATGTTGATTTAGTGAAATTCCCACCAAAATTCTAACTCAGTTCTTCATAGAAGTTGAAAAACTCTTAAATTTCATTTGGAACATGCGTGCACACACATACACACACACAAACACCTAAGTACACACACAAAAAAAAAAACCCTAAAACAAGACAGCACAAACAATTCTGATAATAAAAAAGATCTACTGGAGGTATCACCATCCTTGATTTTAAATTATATTACAAAACTATAGAAATAAAAAAAGCATGATACTGGTATAAAAACAGGCACATTGGCCAGTGAAATAGAATTAAAGACTACGGAGTGTCCAGCAATAAATAAAATATTTGTATCATGTCCCTCCACCAAAAGGCTCACAGATTTTGGAAGAAGAAAGGATATACAGATGGTAAGAAACAGAAGGAGTTAATAACATCAAGGAAGCAGTGTTTTCAGACACTTGGGGGGCAATTGCACAAATGAACTCGCTGAGAATGCCCAAGACCTGTACAAGTTCTTAAACCCTATCATAGAGGGGGAAAGTGGTATAAAATACCATCACTGATGAGGGGATACTGGCATCTGAGAGCTGATTGGGTAGAGTCAGTTTTCTTAATAAAGTAACCTCTGATACTAGCTGGTCAAGAATGAGAAAAAAAGAGAAGTCTCAAAGTGGTGCGGAAACAGATGGGTGCGTTCAAAGGGTGATAAAGGCAGGCGCTGGGGAAGAAGAGAGAATGCAATCAACATTTTCAAACAATATATTTTTATTTAAAAAATCTGATACGCCTATTATTTTTGCCTCTAATTCATATTGCTTAAAGAAAATTTAGAGAATTAGTTTCAAATTCTGCAATTTGTTAGAATTTTCTTTTAAGATTATCATTATAAAATGTTACTAATACTTACACTAAGAAATCATGTAACATAAACAACAGCAAGTAATATCCCTATGAAAGTCAATTTCTCTATTAAATGGAAAAGGTCAGTCTGTAGTCTATTATGTATATGTATAAAATAATAAATATGAATTGAATTTTGAATTTATGAGGCACACGGGTCTTCGGGCTCGTCTTGCTGTTTCCCAGATAGTTTTCCAACACCAGGTGATATGTGAACAAAGTGCTATTGAAACATTAAATGAGAAAAAAATAAAGATAATAATAGCCTACCAACCTATCTATACCATCTATTTTAGCTAAAATTTATTATTAAACCAAAAGAGCAGAAGAGACGATTATAGGAAATGCTGCAAAGTGAACACAGGACTGTTAGCTTCATCACAGACCTGAGAGAGGAAAGCCCAAAGCTAGCCATAAGGGAAGCATTAAAGAGAGTTTAAAGGCATCCAATGCACCTTGAGAACTGCCAGCAGTATGGTGTGATGGTGCACAACTTTAACCTCAGCATCCAAGAAGCAGAGGCAAGCAGAACTCTGTGAGTTCAAGACCATTCTTGCCTGCATGGGGAGTTCTAGGCTTGTCAGAACTATACTGAGACCCTATATATTAGCCACTTTTCTGTTCCTGGGATAAAGTACCATCACCAAGGCTACTTATAGAAATAAGGCTTTATTTTTGATCTTGGGCTTCTAGAGGGCCAAGAGTCCATCAGCATTGCTGTGAAGAAGCCAGGTGTCAGAAGGCATGGAGGTAGGGACAGGTGAGAGCTCACATTTTAAAATGCAAGCAGCAACCAAAAGTGAACTGGCTGGTCCAGCCGGAGACCCATGCCATGAGAATGAGTCCATTCCTGACACTGCCTGGAGCACTGGAACCCAGAGGCTGAATGGTCCAGAAACCTACAATAGACTCACACATGACTATAGGGAAAAAAAAGTCAATGTAATGATGCCTAATGATATATTTATAGGTATAGTGTCTACCCCAATTGTCATCAGAGAGGTTTCATCCAGAAACTGGTGGAAAAGGATGCATAGACCCACAAACAAACATTAAGCCAAGCTCAGGGAATCCTGCTGAAGGAGTGAAGAAGCCAGAGGGGTAAAGGATACCACCAGAAAATTCACAGAATCAACTAACCTGGGCTCACAGGGGCTCACAGAGACTGAACCGAAAACCAGGGAACCCTTATGAAATTGACCTAGGCCCTTTGCATATATGTGATGTTGTGTAGCTTGGTCTTGTGGGACTCCTAACAGTGGGAGCAGGGACTGTCTCTGACTCCTTTACCGACTTTGGGACCCAGTTCCTCATGTTGGGTCGCCTTGCCCAGTCTTAATACATGGGGAGGTGCTTGGACTTACTACAACTTGATATGTTTTCTTTTGTCAATATGCATGGAAGGCCTGACTCTTTCTGAATAGAAATGGAGGAGAGTGGGTGGGTGAGGGGCAGGCAGAGGGGAGGCCAGGGTGGGGAAAGGACTGTGAGGAGAGGAGCTAGGAAAAACTGCAGTTGGGATGAAGAAAAAAAAAAAAAACCAAGCATGAGCTGGAATGTGGAGGCTCAAAGCACCAGCAGTAACACACCTCTTCTAGCAACAGGGCAGCCACCTGCAAAGAGGGCAGCCACATGGGGACCAAATATTCAAATGCCGGATATGATGGGCAATGTTTTATTCACACCACCGCACCCTGTCTCCAAGGGAAAGAGTAAATAGAGGGAAAGTGAAAACTAAAGAGGTTGCTAGCAACCTTCAGAAGAGCTTCCAGCTCCCTCATAGGGTGGCTTATGGGAAGACACTTGGGGAATACTTTGAACTTACTGAATATTAAATTTAGTGTCTGAGGCAGGAAAACCCACAGTATTTGAAATCTGCACAAAAATAGTAAGACCTTTCCACAGTACATTGGGCAAATCTTACTTAAAAACTCATTTAAAAAAATAAAAATCTATTTTGCTTTTAATTATGTGTATAAAATTGTGTCTGCGTGGGAGTCTATGCACATGAGCACAGGTGTCCCATGGCGGCACCAGGGCACTGGAGCCCATAGAGCTGGGGTTTTAGGTGCTCGTGATCTGCCCAATGTGGGGACTCAGAACTGATCTTGGGTCCTCTGCAAGAGCAACACATTCTCTTGTCTGCTAGATCATCTTTTCAGTCCTAACACATTGCATTATTAACTGTGATTCCAGCATCGTTTTTATTCATTTTTCCATTTCAGGACTCTGTCTAGACAAATCTGTCCTCTGTGCCTCACCAGCAAAAGATCAGATGCGTACTACCTGAGGACATTAGGTCAGAGGGCCTACAGCTTAAATTCCAATAGAGAAAAATGAATGCGGGGTGCAGATGGCTACAGGAAGTTCCCAAGAAATTCGGTATTAGTGACTGAAATTACCTGGCAGGAGTGAGAAGGAAGCACGAAGCATGCAACAAACCCACTTGGGAATTTATTAGAGGAGACGTGGGCAAGCCTGGTGAGGTCGGTGTGCAGATAGAGAAGGCTGGAGACGGTGCCTCCAGCTTTTAAAGGCTGCCTAATGTATGCACACAAGTGGTTGACACAGTTACGTCATACGCACATGACGGAGCTCACACATGCGTACAAGGGCTTACATAGCTTTGTCATTCTTCAGTGAAGCAACCACGCCTGTAAAGTAGGTCACTCAGGGCCTTTTAAGGTCCCCAATGCGGCTAGGTATTTTGCCTGAGGGCTTGTCTGTACATTCATGGCCCTGGAACTCGCAAGTGCCAGCCATGCTGTGGCTGGAACCATGACAGTGACTGGTGGTGCTTTTCCAGCTCTCTCTTCCAACTGGAACTTACATAGCCAGACTCAAACCCCCTTGAAAATTTCACTCTTGGTAAAATGTTCCTAAAATACTTATGGAATATGATATTTGAAAATACTCAGCAGAACAGCTGGGAGCCATTCCATTGCAGATGATAAACATAACCACAGCGCCTGCTCATGCATCTTGCTGTATAACATTACAGATACTCCCGCTAAGAGATGAGAGCAGTTTCTCCACCCTGTGTATCTGGGCTTGGTATGTAGCTTGCTTTGGCCAAAAGAACATTTACAAGCACAATACAAAACAGATGCATGTGAGCCACTTGTGCGTTAGGTCTTGCTCTCTACTGCCCCTGGGATACTAAGAATATCATGTAAGTGAGACCAATCTAGCCTGCAAGAACAGGAAAAGGAAAAAAAAAGTCTCAGACAACAAGCTGCCAACTACAGCCTCTGAGGTCCTAGACCATCCACCTGCCAGCCAGTGTAGATGATGGTTTTAGAAGCATGTACAAGACAAAATAAATCAGCCAAGTCAGTCGAGAACCAGGTCCTATAGAGCAAGCGAGTAATTTGTGTTCAAGAATGGTTTTCATTGGAATCTCTATGGCTATTACTATATAATGACCACCTACTATATCCCATAGGTTCTGTTGTGTAGAAATCTAATCCAAGATGAATAGCTTAAAGCAATAACCATTCATCTATTCCATATTTTGCTGTTATTGATTAAAGCTGTTTATTTTTAATTTCTTTATATAGCTATTCCATTGTAGCTCTTACGTAGAAAAACAGCCACACGCAAATCAACTCATGTTAGGAGTCACCAGAAGACTAAGAATAAACAAGTTTTTTAAATAAAGAATTAGTAGAAAACAAAATTAATAAAGAGAAAAGATTAACTTTGAGAAACTTCAACTTCCTCAGAAAAAATGTGATCTTTTTAACTTATATTCTTTATAGTAAGAATATAAGTTTATAAATAAAAAAAACAAACAGAGCAAACACACACAAAAAGTTCTTGCTGATTTTAAAATGCAATTGTAGAAATGAAAATATGGCAGACAATGTCAGAAGAATCTAATGTGGAAATGGGTAAGGAAAACAGAATGAAAAGATTAGAAACATTTATTTGTGAGTTGGTTTAGAAATTTGAATATGAAGAAAAATTGTTTCAGAGAAAATAGACAAAGAGAAGAAATTGTCAGAAACATATTTCTCCTTATGTTGTTTTCTATGCTATTTTCAAAGACCTACACTAGATTGATGATTTTGAAACATCATAAATTGGAAATTAGAGACAAAGAGGAAAAGAAAGAAAAAATATTATGTCAAGCAATTAAACTAAGCCATTATTACAAGCATAAGAGTATCTGGTCTAATACAATTCACATGTCTCCTTCAGCTGCAATAATTAATAAACATAAAATTATTATGTTTACTTATTTATTAATTGTGGAGAAAGATGTGCATTTAGTTATCATTGTAAAAACATGTATTGGAATAAAGAGAGAATTACAAGATCAAATGTTGGCATCACTTAGTTTTAAAGATGAAGTGAGAATGCAGAGAATGCAATACTCAGAAAACAGTTAAGAAATCAATTAATCATATATATATATATATATATATATTACATCAGGAAACTCTGGAGGAAATATTTTTATTAAAAGAACCACAGCTACATTGATGGTAATTTGAAAATCCATCCTCAATGAAATTGGTTTACCAGTCTGAAAATGATATAAGCACATAGTGTATTGCTCTACAAGACAAATCCAACACTGATGAGCTTAACGTACTAAGGAGATTTGAATCCTGCTACAGCAGGAACAATCATCAGGAAACGGAAATGACTAGAGCAGGCAAGAGGAAGTGAAGAGGAAGGTATAAAACTCAAAGGCATTGAAATGGTATCCAAAATGAACAATAGAATATTGGAAAGCAAAAAAGATAGATGAGAAATATATTACTTAAGACAATTTCCTCACATTTCAGAAAAATTCTTCTGAGTTTATAAATTTTCACTTGTGCTAAAAAAAATCCCTTTCAAATAAATTATGTATTTCTGTATCTTGATATATTTAATTTCTTCAAACATACTGAAGATCTGTGTTTTTCTTGTTTGTTTATACTTTAAGCATCACTTTATTTAGCTAAAAAAGGTTAGAATTTTATTAAAGACAACACTGAGCTTAATGTCCTGTTAATGTCCTGCACTATGGTATCCTTGATTCTAAGTGAAGCTAGGAACTGAGTCAAAAGCTGTAGCCAGAAGACAAACATTAGCAACAGATTTAGATCATTGCTGTAAAGGTGTGTGCATAGTAGAACAGGTTGTTTGTTGAAACATCTACTTGGCCACAACATCCAATAATAGTAAGAAAAGATTGAGCATCCTTTGGGTATATACCCAAAAATGGTATTGCTGTGTCTTGAGGAAGATTGTTTCCTAATTTTTTGAGAAATAGCCATACTGATTTCAAAAGAGGCTGTACCAGCTTTCACTCTCACCAGCAATGCAGAGTGTTCCCTTTATCCCACAACCTCTCTAGCATAAGTTGTCATCAGTGTTTTTGATCTTGGCCATTCTTACAGGTGTAAGATGGAATCTCAGAGTTGTTTTGATTTGAATTTCTCTGATGACTAAGGATGTTGAGCATTTCCTTAAGTGTGTTTCTGCCATTTTAGATTCCTCTGTTGAGAGTTCTCTGTCTAGTTCTGTACTCCATTTTTTATTGGATTATTCATTCTTTTGATGACCAATTTCTTGAGTTCTTTGTATATTTTGGAGATCAGACTTCTGTCTGATGTGAGGTTGGTGATGATCTTTTCTCATTCTATAGGCTGTCATTTTGTCTTTTTGACCATGTTCTTTGCTTTACAGAAGCTTTTCAGTTTCAGGAGGTCCCATTTATTAATTGTTTCTCTCAGTGTTGGCCAGCACCATTTGTTGAATATGCTTTCCTTTTTCCATTTAATATTTTTTGCTTCTTTGTCAAAAATCAGGTGTGTGGATTAATATCTGGGTCTTCGATTTGGTTATATTGGTCCTCCTGTCTGTTTTTATGCCAATACCAGGCTGTTTTCAGTACTGTAGCTCTGTAGTAGAGTTTGAAGTCAGGGATTGTGATGCCTCCAGAAGTTCCTTTATTGTACAGGATTGTTTTGGCTATTCTGGGTTTGTTTGTTTTTGTTTTTTTTTTTTTTTTTTTGCTTTTCTATATGAACTTGAGCACCATTCTTTCGAAGTCTGTGAAGAGATTTGCTGGGCATTTAGTTTGTAGATTTAGTCTGTAGATTGCTTTTGGCAAGATTGCCATTTTGTTCTGTTAATTCTACCTACCCAAGAACATGGGGGATCTTTCCACTTTTTGGTGTCTTCTTCTATTTTTTTCTTTGAAGATTTAAAGTTCTTGTCATATAAATCTTCCACTTGTTTGGTTAGAGTTACTCTGAGGTATTGTATGCTATTAGTACCTGTTGTGAAGGGTGTTGGTTTTCTGATTTCTTTCTCAGCCCATTTATCATCTGTGTAAAGAAAGGCAGCTGGGTTTTTTTTTTAGTTAATCTTGTATTCTGCTACATTGCTGAATGTGTTTTTGAGTTGTAGAAGTTCCTTGGTAGAATTTTTCGGGCCACTTATATAAACTATCATATCATCAGCAAATAGTGAGAGTCTGACTTCTTCTTTTCCGATTTGTATCTCCTTGTTCTCCTTTTGTTGTCTTATTGCTCTAGGTAGGATCTCAAAAACTATTTTGAATAGGTATGGAGAGAGTGAACAACCTTGTCTTGTTCCTGATTTCAATGGGAATGCTGGGAGTTTCTCTCCATTTAGGTTGATGTTGGCTGTTGGCTTGCTCTATATTGCCTTTATTATGTTTAGGTATGTTCCTTGTATCCCTGCTCTCTCCAAAATCTCTATTATGAAGGGATGTTGTATTTTGTAAAAAGCTTTTGTCATATCCAGAACCTGGAAACAACCTAAATGCCCCTCGACTGAAGAATGGATAAGGAAAATGTGGTACATTTACACAATGGAGAAATATACAGCAGAAAAAATGACATCTTAAAATTTTCAGGCAAATGGATGGATCTAGAAAACATCATATTGAGTGAGGTAACCCAGATCCAGAAAGACAAATATAATATGTACTCATTAATAAGTGGTTTTTAGACATAAAGCAAAGAAAACCATTTTATAATTCATAATCCCAGAGAACCTAGGCAACAATGAGGACACTAAGAGAGATCTAACATAGATCTAATCTACCTGATGAGTTCCAGACTTGTTTTGACCAATTATTCCCTCACTGTGGCAAAAACAACAAAAACAAAAAAACTACCAACCAATAAACAGCTCTTACCTTAAAAGTTATAAGAGATACTTTATTCTGGAACTTCCAATATTTCTGAAACTTTTCCAATTCTGGAATTTCCAATATTTCTGGAACTATTTCCAATAACTGCACCCTGAGTAAACAGATTTAGATTACCCCAAATTCCTTGTTCCCAAGTAGAATTGGTTTCATGAAGTCTTACAGATTTACACAACAAAGAAAGTCATGAATAAAGGCAAGTCTAAATATATTGGTAGATATCTCAAAGAGGTGGTTACAGCAAGATGGAGGGGGGTTCTTTATAGCCCTCATGTGCTGTCTTTTGGGAAGGTGGGAGACAATTATCTGATAAGTCAACAGGTTTCAAAAGACTTTTATGTATTAGTTACAGAATGTTAGTTCTGACACAAGGGTAGGCAAGGACTGGCTACTCAGAGAACTAATGCTGGCCTAGGTAGGGGAATTCGCCTCTGCATCTGCAACATTCCAACCTCACCACATCACTGAAGTTCTAATTAGTTAATCAGTGTGTGCAGACACACCCTCTTCCTAGGAAATCTTGTTCCCACCCTTAATTCTGCCTTTTGGAAAATTAATGTATATACTTTGCCATTATATGTTTGGGGTATGTAATTTGCTCTTTTTATTTTATAGGGTGGTTACAATTAAGAGATTTCCTACAGAATCAGAAAAGACTTTGGACTTTGAACTTTTAAATACTGTTGAGACAATAAAAGACTGGTACATTTGGAGTTAGACTAAGTACACTTTGCATTATATTATGGCCAAAAGCCTATGGGAGCAAGGAGTGGAATTTGATTTCAATGGGATATCCCCTGCAGAAGGACACAAGGTTCAGGTGTTTGCAGATAAGCATTAAAGAAACTAAAATTGTTAAACACGCAGGCTTTTTCTTCAATAGAGGAAATTGACACCTGTTCACCCAGAAGGATGGAGTAGATAACTCCATCCCTGAGGTTCCAACATGTTCCTCTGATCTCTAGGGACCCCTGCACATACATGGTGCACATAAATCTACTCAGACATATATTCATAGACATACAAATTAACACTAATCAAGTAATGAATAAAATATGTTACAGTTATTCTGACAAAGAAGAGTCTAAGTTTCTTAGCTATGTTAGTGGTAACATTCAAATTTCTATATGCCCTTATTATTATAAATGCATGTTTCTAATGTTATAGCTAAAAACTAAAAACAGAAAGATTATTTTCAATTCTATTACTGGTGAACTAAATGACTTATGAATTAGTGTAAAGGTTCCTATTTTCCAACAAGGGGGAACAAGTTGTTCCTTATAGGGATGTATTACACTAACAACGTAAGCATCTCTAAAGAGTTCTAAGAAAGTCACATTCTCACTTCAAGCGAATCAAAATGCAATTTCCTAGCTATGATTAGAAGCAAAAGTGCTACCACTTTTAAATCTGTACAATAATAAAGACAAAGATGAGAAGACAAGGTGACAGACTGTTTATCAAGTTTAACAGAATGGAAGAAGCTGTATAATGAAGCATTGTAAAATAAGGCTCATCTTATCATTGTTCTCATCTGATGATACACCCACCTGGAATGTAGGACCATGTAAGGAGGGTCCTGTAGTGATATAAACTGGAAATCTTCATCTAATTGTTCCTTTAAGGTAACAATGCGCATACCAAAATTATTTCTCAAAGGTTTATTTGAAGATTGATTTTTTTAACAGTCAATGAGAACAAAATGCAAATAAATCACTATTTTTAATATATACACTTTTGAATAGTCTCTTCTTCCTTTTCATATCCTTGTTTATCTCCTTGAGGCTTTTCAGCAAAATAACCTGTACAAATACCTCTTACTAGAGAGCACAACGGATCAGGCCTTGTGGGATTCCTCTGGCCAGGGATTATTGAAGTTGTTCTAGTCAGCTTTGGTTGTCAACCGGGCATAACCTAGGGTCATGTGGAAAGGAAATCTAGTAATGAATTATATAGGCCACCAATCACACTGGCCTGTTGGCATGTCTGGAGTGGGAGAGTGTATTGATTATTAATTAAGGTGTGAAGGCCCCATCATGGGTGGCACTGTTTCATGGGCTGGACCCCAGATTGTAAGAGTGAGGAGAGATAGCTCAGAAGAGCAGCAAGCAAGGATCCATGCTTTTATTCTGACATTGATTCAGAGTATCTCTCTAAAAGTCCCCAGCTCCATACCAGGGATTTTTAATTAGGCATCTCATTAGAATCTCATATTTCACATAGTCAAAAATGTTCCTTTATTAAAGATGCTTTTTTTTCCATTGGGAATCATTTCATTTATTTATTTATGAAAAATTTCTGCCTCCTCCCATCCTCCCACTCCCCCTCCCTCTTTAGTCCTAAGAGAAGCCAGGATGCCCTGCCCTGTGGGAAGTCCAAGGCCCTCACCCCTCCATCCAGGTCTAGGAAGGTGAGCATCCAAACAGACTAGGTTCCCACAAAGCCAGTACATGCAGTAGGATCAAAACCCGGTGTCATTATCATTGGCTTCTCAGTCCGCCCTCATTGTCAGCCACATTCAGAGAGTCAGGTTTGATCCCATGCTTGTTCAGGCCCAGTCCAGCTGGTCTTGGTGAACTCCCATTAGATCAGTCCCACCGTCTCCGTGGGTGGACGCACCCCTAGCGGTCCTGACTTCCTTGTTCATGTTCTTCCTCCTTCTGCTCTTCATCTGAGCCTTGGGAGCTCAATCCAGTGCTCCAATGTGGGTCTCTGTCTCTATCTTCTTACAATCCAGTAAACAGCATCGTTATCTAATATGATTCATGAGTAAGAATGCAGACATCACTTACAGCCAATTCTGTGTCTTACCTAAGGCAAATTATCTCCAAGTCTCTTTCTGTGATGATTCCTGAGTCTTAGGTGAAAAGTCTAATATAATACATACATACATATACATGTATATATCTCCCAGTTAGGTCTGAGCACTCCACAGCTCTCATTATCTGCACCTTGATCAAATTATTGGCCAGGCTGTAATCCTTTCAAATGCCTAAGCATCTGCTTCAAACTTGGTCACAAAATTGTTAGCCACCCTTAATCTTTAGTTTCTCTATACCCTAAACAAATCTTCGCTCCATGGCAACTGCCCTGGTAGCTTAGAAAGAGAGGAAGGTACAGGGAACCAGCAAGCAACAGTAACAGACAGAAAGATATTAGGGTAATACAATCTTTTTATCATAAGAATATCATCTTTTCACTTCTCCCATATGTGAGTCATTAGAAATGAATCAGTAGATCTAGGCTGTTATAAGGGATGAGTTTATACAAAGGCATAAATAAGAGAAATGGAAATAATTTTTGTATCTTCAATAAAAATATTTCGGCTCCATATTTTTAAATATCTAAGTGAAGCGGGTTGACCATTATCTCAACAGTCTATGAAAACATTAAATTTGGCCTTGAGCAATATTTTTGCTGTTACTAATTGATTTTTTAGATGCTGAAAAATATCTGTTTTAAAAAAATTGAGGAATTTGTTTTGTTATTGTATTATATAATGTCGTTTTAAAGGAAAACCCTGTGGCTACAGACACACTCCCACACTGAGTTATATAAAAGCTCGTATTCACTGGAACACAGTAATCTGAATACATGTAGCTTCTTCTTAGGCCATTCCTTTGTATTCTGCAATGGATATTTTAGTAGGATTATAGTTCTCTGGGGACTATAAGGTTTGGGAAGAGAAGCTGGGGAGCTGGCTAAGAGGTTAGGAGCACTAGCTGCTCTTGCAGAGGACCTGAGTTCAGTTCCCAGCACTCACATGGTGGCTTACTCTCTCCCATCTGTAACTCTAGTTCTGGGTATCTGATACTTCCATGGGCTTCTATATGTATGTGGTATACATATATGTACATATATACACATATAGTCAGGCACACAGACATATATATGAGAGAGATTCACAGAGAGAAATACAGAGAGAAACACACAAAATTAAAACTTAAATATTAAAAATAAGGATTGTAGTTTGGTCTACATAGTGAGTTACAGCCCAGGCAATATTACACAGCTAGACTCTATCTCAAAAGACAAAGGGAGAGAGAACGAGAAAAAGATTTGGGGGGACATCCTGGGGCTGAACCTGTTATCCTGATAACTTCCTGAGCATACCGACTGCCATCTCCTCTGATCCCACAACTTTGAAACTTCACAGTTATAGCCTGTGCGACCTCTTCCAAAGCCAGGCCAAATCTTTATTTTCATTTTTCCTAGGAAATCCCTTTGGGCTTTAAATTGGAATCCAAAAAATACTGTAAAGACATTTGCCTCAAATCTCAGCAGTGATGAAAAAACCTTCATGTTAATCAAACTATTTTAGAAGAATGTATTAAGATCATTTTTAAAAACTCCTCAGTGCAACCTATTCTAAAATTTCTCAAAGTAACATAGATAAAATATGCTATTGAATTGAAGCATTTGTTTTTCTGAGCTCTAAGTCCTATTTTATTAAAAGATGTTATATAATATTATATTTTATACCTACTATGAAATTGGGCAGATTGGAAAACTGCTAGTGCCTATTAACATCTACAGTAAGAGAGCATGCATTGCTTCAACAATAACTACATAGAAAACAGCTCTCTTGCGTAGAACATAAGCTTCTGGTCATGAAACAACACAGAAGGGCCGAGCAAAGGAATCCCTGGCTCATAACTTTTCTTCTCACAGATTTTCCCTCACGGGAATATACTTTCATAAACTTTTTATTTTGTTTGTTTGGTTGGCCAGTTTGGTTCTGAATCAAGCATAGAAATAAGTCCCAGTTGTATGCTAAAAGGCAGAGGAGGCATCATGACCTAGCCATGTCATGATCTTATATAACAAATAACAAAAAGAGCCTAAAAGCATTTGCAGAACTGTGCGCACCAGCAGGATCACATTTCAAGAATTAACCCGCAGGTTCCTCAGTCATCAGTTAACCCTCTGCATGGAAAACCACACTCAAGGTATTGGAGATCAGCAACTGTTCTTTGGGAAATGCCTGGGGTAAATGTCAGGTTTGGTATTGTTTCTACAAGCTTGAGCAAAAGCAATTACTTTCTCTTTTCTCACTTCTTACCATAGGACAGGGAGAAAGCGCCGTGTTACATATGGCATGTTGAAACCTTAAAAAGATTACTGTTTTCAATTTTTATTATGAAAAAAACGAGCCCAGAATTATCATTTACAACAGGACTCATTTATCTTACTTTAATGTTGTCTAACTAACAGAGCATGAAGGACTCACACAGGTATTCTCTGCAAAGCAATAAAATTCATATCAGCCCCTCTGGTCTAGCGTCTTGAAGGTTTGGTTTCTACCGAAAGGAAATGAATCAGGCTTCATGGGTAGCAGGAAGTTTAGAAAGCAGTACTAGTCAAACATTTCAAAAGGCTTGAAAACATTTTTTGGAACGTACTCCAGACATGACAGGGGAGTGCCACAAGACCCCTGTGGCCGTTTCTCCTTTAAAGCACTGTCTGTGGAAGCCGAGAAATATTTGCAATTTTTTTCAGAATTCTTTTCAAAAGTTTGAACTTTTCTACATTATTACTCTTTTTAAAAGCTAGGTCATAAAAGTCATGAGCTGAGTCCCCATTAACCTTTGCCCTAACTTCTTAACTTTGAAGAGCATTGTGCCTTGTGTTTTAAGATAAACTAAACGGACATCTAGGAGAGGTATTCCAGAGTCAAATCAACTGTTAAGACCACTGTAGGAACACAGAGAAAAAAAATGCCTTAAACGTTAAGCTGTTCAATTTACCAAGAGTGAAAGTATCATTCATCACAAAATATGTATAATTGTAAGCAGGTAGTACTTATCTTATTCAAAATTACAAATAGTCTTTGAAAATTTTTGGAAGATAAAACAAACACTTTCCATTAACAAGCTTTACAATATTGACAATACTAAATGTGACGGAAATTTTCCAAATGTCTATTCCCTACTGGGTTTTCTGTTTACTTCACTGAATCTTTTCAGTAATCCTGTGGGCCTGGAACCCTCATCCTTATCTGCGTTTCAAAGATCAAGAGCCCTAGATGTCACAAAGCTGAATAACAGAGACAAAGCCGCTTAGCTGGTGGCTTCAAGGAAAAGCCCTGCTTACCTTCAGAGCCAGAGAGACAAACACTGTGACCTGAAGAATTCCTTCTTACCGATGTTTGTCTCTTTAACCTCTGGACATCAAGACTAGAATGTCCTGTATGGAAAGAATCTAGTTTGTGTTTCTTTGGTGGCAGAATAAAGCAAATGTGTCATTATGAATACTGCAAATAAAATACTGAAATTTGGATGAATGTAATATTTTCTTTAAATGCTTCCAAGCAATGCTGCACAAAAGATCTTAAATACCACACAATTACACTAATTCTTCTGGGTATTAATAAATCAAGTTAGGTCAGCAGACATGTGTCATGTTTCCTGGCTGGCCAGCACCTTTTAGATACCACGCTATTCCGGAAGCATTCTGCTCATGTAGTGTAAGCCATAAAACGCATTTCTACCGGCTTTCAGCTCAGAAAACAAAACACCAGAAATGTACTTGAGTTGCCCAAATTGCACTCATGTAGAAAAAAATTAACTTACAAGAGAGTTATTTTATCTAAAAAGTATTCAGGGTTAAAGTGAATACTGTTTTGTGTACCGACTTTGGTGGATGAAATCTCTGCAGACAGCAGTGGCTCCTTGGAAAGACTGGAGGATGCCAGGTCCTGTCATTGACAATTGTCCCGTGATCAAGGAGGCTCTGTGACAGGGTTAATGGTATTGTTCTTCATGTGGCCTCTACTCCCATTTATCAACACTCTCCATTCAGCAAATTACTCTGTAAATTTCTAAGGAGATTTTCTTCTTTATCAAACAAAGTCAGTTTCTGTTGCTTATTTTTTAAGAATCCTAACACTTGCTCTGAGTCTGAAATGGAGGACTAAACACAAGCCTGTCCCTGTCACCGAGCATGACTTTACATTCTGGATAGACTTAACATACAAACATAATGAATAAGACAAAGGGCAGACACCAGAATCAGTACCGAATATGACATGTCTACCGTTTCTCTTTAGCATCTCTTCATCTGCAGGAGCGCAGCCTAAGGACGGGACGGGCAGTGAACTAATTAGCTTTTGTCAACTTGACACACACTGAGGTAACCTGGGAAAGGGGCACCTCAGCTGTGAACATGTCATCAACAGATTGTTATGTCTGGGGGTATTTTCTTGATTCATGATTCATGATTGACTTGGGAGTCCACTATGGTCAGTGCAACTACTGGAAGCTAGCTCTGGCTTGTCTAAGAATTTATGACTAGTAAGCCAACTCTACAGAAAATACTTGAAAGAATTTTTTATACTGAAGAAAAAAATTAATCCATCCAGCAAGGCCAGAAGAAAGAATAAACCACACTATTTAAGCAAGGAAGAAGAAGAAGAACAAACCTAACTATAAAATAAGTAAAACTGTATATCAATACAGAGCTTTCAATAATAACTCTGAATATTAATAGTCTCAATCCCCTAATTGAAAAGGGTATGAATAAAGGCCAAAATGAAGAAAATGAAAATACAAAGATCTGAATACATTAAAATATAATTAAATAAAGAAATATCATCTCTGGGAGAAAAGCCAAACAGAAATATAACTTAAAAATTCAGAAATACAAATTCAGAGAAAATCTTCACCAATAGCTTGGACAAATTATAATAGAGAATATCAGACCTTAAGGACAAAGTAGAGAAATTGGGGCACTCAGTCAAAGAAAATGGAAAAGCCCCCAGAACCAAAGAATGAAATATGTAGAACATCTGAGACACTGTAAATGACCAAACCTATGAATAATAGGTATAGGAGAAAAGATCCAGAACAAAGGCACAAAAAATATTTTCAACAAAATAGTAGAACTTCCCTAAAAGGCAGACAGGACATAAAATAGACCACACAAGAAAACAAAGTTCTCTCATCATGCAGTAGTCAAAATGCTGTTGCACAGAACAAGAAAGGAAGCTGAAACCTTCAAAAGAAGAAGATCAAGTCACATATAGAGGCAGGCCCTTCTGAATACAGTAGATTTTTTCAATACAATGTTATATAAATATGAAAGAGCAAAAACATCTAGCCCAGACTACTCTATCTAGAAACATAATCAGTCATAGTCAAAGGACAAAGAAACTTTTCCAAGATAAGAATAGATTTAAGAAATTTACAACAATGAAGCCAGCTCTAGAGACAATGCTGGAATGCGTACATAGGTCTGAAAAGAAAGTTAAGCATAGCCAAACACAAGGAACAGATAATTCCAGAGCACTGAAACAAGGGTCCTAATAGAACACCAAAAATAAACAAAATGATGGAAATTAATGAACATAGTTTAATACTGACTTTTAATATTGGTGGTATCAACTCCTCAATAAAAAGACACAAGCTAGTTGACTGGATCAGAATACAGAATCCATCTTTTGATGGTCTCCCCAAAAAACATACATTTCTTAGTGTGAATTTTGCTGTTATAAAACACCATGACCAGAAGCATGGGCTTCCTACAACAAATTGGCACCAATCTGGCCAACTAAAATCCACTTAAAACCTGAGAGAGTTTGGGAAGGAATTCTAAGCAAAAATAAAAAATAAAAACATGTCTAAAAAGTAACCAGAAACATAGGCTTTCCTACAATAAATTGGTGCCAATGTGCCAACTAAAATCCACTTAAAACTTGAGAGAATTTGGGAAGGGGTTCTCAGCAAAAACATACAAAAAACAAACAAAAGTCAAAAAAACAGCAGACTTAAGCACAGCTTAATGCTGTGGCTCCTTTAAGAGAGGTTTTCCTGATTCAGTGGTAGCAGAAAAAAAGGTTATGTGGTTTTGAAACAGCAGCTTCCTGGGCCAAACTGCTCTGACTCTTTCAGGATGTCTGGCTATGGAGCATTTAAATGGGTTCTGTGAGCAGAGTGCTACACTTGCTTAATGGCAACATAGACCTGCTCTGTGTCTAAAAATGGGGCAATGTACATGGCTCTCAGAGGCAGTAAATGGACTTCTGCCATATTGAACTGGGCAGAGCAAGCAGGCAGGGCCATATTTGCCCTAGCAACTCTGCCACTTAAGTTTTTAAGAAGCTCTTAGCATTTTATGAAGCAGTTCTGGTCAGAAAAGGGTTATAGGTACACAATAAAGACAAATTCAGATGAAAAAGACCTCTAAATGGGTGACAGTGTTGGATAAATGTATGTAGGCTTGGAAAAAAATAAGAAAAAGAGTATAGAGAGTTATGAAAAGTTTTAAAAAATAAAACAAAGTCTTTAAAGAGACAGAGTAAACATGCTTACAATGTACTTCCTATTCACTTAGGTAATATTATATCCTTCTAGAGTCTTTGATGGAGTTGAAGAATATACAATTATAGTTTTTGTTAGTTATGATAAAAGATAAAGTAGACATAAATATTATAACTGTAAATTTTGCTTGATAAATGTTTTATATAATTTTACTATGTTAAAGTTAAAAACTTCCTTCTTATTTAAACAGAAAAGGAGAGATGATGTGGGAAGTCCTTCTGTATATGTTCTGCTTTTATTGGTTAATGAATAAAAAAACTGCTTTGGCCTATAGCAAGGTAGAACTTAGATAGGTAGGGAGAACTAAACTGAATGCTGAGAGAAAGAAGGTAGAGTCAGTAAGAAGCTATGTAGGCCCCACCAGAGACAGACACCAGATAGAACTTTACCTGGCAAGCCACAGCCATGTGGCAATACATATACTAAAGGATTAGTTTAGGATATGAGTTAGTCAGAAATATGCTAGAGTCATTGGCCACGCAGTGTTTTAAATAATAAAGCTTTTGTGTGATTATTTTGGAGCTGAGCAGTTGGGAATAAACAAGCAGCTCTCTTACAACAGGGAAGGGTTTATTTTGCTAACACTTCCATCATTGAAAGAAATTAAGACAGGAACCTGGAAGCAGTAGCTGGTGTGGAGGTGATGGAGATGTTCTGCTCACTAGCTTGCCCATCATGCTTTCTAATAGAAAAAGGACCACTATCCTAGGGTTATACATACCCACAATGCCTAGGACCTTCCACATCAATCACTAGTGAAGAAAATGTCCAACATGCTTGTCTACAGCCAGATCTTATGGAAGGATTTTCTCAGCTGGGGTTTCTCCTCTCAAGTGACTTTAACTTTTATCAGGTTGACATAAAACTACCTGGCTCTCCTCACAACTAAAGATACCTAGTTTTACCATAGGGAAAAAAAAAGATATTCCAAGAAAATGAAACAAAGAAACAAGCAGATGTAGCTATTCTAATATTTGACAAAATAGATTTTAAACCAAAACTAATCAAAAGAGAGAAGGAAGGAAATGTCATACCCATTAAAGGAAAAATTTAACAAAAGGCTATCACATCATAAGCATTCTGTGCACCAAACACCCAGATTTAGAAAGTAAACAGTATTATGTCTAAATATCACAAATTGACCTCAGAATAGTGTCAACGATTTCAACGCCCAACTCTCACCAACAGTGGGAAAATTAAACTGAGTGGAGAAATTCTGGAGTTGAGTAAAATTGCAAATCAAATATACCAAACCAATATCTATAGAACATGTTACCCAAACATTAAAGAATACACAATTTTCTCTGTACCAGGCTTTTTGCTTGGGGCCCACCAACCAGTTCCCAAGCCATGATCCAGAGACTTATTATTAGTTTTGAAATTTCAGCCTTAGGTTAGCATTTATTTTAATCTGTTTCTCATAACCTACATTTTACCTCAGGGCTTTTTATCTTTCTTTCTTTCTATATGTTCTACTTTTCTGCTATATTCACGTCTGGTTGGCAATTTTCTGTCTTCTGGCCGCAGGCATGTCCCTCTCTCTCCCTCATTCTCTCCTCCTCTTAAGCTTTAGTTTCTTTTCCTATTTACTCTTCCTACAAGATAGCCCCTCCTATTCCTCTCTTGTCTAGCTCTTAGCCATTCATCTTTTTATTAGTCCAGTCAGGTGCTTTAGGTAGGCAAGGTGAAACAAATGTAATGCATCTTTACATCATTAACAAAGACAACACAAACAAATATATCACACCTTTACATAGTTAAATATTCCACAGCATAACCAAATGTAGCACATCTTTAAATATTTAATTAAAGTGATATTTTGCAACACTCCTCAGCAACCAGTAAGAATTTCTCCAAAATGGACATTTAGGACACAAAGCAAGTCTCAGCAAATAGAAATTGATGTCAAATCTTGTATTGTATCTGATTACCACAGATTAAAAATGAATATCAACAGCTAAAGTCAGAGAATACACAAAGTCACTAAACAACACACTACAAAACTAAAATCGGGTTAAGAAAGAAGGAAGAAAGGAGGAGGAGGAGGAGGAGGAGGAGGAGGAGGAGGAAGAGAGAGAGATTTCAATTCCTAGATTTGAATACAACACAGTCTGCCAAAAACTATTGGACAATTGGAAAGTAGTCACAGGATATTTAGAGGAAAGCTTTTAACAGTGTGTGTTTATATAAAAAAAAATGGATAGATCAAAAATTAATGTCTTAATGATGCAACTAGAGACCTTCAAAAACAAAAATAATCAGAACCCAAAATAAGTAAATGGGAAGAGACAATCAAAATCAGGACTGAAATTAATGAAGTAGAGATGAAAAACACAATACCAAACAAAGTAAGGAAGCAAAAAGCTGATACTGTGAAAATGTTAAAGGATTGGCAAACTTTTAGCTAAACTAATCAAAAGAAAGAGACAATCCAAATTTATAAAACTAGAGATGGAAAGGGATGCATCACAACAAATACAGAAGAAATTCAGAGAATCATAAGAACACACTTTAAAAAATCTTTATCTCACTGAACCAGGAAAATCTAAAATAAAGAGTTGAATTTCTAGATTAAATGCATCCTACCAAATTTAAATCATATCAGGGTCTTCGATTTGGTTATATCTGTCCTCCTGTCTTCTTTTATGCCAATAAAATTTTTTAAATAAAAGAATAAAATTGTAGGCTAACACATAATATATATGATAATGTAAAAAAATTAATAAAATATATACAAATTAAATATAAGAACATATCAAAATGATTATGTTTATATGATAAAGTTGGCTAACAGGGATGGGAAATTAATAAATTTATTAATTTAATAATTAATTTATTATTAAATAAATGTAATCCACCACATAACTACTAAAGAATAAAGAAAAACCCAAGATTTTCTTATCAGATGCAAACAAAAGTCTTTTTGATAAAATCCAATATTCAGTTTTTATAGAAGTCTTAGAAAGAATAGAAATATTAGGGACATATCTCAACATAATAGAGGCAATATATAGACAGCACATACATAGATAGTATCACCCTAAATGGATCACTAAAGTAATTTTGGCATATCATAGAATAAATATTTGTGCTCAATTAATGTACAGCATGAAAACAGACAAAGATACATAGATAACAAGTTGTTTTCTGACTGGGCTGCCATATCGTCCTGGAACCAGAGATATGAAGTGTTCTTTAATCCTTTTCCTACTTGTGTAAGAGAAATGGCACCACAAAAAGCAGTACGGATAACCAAGCCCAGACCTCAAGTTCTCAAAGCTCCTGCCAGTGTGTGAATGGTCAGCTCATTATTGCTCTGTATTTAGGAAGTGCTGATAGCAACTGTGGTATCCAAATTCCTCCCCTTTCCTCACTCCTTCTCCACAGCTAATTCCCATGCACTTCCTTCACCACTTCATGATTATATAAACTCAGAGCTGTCCATCAGGGACAGCACAGACACTAATGTTGAACACTGTCTGCATGGTACGTAAAATATTCACAATTAGTTTACACAGATTCCTCCAAAAATCATTGAAATTGTGTCCACTAAAATTGTCTAGTTCTAGATGTTAAGATTTATTCAGTTTCTGTATAAGAGCCAAAGGCAAGAGCTTGGTTTTAGAATTAAAATGTACTTTCTTGACATAGGCAATCTAGAAACAACTCAAACTACCTACCTTTAAAGAACTTAAATAAAAGGAGATGGTTACCATATGTGGGGAAATACTCCTGCTTTTGGATTTGCTTGGCATTTAGGCACTGTTTATTTCATAAACTTGGACACAGGGGCAGTGAGCTCATAGTTCTAGTGGCACAGGGAGATGACATCATAGCCGATTTCTGAATGAAGCAAATATCACATAATTTCTGTTTCAAGGTTTTCTCAAAACTCAGTGATAGATAAATTAAAAAATATAAATTTATGAATATTTCTTATTTGATAATCTTTACATTCTGAAGGCAATTAAAAAGAGAAATTTATCTTGCATAATTAGAGAACTCATAAAAAAGACAAAAAAAAGAAAATTTAACATGTTCTTGTCTGAAAGAGGTATAGTAAAAAAATTCCAAATTAAATAAAGACATGAATTTTCATTTTTCCCTTTTATTAAACCTGCATTCTTTTCTTATACTGTATAATCTAAATAGTTTCTCTTCTTCTTTCTCTACTCCTCTGAGTTTTTTCCCTTCATATGAAGTTGAGACTTGTCCTTTCAAAATCTATGAAGAATTGTGTTCAAATCTTAGTAGGGGTTGCACTGAATCTGTAGTTTGCTTTTAGTAGGATAGACATTTTGTCTTCCTTGTAATAGCAAAAACTGATCAAAACACGTAGTCTTCTGTTGTAGAAGACAAAGGAAACGAAAGGACAAATTTAGACCAGTAAAGTGCCTGTCATGCAATCATGAGGACCTAAGTTCAATCTCCTTCAACCCATATTTAAAAGATATAAAAAGCAAGCTAGGCATTCCATCACATTCCTGTAATCTCAGCATTGAGAAGGCAGAGACACAAGGATGCCTGATGTTTGCTGACCAATCTAGATGAATCTGTGAGTTCCAGATTCAGTGAAAGACCCTGTCTAAAAATTAAGGTGAGAAGCAAGTGAGGAATGAAATATGCATATATACACATACATCACACACACACACACACACACACACACACACACACACACACACACACACACTGGTGGGGGAATTCTTTATATTTCTCATTGGAGATTCCACTAAAGAAATTCTTCAATAAAAAGTTGGCTTTAAATGTGTTACAAAATATTATAATTCCTGCTTTAATTCTATGACTGTCATGAAATGATCACAGAAAGAGGATTTATCTTGAAAAATGACTTTCCAATCTACTTGCAGCTCAATTTTAAAATCCATTGAGAATAATGGTTAGAGATTCTACTAAAGTAATTCTGCAATTAAAGTTTGTCTTGTGGGAATTGGGAAATATTAAAACCCCTGCTTTAAACCTGTGTCTCTCATGAAATTATCACATAAAAAGGTATTTATCTTGAGAAAGAACTTATTTCAATCTAACTGGAGTTCAATTTTAAAATCTACCAAGAACAATAGTGAAATAAAACAATATATAAATAATAATACTAACATAGACACCTTTTTTATTTAAAAGACTACGACATTCATTTTACTTATTATTTTCACATATATCAAATAAGGTAATTGCAGAAGGCATCCTATTTTATGCATTGTGGCTGCCTTGCCTCTTGCATCTTTTACATGGAAAGATTTAACAGTCATTTCTGCCTATGATGATGCTGTTAATGCCATATGATCGTACATTTGGACATACTTGAGACAAGACTATTATCATAGTATGATGCTGAAACCAGGCATATGACTATGGTCTAATAGCTAGGTAGCTACCAAATGTGAAGAATTGTTAACCCCTCCATATTAGGGCAATTGATCTTGGATCGCTAGTGCTTTGAAAAAGTAGAGCTACTGCTAACGTAGTACAAATATTTAGCACTACCCTACATATGTGTTCTAGAAATTTCATTACAAATCTATTTTTGCGTTTATCACATGAATTAAAATGTGATATAGCTTCAAGGACTTTCATTAAGGGCATACACTTTAGACTTTGTATGTAGCAACACAAAATGACAAGGAAACAGGGTAAAGGGTAATATACATGGAATCACTTTTTAAAGTTACTAGTTGGCTTATGTTCTTAAAGAACCTGATCAATAAATAATGACTGAAATAGATGTGACAGTGAAACTGTATGCAAGTCGACAGGCAGTGTCTGAGAAATGCAATATACTCAGTGGCACTGAGCAAGACAAAAAAATACATGAAGAGCTATGGGCTGTTTCTCTGTGTGATATTACCGGTGTCATCATTTAGTTCAACAAAAGCAAAAAAAAAAACAAACCTAGTTTTATATCATTTACAAAACCACTTTAATTTCCCAGTTTCCTTCTGCTACTGGACATAACCAGAGAAAAGATACTAGGTTAAAATTTTTTACCTTTACTGAAAAGTTAGAAAAGAAGTAGAGTTGAGGGTAGGAAGAAAAGAATGGAAATACATACACAGATCCTCCAAATGTAAAAAATTGCATGTCATTGATAGTTTTTAAACTGTTGAGTGCAATAACTCCCATTGGCTTTACTGTGCCCCACCCAGGCACAAACTTTAGGGGACTCCAAGGCCAATAGTGTTCTCTTTTATTAGAACAAGTATAAGATTAAGGTGGTGTCTTGTTAACAATCAGGGCTTTTTTGTTTGTTTAGGAGGTGTGAACTCTTTAAGGAGATGATGATGATGATGATGATGATGATGATGATGATGATGATGATGATGATGATGATAGACAACATTTGGAGTCACACTACTCCATGAAATTCATATCAGTTTATCTGAAAGTCTTAAAATAGCATTTTTGTCCTACAAAGGATGGCAATGAAAATGTGTTCTTTTTCCTAACTAAACTTCTGTTAGAAAGATGTACTGTAAAAGAATAAAATCCCTACCCTAAGCATATAATACCATCAAAGTGACTCATGTCAAAGTAGAACTATGTTGTAGCTAGTTGTAGCCATGTGTTATCTTCAAGATAGATGGTGAGTGTATGTGTTTGATAACTTAAGAGGTATTTCTTGTAGTTTTTCTTTGAAAGTCTGGTAGACTTCTTCCATGAATCCATATGAATCTGGGATTTTTCCCACCAGACGGCTTTTATTACTATTCCAATCTTATTTCTTGTGTCTGTTTATCTTGTTATCTCTTCTTGGTTTAACTTTAGGAGTCTTCATGAATCTACTAATTGTTCCATTTCTCTTAAGTTTTCTAACTTAGAAGAATATAGATTTTTTAAAAGTGTTTCCTTACAATATGCTGATTTTTTATAATCTTTCTCTGCTCATTTTCAATTTTGTTAAGCAGATTTTCTAGTTTTGGTTAATTGGGCTAAGAGTCTGTCAATCTTGCTTATCTTTTCAAAAAAGATCTTAGATTTGTTGGATATTTGTGTTTTCTTGTTATTTTTATTTCACTTTTCCTGCCTTAGTTGGTGGTTGTTTCTTCTAATCTACTGAATTGGGGTTTAGTTTGTTCTTGTTTTTCTAAATTCTTGAGTTTCATCCTTAAATCATTTATTAGTGTTCATTCTAGTTTTAAATTTAGGCTCTTGGAGATATAAGTTTATCTTTCAGAACTGATTTTAATGCATCCCAGGGGTTTTAATATACTTCCATTTTCATTTATTACCAAGACATTTTATTTTCTTCTTGATTTCAGTGAGACATTAATCTTTCAGTAGTGTGTTTAATTTCCTTGAGTTCCTGTCATTTCTGATTGTTTTTTTTTTTTCATTTGCAGCTGCTGATTTAAGCTTTGTTGCATGGTCCTCCAAACACATTGCATTATTTCTACTTTTTCTTTATTTCTTGAAGACATGATCCATTTTGCAGTAAATTCCTTGGGCTGCTGAGTATACTGGATATCCTTTGGTGTTTAAGTCAAATGCCTTTAGATATTTGTTATGTCCTCTTGATGTGTGATGCCATTTACTTCAGATGTTTCTCTGTTTATTTGTTTGTCTGTTTTTGTCTATGCAATCCCTCGTTAGGAGAAAATGGGGTATTACAATCTCCTACTGTTACTGAGTTGATATTGGGTTGTGTCATGAAGTTCAGTTAATAAGCTTTTGATGAAATTGGGTACAACAGAATTCGGTGCATATATTGTTCAAGATTGTAATGTCATTTTAGCCCACTTTCCCTTTATCAAAATGAAGTGCCCTTCTTTATTACTTCAGACCGATTTTATTTTGAAGTCTAATTTTTTAAGTATTAAGACAGTGATGCTTGATTGTTTGAAATACTTTTCCATCCTTTCACTGTAATGTGGTGCCTTTCTTGAACATGAGATGAATTTCTTATAAAATAACAAACAAAAGAAAAATGGGAAAAGTTGCATTTTAATACTTACTCTATTCAATTAACCCAAGCATTTTTATTGGGAAGTTAAATTCATTAATATTTAAAGATATTACTGAAGAGTATGTATTGATTGCTGTTCTTTATTTTTATTATTTGTGTCTTAATATTCTTTATGTTTCAGTAATTATAGTTTCATTTATTTTCATTCTGTAGCTTATAGCTTATGCTTATTCCTCCTTGTTACTGCAGCTAAGATTTTAATACAGTTCTAAGTAAAATGCATGAGAGGTTCATTTTTTCATGATTTGATCTTAATTTTAGCAAGAAAACATTTGGTATGGTAGGAATATACTTCTTTGGTGATATCCTTTATTGATTTTGGCATGATTCGATTATTTTCCTACATGAAGATCTATTGTGAAAGGTTTTTTTTGAATATTGGGAGTGGAAATTTGCTTTTGCCACATACTTGCAATGAGTTCGCTGAGATGATCATATTCATTCCTGCTAATACACTTACTTGGTAAGTTACACTAATTTTGTCATTTTAAATAAACCATTCATTCTGGGGATAAAATATGATTTATTGTAATGTTCTATGTAAAAAGATATGCATACAGATAAACATATTTAATATATATTAAATTGATCAAGTTTTGTAAAAATTAAAAGTTGACTGAGAATTTATGATTTTAGACTTCATTAAAGAGTATGTTTTATTTGGTTTTTGCATTCTATTGTAAAATGAGAACTAGAAGAGCAATTATATACCTGGTAGAATGTGCATAATTAACAATATTCAAATGTTATTGTTAAAATATCTGTAAAGCTATAGTGGTTTGAAATTTACTTGTAAAGAGCACTATTGTTATAAATATTTGCATTGTTATGGATCTATGTTTATTGATACAAATTTAAGGTCAATTTTGTTATATATATGTATGTATGTATTTCTGATATTGGTTAAGGTATTGTATTTATGAAGCTCATTTTAAAATTTAATGTATAATTGGGAAATATAGGCTAATAGATAATCATCTATAATAGTCAAGCTTGTAGTCATGTTAGTTAGATTTTTTAAATATACAGAGATGGATTTTAGATAGATAGGTATTCTTCAAGCCTTTCAAAGGCTACAGAGTATGGCATTTAAATATTTTAAGAATTTAAGATTTTTCACGACAGTGAGACACATATGTTCCTGGCAGCAACAGTTTACTTCAATAGGATGATGGACATCAAAGAGGTTCCTTATGGAGTCTCTTAGTTATTTGGGCAAGAAACTCCTCCCAGAGCCTCCCTACTTCCTCACCTACCCAAATCCACGCCCTTTCTCTCTTTCATTAGGATACAGACAGGCATACATAATAACAAAATAAAAACAAACAAACCAGAATATGATAAAACAAAGGAAAAAAACAGAAGAAAAACAGCCAAAGGAAAAGCTCAAGAAACATACATAGACTCAGGGACTAGCATATTTACACACACAAAAATCTCATAAAAACATGAAACCAGAAGCCAGAATATATGTGTGGAGGACCTATAAGGTGGGAAGGAAAGGAAAAAAGAAAGCCCTGACAAAGCATTATGAGACAAAGACCTGCAAAAATGCCGTTAAGTTTGTCTTGTATTGGTCATCAACTGCATGGGCATCTTCTGGGGCCTGTTCTTTAGAGAGGTTTGTGAGCGGCTTCCAATTGGCTGTAGCTTGTGAGTCAAGGATGACTTTGTCCACTCACCCTCTCAGCATTAGGACCCCCATCAGGCCCAGACCTGTGCAGGCCCTGTACATACTGCCACAGTCTCTAGGAGTGCATAGAAAACACAGGATTTTCAAGGAAAGAAATGATGGAGCCAATCCTTACTGTTGTGTGCTCATAATAACACAGAAGAGAGCACTCATAACTGGAAGGCATCGGTGATGTTAAACAGACCGTAAGGCTGCGGAGTGTTGAGAGTACTCATGTAGAGCAGCAGGCCACAGGAATGCAAATCGTCCACAGCGCCAGGAGTGCAGCTAGCAGGTGGCTTCATCCATTAATCGGATGTCAGCGCACTGGTGCTCGGGCTCTTAACATCTGGAGAGACCCATTAATGCTTTTAATTAAGTAAAAGACAGATCATGCCATGTTCCTTCATATAAGAAAACCACAGTAACAAAAGAAAAAGCATTGCCTATAATTCTAAGTCACTCTCATTTTACATAAATAAATACAGTATTTTAGGTACATTCACCAATTTTCCATACATCATTTCAGGATTTTATGGAAAATGTTTCATTGACTTTTTGATGATTGGAGAAGTTTTCATAAGGAGAAAAATGTTCTTTTTACCTCTGTTTTGATTAACATTTTTAACTTTGAAAATATTTCTACTAGAGTTTGTGAGTTGTAGAAGTTCCTTGGTAGAATTTTTGGGGTCGCTTATGTAAACAATCATATCATCAGCAAATAGTGAGAGTTTGACTTCTTCTTTTCTGATTTGTATCCCCTTGATCTCCTTTTGTTGGCTTATTGCTCTAGCTAGAACCTTGAGTACTATATTGAACAGACATGGAGAGAGTGGACAACTTGTCTTGTTCTTGATTTCAGTGGTATTACTGGGAGTTTCCATTTAGTTTGATGGTGGCTGTTGGCTTGCTGTATATTGCCTTTATTATGTTTAGGTATGTTCCTTGTATCCCTGCTCTCTCCAAGACCTTTATCACGAAAAGATGCTGTATTTTGTCAAAGACCTTTTCGGCACATAATGAGATGATCATGGCTTTGTTTTTTTCAGTTTCTTTATATGGTGGATTACATTGACATATTTTCATATGTCGAACCATCCCTGCATCTCTGTTTTGAAGTTTACTTGATCATGGTAAATAATTTTTGATGTATTCTCAGATTTGGTTTGCCAGTATTTTATTGAGTATTTTTGCATCAGTATTCATGGGTAAAATTGGTCTGTTATTCTCTTTCTTAATAATGTCTTTATGTAGTTTGGGTATCAGGGTAATTGTAGCCTTTAAAAAGAGTTTGACAATGTTCCTTCTGTTTCTCTTGTGTGGAACAATTTGAGCAGTATTGGTATTAGTTCTTCTTTGAAAATCTTGTAGAATTCTGTACTGAAGCCATCTGGTCCTGGGCTAGAATCTGGAAACAAGTTAAATTCCACTAGACTGAAGAATGGATAAAGAAAATGTGGTACATACATTTACACAATAGAGTACTACACAGCGGAAAAAAATAATAACATCTTGAAAGTTGCAAGCAAATGGATGAATGTAGAAAACACCATATTAAGTGAGGTAATCCAGACACAGAAAACCAAACATCAAATGTACTCTCCCATAAGTGGCTTTTAGACATAAAGCAAAGAAAACCAGCCTACAATTCACAACACCAAAGAACCTAGACAACAAGGAGGGCCATAAGAAAGACATACATGGATCTAATCTACATGGGAAGTAGAAAAAGACAAGATCTCCTGAGTAATTTGGGAGCATGAGGACCATGGGAAAGGGTAAAAGGGGAAGGAGGAGGAAGAAAAGGGAGTGGAGAAAAACATATAGCTCAATAAAAACAATAAAAAAGGGGAAGAGATTTTTTTGTTAAAAAAAAGAGTTTATGAAGAAACATCCATACTTATCATCTCAAAATAACTTTTGGAGGATTCACGTATAACAGTAGAAAGTTTCAGTGTAGAAAGAACCTTTTCCAGTTTTGAATCTTAAAAGAAAACCATTTATATGTGACGTTCTTCCTATAAGGCGTACATAAATGTTCACATCCACACAAGTATTGAAATTTCCAAGTTATACCAGACAAGTCACTACTAGAAACAATTTTAACAGCAGCTCTTCCAAAACCTTCTAAATGTGAAATTATAAGACTCATGATGCATTGCTAGGGTTATCTTAAGTGGGAAACATTTTAAAAAGTAATTTAGAATTGCGTTACATTGCACAAAGTTTCAACACCAAACCCCAAATGCCCCTCAGTTCTACTCATCTCTCCCTGCACTCTCTCCCTCAACCCCATCTACCCCCTTCCTGAACCCCCAACTCCCATTCTCACCAACCCCTAGTCAGCCATAAAATCTATTCTATTTTCCCCTCCCAGGGAGACCCATGTATTTCCCCTGGATTGTAGCGTATACTTAATGGATAATATGTACTTTTAAGAGAATACAAACCATATTTATTTTAGTGGGTCTGGGTTACCTCACTCAGGAATTTTTTTTCTAGTTACATCCATTTACTTGCAAATTTAATGTTTTTTTAAACATCTGAGTAATACTCCATTGTGCAAATGTACCATATTTTCTTTATCCATTCTTTGGTTGAGGGACATCTAGGTCATTTCCAGTTTCTGGGCATTATGAATAGATCAACAATGAACATAGTTGAGCAAGTGTTCCCATGGTAAGATGGAAAGCATCCTGGTATATACCCAAGAGTAGTATAGCTGGGTCTGGAGGCAGATCAATTCCCAACTTTCTGAGGAACTGCCATTTTGATTTCCGAAGTGACTGTACAATTTTGTACTCCCACCAGCGATTGAGGCATGTTCCTTGCTCCACATTCTTACCAGCACAAGTTGTCACTTGTGTTATTGACTTAGTAGTCACTCTGACAGGGGTAAAATAGAATCTCAAAGGTTTGATTTGCATTTCCATGATGGCTAAGGATGTTGAATATTTCCTTAAATGTTTTTTAGCTATTTGAGTTTGCTTTATTGAGAATTCTCTGTTTATATCTGTTTCCTATTTTAACTGGATATTTGGTTTTTTAATGTCTAGTTTCTTGAGTTCTTTATATATTTTGAATATTAGCCCTCTATTAGATGTTTAGTTGTTGACATAGGCTTCTGTCCTGCCCAGTTCCCGCAGGTTTTAGTCCCAAATAAATACACCAAGGTCTACATTAATTACAAACTGGTTGGCCTGTTAGTTCAGGCTTCTCATTAATTAATTCTTACATCTTACATTAACCCACTATTCTTATCTGTGTTATCCATGTGGCTTGGTACCTTTTTCAGTGAGGCAGTCACATCTTGCTTTCTCTGCAGCTGGGCCATGATTTGGAGACTGAGCTTCCCTCATCCCAGAATTCTCATTGCCATGCCTCTACTTCCTGCCTAATTGCCATCATCCCACCTATACTTGCTGGCTGACTACTGGCCAATCAGAATTTTATTAAAAATAATACAAGTGACAGGATTAAAGACCATTGTCCCACTGCATGTAGTTGGTAAAAATCTTTTCCCATTATGTAGACCACTGCTGTCTGAATGACAGTGTCCTTGGCTGTACAATAGATTTTCAGTTTCATGAGGTCCCACTTATTAATCATTAATCTTAGTGCCTGTGCTGTCTATATTCTGTTCAGAAAACTATTTCCCATACCAAATGTATGCAATGGCATTCCTCACTTTCTCTTTTTTTAAATATTTATTTATTTATTATGTATACAATATTCTGTCTTGTGTGTATGCCTGCAGGCCAGAAGAGGGCACCAAACCCCATTACAGATGGTTGTGAGCCACCATGTGGTTGCTGGGAATTGAACTCAGGACCTTTGGAAGAGCAGGCAATGCTTTTAACCTCTGAGCCATCTCTCCAGCCCCTCACTTTCTCTTTTATCACATTCAATGTATCTGCTTTTATGTTAAGGTCTTTGATTTCCTTGGACTTGAGTTTTGAGTAATGTGAGTAGTATAGATGGGTTTGCATTCTTCTACACGCAGACATCCAATTTTATCAATGACATTTGTTAAACATGCTGGGAGGAGTTCCAGTGTGTATTTCTAGCTTCTTTATCAAAAATTATATGTCCATATGTGTGTAGATTTCTATCTGGGTCTTCAATTTGATTCCGTTGATCACGTGTATGTTTTTATGCCAGTACCATGTGGTTTTTATTACTATAGCTCTGTAGCATAACTTGAAATTGAGAATGGTGAGGCATTCAGAAACTCAGGGCAGTGGAAACTTCCTGAAATGTATGAAGGTGATCCTAAGGAAAATTCCTAACAATGGGGTATACAGAGTTTCAGTGCGTCATCTCATCCTCCAGGTCTACGTATATGAGGACGACTGGCCAGGTCGAAGAAGAGGCAACCACCATACCAAGCTAAAAATAATGGCTTCAGTGACTGGGAAAGAAACCTAATTGTGACAAGTATTTGTTGGGATTCAGATTCTAATTTCAGACATAGGACCACACCTCAAATACTACTTAAAAGAACGTGCTAGAGCAGTGGCTCTGAACCTTCTTTTTTTTTTTTTTTTTCTTTTCATTGGTCCAGGAAAAATTGGTTTTTTTTTTGTTTTTTTTTATTTTTTTTATTTTAATTTTATTTATTTATTAAGGATTTCTGCCCCCTCCCTGCCACCGCTTCCCTCCTCCCTCCCCCTCCCCCGATCTTGAAGTTTGCGTACAAATGGGCTCTGAACCTTCTTGATGCCGCTACCCCTTAATACAGATCTTCATGTTGTGGTGACCCCAACCATAAAATTATTTCACTACTACTCATAACTATAATTGTGCTACTGTTTTGACTCATAGTGTAAATATCTGATTAATAGGATATCTGATATGTGACCCACAAGTTGAAAACCTCTGTCTAGAGTACTGTAGTCCTACCTCCATGGAACCCCTCTTACGATATACCACTTCCCATGCGGGAAAGTTATATAATAAAATAAATGAACACAAAAAATTTCCTTCAAAATACTATCTGTGATAAGTTGTATCAGTTACTGATTATTTTATATCACTCAAAATGATAAAATGTCAGCACATAACTGCAAACTGACACAATTTGTGATGTTTGCTAAAACCGTAGTATGTATTCTGTGGCAACTATCATTTATTGATTCAATAGTTTTATTTTTTGTAATCTCTCTGGTTGCCAACTAATGCTTTAGGTACAGAAAATACACTAACATACAAAACAAACTTATGCTCTGCTGTAGAGAGCTAAGAGTGCAGAGTGAAGCAAATAATAAATAGGACAAACATACAAAATATATTAACCACTGCAAGACCCTATAAAACCTCACATGGTAACAGCATTTCAGAATGGCAGATGCTCACTGGGCAAAACTGACATTTAATGGTGCTTATGAGACTGGAACTTTTCATCAACCCAAACTTTGGCAAGTAAAAATCTGAAACTTGAATCAAATCTTGTGATCAATATTTTGATCAACCATGCTTGCATAATAAAAACAAAATCAAAATCTGGATATTTACTTTAGTGGCCCTTCTAGGCTGAACACGCTGATGTCCTGAGGGAAAGAATGTGGGAAGGAATGATCTCATGGAAAGGGCATGATAACGGTTGTGTCTCCTCCTGCCCCCACACTCACACAAGACCTGATCTTCCTAGGTGCACCTTCCATCGCCTGTCCCTAATCCAGTTATATTTGAACTCTTATGGCAAATATGAGTTCTATGATCAGATTGTCAATTTTGAGAAAAGAAAGGAGTCTCTCACGTTAAAGATCATCAGAAGTCCAAATGTGTTCAACATCTGAATTGGGGACAGTCTTATCATCGAAACTGTTTGTCCTTAATATGCAGGTCTGTGGTAACTCTGAGTTATTACTGCGTTTAAGAGAAACACATAATAGGACATCAATTTTATTATTTGAATGTTTCCATGTGATACTCATGTATCACCACAAGTCAGTCTTAAATAATAAAGTTATAAAATAAAACAATCTGCTGTCTGCAAATATTGAGGACTAGTTGTGCTAAAATCATAGAAACTTTTACTGAAATAACTTTTCCAAAGACCTTTTTTACATTCACATAAATATTTAAAGAGGAAATTCATGGGCAAGTTCTTCCTATAGCTAAGTAGAAAAGTGGCAAGTATCCAGTGGCTATGAATAGTGTAAGCGTATGATATGGGTGCTTCAAAACAAAGCCTACCTTTTAAATCATCGTAATTCACTTCTTAGACCTCCTCTGGCATTGGTACATCTTGACTTCAAATTTTTTTCAGACATCTCCAAAATGAAAATTTAAAGGTTTAGAAAGAAATATTGGGAAAATAAATTCATGTGTAAACAATATGTCTACTGGGCTATTACACAATTCAAATTATAATACAAGCAATATTTTTAAGTATTCTTACATTCTGAAGATAATGTTTCAAGATTTTAGAAGCCAGAACTTTGTTTATAATAGTCATGGCCTTCCTAGGCCAAATCCTTAGCCTGTGAACTAAAGTTAAAAAAGAAAAAAGAAAGCTTTAAATTATCATCTAGATTGCTAGTGCAAATTTCTTTTTAATTGTCCAAAGCATAGTGATACTAGAATTTAATTATGAAAAGCCAACAAAAACAAACAAAAAACACCAACACTAACAAAAAAATTAAAATAAAACCCAAGCATTTGACTGTATCATTTGAGCCCTTAGTCACACCTACATAGGGCAATGCTGGAATCGTCTGAAGTTAATTTTGTGGCAACGAGAGATTACAAGGAAATTAGATCAATGTTAGCTCTCTCTGCTCTCTTGTAAGACACAGTGGAGAAAGCTCTTTGTATTTAAAATATAAAAAAGAAAAGGAGCTGTCATTATGCTTGAAGTTCTAGGTATAAAACTGCCAGAAGAAGTAGCAGAGTTACACCTGCTGTCTATAAATCTCATGTGGTGATCGGGGGAGATTGGATGGCTAATAATAACTTCAGGGAAATTCGATCTTGGTACTCCCTAAAATTACTTCACGTTTAGAGTCTTTAATCCTGTGTAAATCATAATGAATGTGTTGGTTTTGCATCTAAGCGGTGTTAGACTGTTTTACAAACTGGAACACCCAAACTCTGGAACTTTAGTAATTTCTGCCCTCTGTTTCTGTTTTCAACTCTTAGTACCCAGCCATCATAACTTCCTGTGTATTATTACCTTGGCTAAAAGCTATGAAGCTCTGGACATCTCCATTATGAAAACATATTACTTCATACCGTGCTAAAAGTTTCCTCTGCCTAGATGTTTCCAAAGTCTCTTCTCATCCAAATTGAACTGTTTAATCCCATCATCCGCAATTGCTTGCTTGTACCCTTGCCATTATGCTCTCTCCACACTGCCTTTTCTCTAATCTCTACCTACCATAAATTCATGAGGAAGTGCGTATAGATTCATTTGCAACTTGGAATTTTCCTTAATTGAAAATTGCACATAATTTTTCAGACTCTCTGATATGTTTTTAAAGATGTAAAATCCCCAGTTGTACAGGTGAGTAACGATCCAGAAGGAAGTTTGAAAATTAATTTCATACTAGGAAGTTTACAGATAACAGTGGCCTACATGTTTAAAAATATTTAGCAGAAGTTTTCTGGAAACACCAGTCTTGGATAGATGTGTCTTTTAGACAGAAAGTCTGCAGTGTAGAGATTTTGGACTTTTATATGCCTTTAGAGTAAATGAGAATTAAAAATTAGATAAAGAAAAAAGTACACCAATTAACTTTTTATAACACAGCAATCTATTTGACTTTTTCTTAAAATTAAATATAGTAACATCTTTTTCCCCTTCCCTTTCCACCATCTAGTCATTCCCAAGTCCTCTACCTCCCTCATTTTTTAAATAATTTTTCCTTGAATATGTAGTGTATATGTATTTATGTATGCATAACTGTATAAATCCTATCTGATGAGTCTTAGTGATATACATTATAACATGTGTGTGTGTGTTTGTGTGTGTGTGGTGTAGGAGGTCCTTCTGTTTGTGTGTTGCTTTCCTTGGTTAAGAAAGAAAGCTGATTTCAAGTCACCTCTGCTATTTAACTTCTGCTTTTAAAGGCAACATGTCTGATGTGGCTTTGTTTCAATCCACCTGTATATGAAATGGTGGTGATGGCAGCCACATGTTCACTAAAGTATGAAAATTATACAAGAAACCAGACAGATGTTGACTGGCTCGTTATCAGCATACAGTATAAACTACAGCCACGTTTGAACTTACATAGCAGACTATTTTAAATCTAGCATGTTCTATAATATTACTTGCCACCTCCATCTAATATTCCCTTCTAACAGCATTACAAAGGTCAAAACATCCCTTATATTCAACTCCCTAAACAAACAAAATTAAAAGAAAGGTGACTTGAAATCAGCATTTCACACCAGAATTTGGGACCTCCAAACTGTTGTTTTCATTTTTGTCACTATTACAATTTTTTAGAGTAATAACCCTGAAATATTGATTTAAGAAGAAATAGAATGAAAAAATTTATGGGGAAAATTGAGATATGCCATACTTGCAATTTCCTTGTTTGGCTTGCATTTTTTCAAATTATTTCTTTCATATTTTTTTAGATTATAATATAATTACATCATTTTTCCTTTCCCTTTCCTTCCTCCAACTCCTCCCATAGGTCTTTCCTTGTGCTCTTTAAAATTCATGGCCTCTATTTCATTTATTGTTTTTACACATACACACAAACATGTACACATGTAAAAAATTCTAAGTGCATAAATATAACCTCAGTCTGTGCGATGTTGCTTGTATGTACATTTTCAGACCTGACCATTTGTACTGTATGGACAATTGATGTGCTCTTCCCTGAGAAAACGATTTCTCCTGCTCTCAGCATTCCTTAGCTGTTTACAGTTCTTTGTAGGCACATTAGCATGTCTCTCCTTGTCCTTGTCCATCTCATGTACCGGCAGTCAAGTTGGTAGGACTCTAATTTTTTTAATTGCATTTTTTATTTCATGGGTGTTTGATACTTATAGTGACATTTAATCTGGACCCTGACTCTCCTACTTTACTACTTAAAATATTGCATCAACCTGAGACTTAATTTATATCAATATATAGCATGACTTACTTGTCAGACTTACTGTGAATATTAGTTAACACCTGCAAGGGAATAAGCACTCACAGATATGCTTGTTGTGTGGCAGTGATAGAAGTTATCATTTTCTTTCCACTTACTCTCTGTTCTTTAGTCCTAATTCAAAAGGAGAAGATTAGAAAGTCCCTGGAATGGCCCATTGATCTGGGACTTGAGAAGACAAGAAGATAAGGTTTATCAAAACCATATATGTCTGTGCACTACATATTTTTTTTAACTTGGCTGCTGTGAAAATGAACATAACATTAGATTGGTTATCTATCACTTATTTAGTAGATTCTGTGGCATCTAGGCAATAGGATTTTTTGTCTTGGTATAAGAAGGTACTGTGGAGAATAAAAAGATGCTTGGTGTAGCTGTTCACCATACTTAATACATTATTATTCCAAGAAATGAGCCTTACAAGCACTTTTGATTCTCCTGAAGCCTCCTTTCTGCCTAAAGTGGTAGTGTCTAGTTGCTGTCACCCTTGAGTCTTGTCCAACACTTCTTAAGAGTGCATCCCAACTGAGGCCTCATGCATGTCTAGGGAAAATTTATGTATAAATGAATCACATTGAAAAATTACATATTTAAGATGTCCAGTGAGTTTGCAATTATTATAATCCCTTCAAGCATTAGTCTAATCTCACATGTGGCAGCTCTTAAAGAAAAGTTTTTAGTGTAAAATTACTTAATGATAAGAGGGTCAGATTTTTCAGTAACAATAAGGCTTCACAGAATGACATACTCTTAAAAATATGATGCAACTCCTCCAAGCTTCTCTAACATTCAGAGTCAGGACTTGGTGCTTGAAAAAGGTCAAAGATGACTCAAAACCAGTAGATTCATTTACTTTTAGCCAATTATAATAACTATCACATGAAGGTTGTTTACACTGCTGCATGACCCACATGCATCAGCACCGAGTTAATGTGCAAACCGTGACCCAAATGATAGCTCTTATAAATCCCCACTGCTGTCAGATAACAAAGTCCATTGCCCCGGCCTTCCTTCCTGGAATAACCTTTGATCTTCACAACAACAGTAAAAATAATTACTGACTTTGGCCAAACCAGGATTAGTCATTTCTTGTGAGTAGCTACACAGCTGGGGCCAGATGTGCAGATCTCGCTGTACCGATCCTCACTGACCATCCTCCAGCCTTTATATCATGCTTGTCATTCGTTTATCAAAGGCCAAATGTTTTTCTTTGTAAATGTGTGTAAAACAGTCCCAGAAATTCAAACAATAACAAATCAGGCCTGAACATGCTGAGATGCTCAGAAAGGAATCTCCCATTTGCGTAAATCAAACAGTGGCATCAACAGAAAAGGAAAGCGGAAATCTGTACATACACATACATGTTAGTACATATTTTCAATAGTCCATCCAAGAAAAGAATAATATTCGAGGAACATGCTCAACGTTTCAGCAAGAAGGAAAGAGAAACTATTATTAGAAATGACAAGAGCCTAACAGGTCTGCAACTGTTGGACAAACATGACCTGCTTTGGACTTGAGCTTGTTTGTCAGACAGGGGCAATGGCCAGAGGACTATGTGTGCCTTTGTCTTAAACTGTCAGGCCATTTTGTCAGATCAGAGATGCAAGGAAGAAGTCAGAAGTTGACCGTCTTTATTATCTGTTTGTCATCCTTCTTCCTATATGTCTGCCATCAAAATCCATCCAACTCCTAGATCCACCACAGAACCGGCAGACGTTATCTTATTTGTAATTTTAAACTAGGATAATTTAATCTGTCAATCATTGTAACTGTTTCCCCTTGTTTTCTTATTTTGACAAGGCCCTTAAATGTACTACCAATTAATTGAACTCTTATATAAACCAGAGTGGAGGTTGATGGTTCTCTTCAGTTATGTCATCTGAAAGTTAGATCTTTCAGGTGGGTTTGATTTGATTTGCCTGTTTGATTAGAAGGTATTTCAGGCTTCTCATATACACAAAACCTGGGTGACACGGGTTGGGCCCTTTTTTATCTTTTCCTCCCCGTGGGCAAGGTTTAGTGTGTAGGGGGAAGAACATTTGAGTTTATCAAGTGGCTGAGTGAGGTTCTAAGGAGAACATGGGAGCCACCTTACCCTCAGGAAATGTCTCTGAAGCAGGGGGAAAGCATTCAGTTCTCACTGGAAGAAACCATGACTGTTGACTCTCACGCTATGTGGATAAGTGTCCTTCTAGCCAACTGCTCTGCAAGTTGCGAAAATACAAAGGAAACTTAAGTTCAGTTATCACACGGAAATTGTACCCAGTTTATAAAGGATTCAGATATACAAGGTTTTTTATTATTTTATTAATAATTTCTCAAAAATCAGATATAGCAATACATACATATGATATAAACCCTTAAAATAATATCAGGATAACTAGCTACAGACCATAAGTTTTTACAGGCTAGCCTGGGCTATATAATTGTTATAGACCAGCCTGGAATATGTAACAATAATTCGGTTAAAATAAATTAGCTACATTTTCTCAAACAAAGGGAAATAAGACTCTAAGATAGATCCTATTTATTTCATTTTAAGCCCAGGTAGCATTTGTCATATAAGAGAACAAGTTAATCAATCTAACACTGAAATTCTCAACCTCTCTCTGCTATGACAAACAAAGTATCTTAAATTTGCCCTGATTTATGATTTTTTGTTCTTCAAAATTATACAACTGCTTCCATGTTGGAACATGAAATGTAGGGTAACCTGAATCAGTGTTCTCAGACCATGGTTACTCAAATCAACACGAAGACAAACTAGACATGCTTTATTACTTCTGCTTGAGAGAAAGAGCTTTGGCACCTGTGTACAGATGGAGGGAAACAACTCATCATTCCATAATGCCCAGGACAGTGCTGCCAATGCAAGGAATTAATTCCCAAAACTGCAAAGAATGAAGTCCTAATGTTCATAGGTATAAGACTGGTTCCTCGGTGTAACTTAAGGAACGTTTAGATAAGAGACTTGTGTTCTACAGTGACTGAGAATACAGATCTGCATACTGACAAGCCTGGATCGAGACCCGCAGACTAAGGGCCATCTTTGTGAGCTACCTGCTCTTGGTAAGTCACTTCTTCACTTTCCTCCCCTTCCTACAATCCATTGCTATCTCCACACTCAGAAGCTTAGTTCCAGACCAGCATCCTATGATACCTCTTTGTTCACAAGCCATCTTTGCCACCTATGTGATCTCTTTCTTTTCCTACCCGGTCCCCTCCCTCCCATTCACACACCACCATCTCTACACACAAGCCTAGCCTAGGAGCCCTCTTTCTTTGGGGGCCACCTTAACTTGGCAAGTTGTTTCTTCTTTCCTATCACCCCTGGATCCCCCTCACCAATGTCTTCCTATCACTGCACATCTCTAGATCAACATGTCAAGGTCCAGTAGCTGGTCTTCCAGACTACTTTGTTCAGAAGTCACCTTTGAGGGGTAAGATGCCACTTTCATTTCCCATCGTTCTCTCTGACTGCTGCCATATTGCACCCATAGGGCTAGTTCCAGATCCATGGCTTAGGAGCCATCTTTTCCTGATTCACGCAAACAGTTCATCCAACAGCTTTACTTGGTTCAGGTCATGAATTTTTTGTACAGGCCCAACCTAAGGCAAGGGGTTTATCTCATCAGACGCATCACCAAAGAAAGGATTTCACATTGCCAGGTCAAATTGCCAAAACAAAAACAACATAAAATGGCCAAGACAGGATGTCTCCCATCAAATCTACTAGTCCAATAAAAGTTTTCTATAACAAGAACTACCTAGATGAAATCTAGGACACAGAGTTTAAAAGAACAATCATAAACTTTATCAAAGAACTCAAGTAATTTAAAGAAGACATGAACAAACACTTCATTGAACTCCAAGAAAACAGTAATAAACACTTGAGTATTTCCAAGAAAATACAAGTTCATGGCTGAATAAAATGATGAAGATAATTCAAAACATGAAAACTGAGTTCAATAAAGAAAGAAACATTGAAGGGAATAGAAGCTGAAATGAAGACTGAATTAAAAACTAAGTATCTCATAAAACTCAGAGAGAAAGCCTTAGAAGCATAATGAATCAAGCAGAAGATAGGATATCAGAACTTGAAGATAAAATAGAGAATCTAGAAATAAGGAAGATTAGGAAAATTTAAAATCACAGGGAAGGAACATACATGAAACATGAAACACCATCAAAAAATCAAAACTTTGAATTATAAGCATAGATGAGGGAGAATCCCAGATATGCAATAGATCAAATATTCAACAAGATCTTAGAAGAAAACTTCCCTAACTTAAGGAAAGACACATACATAGAGATACAAGGAACACACGGAACCCAACTAAGTAGGTGGGAAAAAAACACCCTATAACATATCACAATAATAATAATAATAATAATAAAACACTAACTATACAGAACAAAGAAAAACTAAGAAAAGCTGCAAAAGAAAAAACAAAACTTACATATAAAGGGAAACAATCAAAACAACACCTGAATTTTCAAAGAAAACTGAAAACCTGGAACAATGAACTCCACATTCTAAAAGATTGACAACCTAGACTACTGCACACAACTAAACTATCTGTCATAACTGAAGGTGAATGAGAAGCTTCCCGTGACATAAGCAGCTTTAAATAAAAAAGTCATACTCAAGAAAACCAAAAATCCCTAAACCGAATACTGTAAGTAATTCTTGTAACTAAAGTAAGAAATAAGCATAGCCACAGCCAAGACTCTAGAAAATAAAAAAAGCTTGTATGATAAAATGCAATATAAAACACAACAAAGAAAACAAATAAGTAAAATAATTAATTTAATCTTCATATGTTTTTCAATAATAGCTCAAAATATTAATAGTCTCAACTTTTCAATCAAAAGACACAGACTAGCTGAATGGATTAAAAACAAAACCCATCTTGTCTTGTTTTAAAGGTGAGATGAACTAGAAGGACACCAACAAACATGACAAACTGGACAGGGCAAAGTCCAAGAGGCCTCAACCCTACACAAAGAGCTGCAGGAAACTAAATAAAGCTGGGATTAAGACAGGCAGAGTCCCCCAGAGAAGAGCACACCAATTGGTTGTCCAGTACCAAACAGCCATCCCTGAAAACATACATACAAGTAACATAATATGGACTCAACAGGTTATATTTAGGAATAGGTATGTATATGAAATACACACACACACACATATATATATATACATATACTCAATAACAATCAATGAAAATAGGCCATAAATTTGAAAAAGAGCAAAGATATGTATATGTGCGAGCTTGAAGAGGGAAAGTGGAAGGGAAAAATTATGTAATGAGTTAGTATCTTAAATACAAACAAAGCAAAACAACAACAACAAAAAACTTAGGTAAGATAGCCAGTACTTTAAAATGAAAGAATGAAAAACAGTACTCCATGAAAATGGGCTCATGACGCAAGCAGGTGCTGCCGTCCTGATATCTGACAGAACAGACTTCAAACTAAAACTCACCAGAAAAGAGAAAGAATGCACACACTCATTAAACACAGAGAGTGCAAACGAAAGGAAAAAATTAGCCAAAGGAAAGGAATATGAATATAAAAATTACACTTAAATAGATTCAAATTTGTAGAAAGCGCAATAGAGAAAAGTTTAAAAGAACATAGATTGAAGCGTATTCTCTTTTATTTTAGCCAGCTAATTAAATTGGCTGAGCCCCAATTCGTATATATGCAGAACTAGCATTACAAAATCTACATGTCAGATTATTTCACACTACATGAAAGAAAACCAGTTTTGTTCTATGTATAACTTGTGGCATGGCCAATGATGCTCAGATCAGAAGCCTGAAGCCAGAGGTGCTTCCCATGCTGCTTACATTTGCCATTAGAACTCTGCCCTTCATATTTCCTTCTGCTCCAGAATCTCTGCTTCATCCTTCCTTAAATAACTTTCGTTGAGATATAATTTTATACACCAAAAGCTTAACCTTTTAAAATATTCAATTAAATGACTTTGCGTGCTTAAAAACTTATATCTCGAAGTCCAAAACATTCTCATCAACCGCCCCAAATCCCCTATTTTTGCATGTATTTGAGGTTTACACAATGGCATTATAATATATTCGTGTATAGAAAAATGAATTAAGAAGCATGGAAGACTGATCATGGCTGGGAATGTCACTGAAAAGTTGGATATGTGACTAATGCATTATATTTTTTGGTTTGATAAGATGTATAAATTCACTTTTATTAAACTTATTTTAAAATTTGACCAGCATTTTATTCACTTTGAATATCTATTTCATAGTTTTAAAAAGTAATATTCCTCCAAACAAGAGGTAGAAATAATTCTTTAAAAAATTCACAGCCTTTGCTACAAGAACCAATAAACATTTGTGTGTTACAAAAGACATCTGAGCATGGACACTGAGAAACACAGTTACAGCATGTATTAGGGCAATGCACTGTAACTGATAGAATGAATATATATGCTCATTATATATGCTCAATATATATTTTTACTATTATTATATGCATACATGTGTGACTATTATATGTGCGTGCACGCATACATACACATATGCATATGTATACATATATACATACACACATATACTGTGTAGTATATCCAACAGTTGTCTCACACTGGATAATGACTTAGTCATTGCTCAGGCCACAGGACTGCACGACCCAGCAATCCCACTCTGGTACTGGAGTCCTGGAGGATTTGTGGAGAGCTTAGTTAGTTTTCAGTCTGTGTTGGAGTCCTGAAAAGGTTGTTTCTAATATTGGTGAAGGAAAATGCTGCAGCAACCAGATAGATGAGTTTGCCAGTGAGAATGAGGGCAAGCCAGTAAAAGCAAAGGTTTCTTCCACGTCCTCTCATCTGGGCTGCCAACAGAAGGTGCCCCCCTCATTCAGATCATGTCTTCCTGCTTCAGATAATCAGATGGAGGAAATCCCGCACAGAGGTACCCAGCTCATGTTTTAGTTGGTTCCAGGTGCAGTCAAGTTGACAGCCATGATTTAACCATCACAAATGGCTTGCAGGCTAAAGGAGACGTTTATAAAGGAGCATTAACAACTCCTTAGAGATCCTGCATGTTAATTCCCTATCTGATGTGTAGGCTGGCAACATCTTTCTCCCCTTCTGTGTCTCTCTCTTTAGTCTGCTGTTTCCTTTACTGCACAAAAGCTTGCAAGTCTCGTGCAACCCTATTTGTCAACAATGTCATATGAAGAAATAAAAAACTTAAAGAACTAAAGGCAAATAATCTAAACAATAAATAGGCAAATGAATTATTTCTCTAAAGAAGAAATACAAATGACCAATAAACATGAAATGTTCAAAATCCTTAGATACGTAGCATCTCAAACTACAGTAGGAATCTATGTCATTAAGTTAAACTGGATATCATCAAGAAATACACTTCACCAAATGCTAGTGAGGAAGTGTAGGGAAAGAAAATGTAAACGCTGTGGCTGTGAGTGTAAATTAGTGTGCTGCTGCTGAGGGAATCGGTAAAAAGGGTTCCTCAAGAAACAAACAGAAATCCTGTGTCTAGCTAGTCAACTCCTAGGTTTGTACTTGAATGAATCCAAGTCAGAATACTGGACATCCTTGAAAGTTCTTGTTTATTGGAACACTCTTCATAACAGCCCAAACATGGAACTAGTTCATATACCCACTAACACGTGAATGAAGAAAATCTGTCTCAATGAGTAAAGCACTTGCTATGCATGCCTGATGACCTGAGTTTGATCCCTGTAACCTGAGATGGAGGGAGAGAACTGACTCCTGAGAGCTGTCCTCTGACGCATACATATATACACACACGGTACACATAGTAATAACAAATAAAAATTTAAAGTAGGAATATTAAATGTGGCACATATACAAGCAATGGCGTTTATTTAACTGTAAAGAACGAAATTACAACGTTTGTAGGAAAACAGAAGCTGAAAGTTTTCATTTCATATAAAATCACTCAGATAGTCTCTCCTGCATGTAGAATCAGGATTTTATAGAAATGAGGTAAAAGGACAAAGGGGCTCATTTACATGGAGGAAGAGGACTAAGAGGAGGGGGAAGGGAGGGTCAAGACGGTGCTGAACTTGACCAAAGCACATGATGCATATAGGTTTGAAAACATCACAATGAAACCTGTAATCTGCAAACTGAATATATGTTATGACTAATAAAGAATTCTATATAAGAATTTAGAAAATGTTTTCATTAAAAAAGTTTGTCGAGAATTATAAGGTACTTTAATTTTTTTCCCAAAAAAAAAGGTAGTAAAGTGAATTTTTTTACTGCAAAAAAATTAGTAAAATAAAAATAAATTAGTAAAATAGCGTAACACCAACAGCATCAGATACTTCTGGTATTTAGGAAGATGGAAGTTCATGGCTAAATTTCAGCAAAAATGTATGACTCATTAAATATTATTTATTTCAACTGTGCTTATTCTTTTCTTTAAACTTCTTACCAGTTTACAAGTGTTTCAATTTATGTCAGACACTTAAACACATTTATTTACCTTTAAATACTCGATATCAATTACATAATGCTATGCTCTTCTGTTCGAGTGTCCTATGTATACCATTTACATATAAATAAAGGGACATATATTTTGCAATTACACTATAAAAGAACATGATGTTTTTTAACATTTGGGGACCAATGGTCTAAAACTAATTTTATCATCTCATGAAATATCACCTTTCCATTCTGGATGACTTTCAATGATATTTGTGACAAGAGGGGCCATCTTAATCATCGGGTTTACTACACACGCATTAAAGATATACAAGAAGTGTCACAGAAATCTGTACCTGAATGCCCTTACAGTTGACTTCTCTGATTGATTGATTGATTGTTTAGATGTTTGGTTCATTGGTTGGTTTATTGGATTTCTTATTAGTGTACATTAGTTATAAAAATAATACGTTTCTTTCTATGTTTTCATACATGTATACAATTTCCTTCCCTTATTTCCTGTTCCCTTTCTGCTGCCCAAAAAAAAAACACTCAGAAATATGGTGGGGGTGGGAGTATGCTCATGAGTCCAGGCCCTTCCCAGGGAGCTCTTGGCTCCTGATATATGTGTAGGAGAAGTAGAATCATTGTCTTCAGTAGTACATACAGTGGTGAGTCCACCAGCCTCCATTGGACAATTTCACACCATTGTCAACATACTGCCCTGTTATGGGAGGCCACTTGCTTGCTCTTGCCTGCTCATCCACTGGCTGAAGGATTTCCTACAGCACAGTCCTAGTTAAACTCAGCAGGGCACAAGACAACGCTAAAAGACATGAGCTCACTGCGAAGAAACTTCTGAAGGAAGGTCTTTAATGAGAGTAGAAGAAAAACAAAAGAAGGTGGGTGGTGAGGACAATCATAATGCATTGTATACAAGTTTGAAATTGGTAATGAATAAATTATATTAATAAGAAATAAATAACAATAAATCTTGCAATTCAGCAGTTTATACGCACACACAAATACTAGAACCAAACTAGTGGAATGATATTTATGCAGTAGTAATCTAGAAATACTTTGTTTCAATTAAGCTGCTAGAGAATTTCTATAATATGAAAATAAAATAATTGCCATCAGAATTTCCATGTTTAAATCTATGCATTAAATAATCTGGAGGGAATCACCGGTTCTGAGGAGATCACTCTCAACTCCTCATATTTGGCTGCAAATTTCAACACAAATTTTATTATTCAACTTTAAATTTCAATTCTCTCAGTCTATTTTCCTGAAGAAAAAAATACATATTCATATTTTTTACTGCTGAAGTTCCTCAAAAATACTCCTTTGAGAATATCATAATTTTTAGTTGTTAATATCAACACCAAACACAATTTTTCCAGAAATTAATCCCATTCCTTTACATTGCAGCCATGATAGTGTTACTTCTAAATAAATTTACTAATGCGTGTCAAGCATTTGAAATATTAACAATAAAACTACTTAAGATGGGTGTATTGTGTCGCACCTGTAACCTCAGTGTTGGGGGGCATAAACATGGAACCAGCCACAGATTGAGGACAACCTGGGCTACATGCCAAGCTCCAGTCAGCCCGTAGCACAGAGTGAGAGACAGTCCCAAAATAAGAAAGAAAAAAAACAAAGGAAGAGAAAGAAAAGAAAAAAGAAAGCAAATAAATAGATTTATTTAAATAAAACATTTTAAGCAATTCAGATACTTAAAATTTAAACAAGTAATCTTTACTTAAGAATTATTAGTTAACTATATAGCTAAACAGAGTATGTTGGAAAACGTCTTAGAAAGTCTGTGTGAACAGAAAACCATCTTCAAATTTCAGTGTTTGGAGGCTGATAACATTTGGTGGATTTTTTTATATGAACCAAAACAATGAGTTGCTGCATTTACTCTCAAACAGGTGATTTATAGGGAGAGGTGTCAGAATAAACAAAAAGACTGAAGAATCTGGACCATGATGCCTTGGGACTCTACGCCGTTGGCTGAGACACAGTCCAGGTGCATTTATATAGATTTCTGCAAATGCTTAATCTGTTCTCCTACAGAAAATTTCAACATGAACAAAAGGAGTACCAGGCACCCTTTTACCTTTGAACAATCTCTTCAGAAGGAGCAGGTAGAAAAAAAGAAATCCCTGGTACAAAAGAAGGAAACCTAAATAAGCGTCTGCAGACTGTCATAACACTTAACGCTTGTTTGAAACCTGCATAGAACTTTCCTTCCTGCGGGTTAAAAACTAATAACTATATATTTACATTACTAATATAGAGTCACACTACATAGCATATTAAACAAAGAGAAACTCCTGGATAGCCAGAGAGGAATATTATTGATATAAAAGCTGAGAGCTGCTTTACCATACACATAAATAAGCCCCACAGATGTATTAACTCCAAATGTTGTATGCCGGGAGTCTGGATTGGCTCAATTGGTCAGTCTCTGAGCTTCATAAAGCAACAGGTGAGCAATAGTTAGAGACTCTAGAAGATTCTGCGTGCATGTTCTCTTTGGCAGCATCCAGTTTCCCATGATGGTAGGCCAGGGTTCCCAATGCTCACGGGTTGGTGTTGACAGTTCTTCTTGGATTCATCCATGATGCCAACACAAGCCCTTCTCCCTCTGTCCTCAGAGCCAGCACTGTTTCGTCAGTTTGTTCTCCTTCCCTGCTTTGCCTTTCCATTCTGCTACTGCTGTTGCTGCTATTGCTGCTGTTGCTGCTGCTGCTGCTGCTGTTGCTGCTGCTGTTGCTACTGCTATTGCTGCTGTTGCTGCTGCTGTTGCTGTTGCTGCTGTTGCTACTGCTGTTGCTGCTGTTGCTACTGTTGCTGCTGCTGTTGCTGCTGCTGTTGCTGCTGTTGCTACTGCTGTTGCTG
>NC_022012.1:63686814-63691608 GCF_000317375.1 Microtus ochrogaster
TGCTGCTGTTGCTGTTGCTGCTGTTGCTACTGCTGTTGCTACTGCTGTTGCTGCTGTTGCTGCTATTGCTACTGCTATTGCTGCTGTTGCTACTGTTGCTGCTGCTGTTGCTGCTGCTGTTGCTGATGATGAGGAAGAGAAGAAAGGGTAAGGATGACAATGACAGTGATGATGATGCATGTGACAGACTGGCTCTTCTGGCTTCACAGTTTTCTTGCAAGACTTCAAGTGATTATTTGGATCCATCAAGATGGTTCAGGCCAATATCCCTGTCCTACAGTCATCTGAGTAGCCACCCCATCTTCAGGATCCCTCAGTGAGACCAAGAGTAGTCTTTAAATTGTGATCCAGAAAGGGAATCTTGGAGTAATGTCCTTAGAACTCTGCCTGGAGCAGTTGCACTAACAAAAACTGTGAGCAGTGCTAGGCAAACAAGCATCTGCTTTGAATTTCTTCTCTGACAGTTTCCCCTGCAGGCCAAACAAATGCCAGCTTCCTCCCCTAGCTCTCTATCTAGACCCAAGATCCCTATCATAGCCGCCAAGCAGTTAGCTAGTGCTCTGTGAAAAGTTGTTTGTGATAAACGTCCTTAATTGTTGAATCTTTGACTTGTCACATTGTTTTTGGCCTTATTCTTGAATGTATTAATAAAAAGTCACATATTTTTACATTTAATCTTACATTAAAATACAAGTTAACACTGCATCCTTAAAGAACACTGTTTAAAACACAAACTTTATTGTTCATTTCCTTACCCCCAGATGCCCACATTGAACTGCTATATCCTGATTTTTCATCTTTTATACAGCTGTTCTGATACAGAATATATGTATTGCTTAGCTATCTAAGAAGAGAAGAATTTACCAAAACCACACTTCATCACCCTCTCCACTTCCTTGCCCCCCCCCTAATAAGTTGGTGACCTTGTCAGATTGTATTTTTTCAGGATAACTGCATTAAGCTCTCCCATCCCACGTCAGACACAGCAAAATTTCTTGTTGAGACGTGGAATATGTGTTCCTCCCCTGATTCTCACAGGCGTTTGGAAACAGCAGAATTGACGCTACTTGACTTCTAAGGGTCGGCAATAAAAGACAAAACAGCTTTCTCATGATTCTCTTGGGATGCTCATTCCTGGAACGCAGCCATCGTGCTCTGAGGAAACCCAGAGCACAAGGAGAGGTCATGTGTCGATGTTCCAGCCAACAGATCCAGCTGAGGTCCTAGCTGACAGCCAGGATCAACGGCCAGACATCTGAGGAAGTCTTGGGGATGACTCTGGTGCCAGCCATTGTCTGTCTATAACCACAGGAGAGACTCGGAGTGAATAGCTGGCTGAGACCAGCCGCTTCTCAGAAGCAGGAGACAGAACAATGTTGTTGTCTAAAGTTGCTAGGTTTAGGGTCAGCGATAGGTATATGAAACCATTATAGCTGCATTTTGTCCATAGTGCTAGGTTTTATTATTTCAGTTTAATTCTGTGTAAGTTTAATTTTAGTTTGTAAAAAAAATTAGTTTATTTTGAATCTTTTTCATCTTTTTAACATCTTTAAGTTTCTAAATAAAGGATATTTTACAAAATACTATTCAGAACTCCCAGAAGGGTGTCATAACTCTGCCTCCCTTTTTGATTCATGTCATGATGAAACAGGATGAATTTCAAAAATTTGTTGGTTTGATGAAATTCTTTATTTCCTTGACGTTAATCATACTAACTCAGTTTTTCCCAATTTTGATGGCTGGATGAGTTCATTCCCCAAACAAACGTAAGAAGTAAAGTTGTTAGAAAATACTTCCTTCTTTTCTACAGTTATTTTTTTAAAGCATATTTAGCAAATACTTTACAAGTACTAATTACTTGCAATTACTGTGTGTGAGAGAGATACAAGACAATTATAAATTGAATGCCCTGTTCTTACTCCATCCCTATTCATGTTAACATAAGCAGAATTTAGTATATTGTGAGTCTATAAATGAAACTTCATTAAAAATTAAGAAACACAGCTAAATCCCTAGTGTCTTTCACTAAATTTTTGCAACCAAATAGTGATACTGCACACGAAATTTTTGTATATGCCTCACAAATGTTTTCATTACGGTCAGCTACTGCTGTTCTGGTATCTAAGGAAATGCTCTTTTTAAATATTCATTCGTGTGTGTGTGTGTGTGTAAGTGTGTGTGTGTGTGTGTGTGTGTGTGTGTGTGTGTGTGTGTGTGTGTAAGTGCATGTGGCTGTGCCACAGCATGCTATGGAGATCAGAAGACAAGTTAGAGGAGTTGAGATGCCCTCACTATGTGGATACTGGCAGTGGAACTTGGGTCATCAACCTGGGTGACAACCACCCAACCTTCTGAGTCATCTTTCTGGTCTGTAACCTCTCCTTATCGTGCTTTTTACCTTCACTTTTTTAAATTTAACTTTTCTCATTGAGGATGCTGGAAGGGGACATATTGCAGGTTTTGCAATTTTAAGGTTTTTATCTTATGCTCACTTTCTTGAGAGTAGATTGTTTAAAAATATTGAAAATATTTTTAAGGAAATTTAAATAATTTTATATTTTCCTAGTACCCACTTTCATTATTGGTCTTGTGTCTTTTTATTAGTGTGGAATAATTGTATAAAGAGGTGGATTTCATTGTGGCATCTATAGCTGCAGAGAAGGTACCTTACCATCACGTATCTCTTCCTAGTCTCTGATGCTTCCCTTTTAATTCTATATTTGCATATGTGGAGTGGTTTACATTGGCTGACCTTGTTTGTGGTTTGGATTTTTTAGGTTTGAGATTTGCCCCGTTTTGCTTTATTTTGCCCTCTGCGTATGAGAGGAAACGTTAACAGTGTTTTACCTGGCTCTGGCTGATGTTGCTCAGCACGGCGGTCTATACTCCTGTCCATGCTCCTGCAGTTGTGCGCTTCTCTTTTAATGGCTGAGTGATAATCCCTTGTCACGTCTTCTTTATCCATCCAAGACAGGGCTCCTAGGCTGATAGCTCCACAGCTGTGGGTAATACCACCAAACCTAGCTGTATGGTGTCTCCACTGTGTGCCTTCAACCCCGCCAGATGGTGTGGAGGGCTGTGCTGGGAGCACGTTCAACTCTTAAATTATTGAATGGCTGCAACAGTTTACATTGCTACTAGCAGTAAATAAGAACTTCCCCCAAACACTTGGTGCTTTATTGTTAGTGTTTGTTTTGTTTTATTTTGTTTTTCTTGATATTGTTCTCACTGTAAAAGATAGAATGTCAACATAGTTATGGTTTGTGGTCCCCTGATGGCTAAGGATGTTTATTTATTTATTTAAAAGATTTTTTTCATTTTATATACCAACCACAGTTTCCCCTCCCTCCTTTCCTCCCACTCCCCCCCCCCATCCCCATCCACTCCTCAGAAAATATAAGACCTCCCATGGGTAAGTCAACGAAATCTGGTAGATCAAGTTGAGGCAGAACAAAGTCCCTTCCCACTGTTTCAAGACTAAGCAAGATATCCCTCCAAAGGGAATGGACTCCAAAAAGCCAGAGCACTGGTCCCAGCTCCAAGAGTTCAGTCAAGGGAGGGAGAAGGAATTATATGAGCAAAGATCATAATGGGGAAACCCACAGACAACTGACCTGAGCTAATGGGAGCTCACTGACTCTGGACTGACAATTGGGGAACCTGCTTAGGACGCAAGTGGGCCCTCTGAATGCTGGTGACAGTTCTGTAGCTTGGACAGTCTGTGGGTCACTGACAGTAGCACCAGGATTTATCCCCAGTGCATGAACTGGCTAAGAATATTTCTATTTAAAATATTTCGCCATTGCTAAAGGTCTTTTGAATTTGACAGTTTTGCTAAAAAGCATTCATGTCTACATGATTCATGACAAAAGTAGGACACCTAACATCAATATCATAACAAACCAATAGGCCAGGGCTGTTGTCTGAGGACACCGGGAACTGGGTGCACCAGAGTTCCTTATAAGAGAGCTCACTTGCTTTCTTGCACATGTGCTAAAGGCACTCTTCTTTAGAATGCAGATCCCAATGATGAGTGGAGGCCCAAAAATGTGAGATTATTTCCACCTTGTCTGAAGGTCAGGGAGTTTTAGCTTGTTCAAAGTTGTTGACTACACAAAGTATGGCTACACATCCTGACCTAGGGTGTGGTTAATTGGTCTTTTTGACATTAAGATGGCACATACAGGTAGATCCACTCTACCCTGTCAGGATATTCAAGCATATTTCTGTTCTTTCTTTTGAAATAGGAGGTTTGACTTGAGAGTGGCTGCCTTCCAAGATACTTGATCTAGGATGGCTAAACAACAAAATGCTTTTTTCATGGATTAATGGTTTGATGGGTCAAAGTACTGAAGCAAGTTGTTGCTAGTTGTCCTTTGTGTCATATTAATGCAGTCTTTTATCTTACTCCTACCTTTTGGGCTGGAGGCATTTTAAGCAATTGCAAATTAAATGCAGACAGTTTCAGTAGTCACTGAAACTCCCTCCAGGTACTATCCTGGGTTTTCTGGTTTGTTATTTTTACTCACGTCTTCGTTCTCTTTACGGTTTTCTAATTCCTCTACCCTGGTGAGTAGCATTTTTGTCAAAGCTGGTCTCTGACACTGATGTCGTCGTTTAACATGAAATTCTGGATTAGTATGAGCTAGTAAGCACTACTTATCCAGCCTGCCACCACTGGGCTTTCCCTATTGGTAAAGAGAAAGAAGAAAGAAAGAAAGAAAGAAAGAAAGAAAGAAAGAAAGAAAGAAAGAAAGAAAGAAAGAAAGAAAGGAAGGAAGGAAGGAAGGAAGG
>NC_022012.1:63691708-63694680 GCF_000317375.1 Microtus ochrogaster
AGGAAGGAAGGAAGGAAGGAAGGAAGGAAGGAAAGAAAGAAAGAAAGAAAGAAAGAAAGAAAGAAAGAAAGAAAGAAAGAAAGAAAGAAAGAAAGTTGTCTTCCAAAACTATCTCTGAGTATTTTCCTAATCTCAGCAACTGGCTCCACTGGCCTGGCTCAGCTGTGCTGAGGACACAGATGTCCTGTTGTCCATCTGTTTGGCAACCCATGATATCTTGCTGCAGTGTAGCGACATTGTCTTTAATTGATTATTTCGTTTCCACAACCTCTTTTCTCTTCTCTGCTGTTGCATGCCTTAGCTCACTATCAAGATTTGCCAATTTTCCCCTAATTCTGGGATATTTGTCTTCAGGTCTGCACTAGGGGAAAGGTCTCTGTTATGCATCTTTAATTATCTTTTCACCCTGATCTGCGTATTGCACTCACGAGATTTGCCTCAAATTTTGGAAATAATATGTATGTCTTATTATCTGTTTATTTATATTTGTTTATATTATTATTTATTTATAATGTGGGGGGTAATTATGATCTGCTCTTAATTTATTGGTATAAAGTTCCCAAGCATCTCATTGAATAAAGCCAGCATTTTTTATGGTACTCTCCCCGTTTTGAGTGCATGGAAGGAACTGGAGAAGTGTTAGCTTCTGACAGTTGTGGGAAATGCTGCAGGTTCTGGTGAGTGAAAGGGGGCAAATACTAACAAATATCTCATACTTCAGAGAACAGACACACACACACATTCAAAAAAAAAGTCAGTTAGACCAGGTTTGAGAAGTCCTAGAATAAGCCTATTAGAAATATAGGAAATTTGATTTATCCCATCTATTACACGTAAGTGAGTGGATATATTTTATATTGTTTCTGTCCGTATAAATATTGTTTATGCCTGTACAAATGTTGCTCTTACCTCTGAGAGCACATTGACAGACACAAAATTTACATGATTGACTCATAGCTATTTTCCTCCTAATTGTACTTGTCTTTGCTGAATGAGAGACCTAGATATTGGTTGGTTTTAAAGAAGGGATCATGCCAAGAGGTCAATATGATAGTAAAGTGTGGAAGGAAGCAATTATCAAACCAAAGTAAAGTGGTTTGTATATTTTATTATCAAATAAACATTTTTTATTTTCTACATTTTAGATTTTTCATAATTTTTACTACCTTACATAAAGGTCTTAATTCATTTCAAACCCTCCTCTGGATTTTCTTTTTTTATTTCATTTTGTTTCTTTTAACTATCTTTTGTTATTTTACATACCAATCCCAGTTCCCACTCCCTCCCCTCCTCCCACTCCCTCCACCGCCATGCACTCCTCAGAGAGGGCAAAGCTTCCCATGGCAAGTCAACAAAGTCTAGCACATTGTTTGAGGCAGGACCAAGGCCCTCCCTACTATATCTAGGCTGAGCAAAGTATCCCTTTAAAGAGAGTGGGTCCAAAAAATGTCAGTACAAGCAGTAGAGATAAATCCTTGTCCCAACAACACTGCCCCACAGTCTGCCCCAGCCATACAACTGTCACCCACATTCAGAGGGCCTATTTAGGTAGTAAGGGGGAACACTCCTCCATTGCTAGTAGAAATGCAAACTTGTACAACCATCTGGAAATCAGTATGGGGTTTTTCAGTAATCTGGGAATCAACCTACCTCAAGACACAGCAATACCACTCTTGGGCATATATCATACCACAAGGGCATTTGTTTCTCTGCCTTTTCTTAAGCTCGAAGTATTCTAGAAAAGCTCTCCAGATGAACACTAAGTTGGATATCAGAGAGAAATATCACTGCTACCTTCTGGACTGGAGGGAAAGAGGGTCTAAGTCTCTTCAGAACCTGCTGTGGAATAATCCTGCATACTGTGAAGATATATTACTTAATATTTACATATTAAGGAATAATATATTGCTTAATATTACTTAATATCATTAGTTAATAAGAAGCTTACGGGCAGGTAGCCAGACAGGAAATATAGGCAGGACAACCAGACACAGAGGACTCTGAAAGAAGGAAGGGCAGAGACAGCCAGCCAGACGCCAAGGAAGCAGGACGTATAGAAAATGGGGAAACAAGCAGGGACATGGTGGAGCATATATAAAAAATCTGGGTGAATTTAAGTGTAAGAGTTAGCTAGTAATAAGTCTGAGCTATCAGCTGGGCATTTATACATAATATTAAGCCTCTGTGTCGGTTATTTGAGACTGGCAGCCAGAACTGGGAAAGAAACATCCACCTACAAGATCTGGCTCTTACTAAAGCAGTTTTTAATTAATTAATTCGTTAATTTCCCTGATTATCCTCTTTTCCTCTTTATATTGATATTACTGATCTTAGATTTTCAACTGAGCTCCATTAGAATTGATTGCATTCATTTCTGCAATATTTACTTATGTTCTATCCCACCTGCTTTTTAGATTACAAAGTTTGTTTAAACTTTCTGGTCCATTTGAAGTTCTATCTTCTGTTCATCAACAATGCTGTGTATTAATGATGCACTTTAAATAGTGTCACAGTGATTTTAATGAAATAATTAGCAGGAGAAAAAATAAACTTGAGAATCTCAAAAGCTTCCCAGACTGTTCTATAGAAAAGGTATTGGTCTTAATAGATACTTGGCACATTTTTAGGGTCACCCTAATGTGTTTGGTCATATTTCTGGGCAGAAAATTCGGAGACAACTGCCCTACAATTGATTTCCTGCTATTTAAATGTTTTGAGAGTTGATCCAGGAAGGGCATATGGGGACTGACTGTTGAGACTCTTGAGAAATCGAAGTCCAGCTCTGAAACCTGTGGAAATAGTTACTTCAAATGACTAAAAGGATCTTCCAGCTATAATTAAATGTAAAATCAGAGCAGAGAGGGAGATTACCTTCGGTTGGCCATGTAAGTTAAGTACAATTATAAGAAACCTTACAAATCAAAGAGGCAGGTGTAAATGTGAAGAACTGTGTTTTCAGTTTTGAAGATGAA
>NC_022012.1:63694780-63706704 GCF_000317375.1 Microtus ochrogaster
TATATTCTCTAGAAGCTGAATATAGGCAGAACAAGAATCGCAGAACTGTCAACACAGACTTTAGGTCAGAATAACTTATTTTGGACTGAACTTCCAGGACTGTAAGCTAATAGTCTTGAATGGTTTGAAGTCAAGCCCTCTATAGCAACATGTTTTAAAAGCAATCGTCAGCTAATCCCCTAGACAAGGGTAAAACCTCAAGCAAGATCCATGAACAAACCTCTGACTAGATCCCACAGGAAAACCTAAGGAAGCGAATACTTCCTCTCCATTGCCTGTACCTACTGAAACAGACACCAACACACCTACCATATGGGTTGTTAGTTTGGGTTACATTTCTGGGTGTTTTGGGCTCTTACCTGTGATAGAGAGTAGAACGTTGAACAAAGAGACTGAAAGAGTTGTGGGAAAAGCACCACTTTATCTAGCCTTCCTTTTCGAACTCAGCTGTACATTCAGAACTCTAGGGAAATGAAACCTCCCTAAGGTCCATGACCCAAGCCTGGGTCTCCAACAATCAACTGAAACTAATTTTGCCTTCTCAAGTACATTCTGTTTCTCAACTTAACATCTGAAATACAAATAGACGAAAAGATACCTTCAAGCCAACGCTCATGCATGTTATGCCTTGTGGAGAAGCTGAGGTGAAAATACAAGGCCAATCTAGGCTACTAGGACCAATCTGTGGGGGCGGGGACAGAGACAGGAGAAATGATGGGGAAGAAACAGAATATTTCAAAGGCACATGGGACAAGGGCATGTGCTCAGCTATGTTCGTAACAGCATTGTTTGTCATAGCCAGAACAGGACACAACCTAAATGCCCCTCAACGGAAGAATGGATAAGGAAAATATGCTTCATTTACACAATGGAGTACTATACAGAAGAAAAATAATGACATTCTTGGATCTATCAGCCCCTTTAAAATATTTTCATAGTTAACCTTTTGGTCTCAAAAAGCACATAGCATAGTCTTATTGTATTACTCAATGGGTGGATAAGCTCTCTGAGCAGCGCTACCTCTGTGCTTTCTTTGAACCTTTACAGCACATCCTGCACACTGTTCTGGCTGTGAGTTTCTATTCCCTGGTGTATTTTCAGTGTGTGCTCCTTGAGGCCTGGGATAGCATTGCAGACCCCAGACAGGACTTCCATGTTCTTCCCCCAATGACTTTTGAGATTCACCAGGAGATCTTTAACAGTCTGAGCACACAAGTGTGATTTTTGGTCACAAGTACAAATGAGTATCACAGATGCCTGTTTTCTTCTCAGCATGCAGAGCCAAGACAAATTTCCTTGCTTTCTGGTTCCATTTGATTTCCTGATTTATGTGGTAGTGTCTGATCTGGTCCCTTTCACTGCATAGAATTTGTTCCTGCTCCTAAGGCATGGTGACTGAAACCAAAGCTTTAGATGACATGGGACACGTCACTAACTCCCTGAACATTACTCCCATGTCCCTACATTTATTCCCTGCTTTTTACAGTTCCTTGCCTTTGTTTACAAAGCCTTATAGTGCATTCAAGAGTATGTTTTATAGATCAATGCCTTGGTCAGTCATCAACAGAGAAGCTTCCTCCTGCGGCAGATGGAACAAATATGAAGACCCACAGCCAGACATTGTTCAGAGTGAGAGACTTTGGAACACTCATTCCTAAATGGGATGTCCCTGTCAAATCTCTCCCCTCAGGCCTCAGGGAATCCCATGGAAGAGGATGTAGAAAGGCCCTCTAAATTCACATGATCAATGATCATATGAACTCACAGAGACTGAAGCAGCATGCACAGGGCGTTCACAGGTATGCACCAGGTCCTCTTGACTTTTATCATGGCACCCAATTTAGTGTTTCTATGGAATTCTTGGTATGCAAATAAAAAGGTCTTTGATTCTTAAACCATCATTCACCATGATCTAGTCGGCTTCATCCCAGAGATGCAGGGATGGTTCAACATACAAAAATCTGTCAACATAATCCACCATATAAACAAACTGAGAAATAAGAACCACATGATCATCTCATTAGATGCCGAAAAATCTTTTGACAAAATACAACATCCCTTCATGATAAAGGTCTTGGAGAGAACATACCTAAATATAATAAAGGCAATATACAGCAAGCCAACAGCCAACATCAAACTAAATGGAGAGTAACTCCTAACGATTCCACTGAAATCAGGTACAAGACAAGGTTGTCCACTCTCTCCATAGCTATTCAATATAATTCTTGATGTCCTAGGTAGACCAATAAGACAACAAAAGGAGATCAAGGGAATACAAATCAGAAAAGAAGTCAAATTCTCACTGTTTGCTGATATTATGATAGTTTACATAAGCAATCCCAAAAATTCTACCAACGAACTTCTATGACTCATAAACGCTTTCAGTAATGTGGCAGGACACAAAATTAACTAAAAAAAAATCAGTAGCCCTCCTGTACACAGATGATAAAAGGGCTGGGAAAGAAATCAGAAAACAACGCCCTTCACAATAGCCACAAATAGCATAAAATACCTCAGAGTAACTCTTAACCAAACTATTGGAAGACTTGTATGACAAGAACTTTAAATCTTTGAAGAAAGAAATTGAAGAAGACACCAGAAAATGGAAAGATCTCCCATGCTCTTGGGTAGGCAGAATTAACATAGTAAAAATGGCAATCTTACCAAAAGCAATCTACAGATTCAATGCAATGCTCAGAAAAATCCTTCACAGACCTCGAAAGAACAGTACTCAACTTCATATGGAAAAGCAAAAAACCCAGAATATCCAAAACAATCCTCTATAAAAAAAGAACTTCTGGAAGCATCACAATCCCTGACTTAAAACTCTACTACACCACTACAGTACTGAAAACAGCCTGGTATTGGCATAAGAACAGACAGGAGGACCAATATAACTGAATAGAAGACCCGGATATTAATCCACACTTTTTCGAATACCTGATTTTTGACAAAGAACAAAAAATATCAAATAGAAAAAAGAAAGCATATTTAACAAATGGTGATGGCATAACTGGATATCAACATGTAGAAGAATGAAAATAGACCTATATCTATCACCATGCACAAAACTCAAGTCCAAAAGATCAAAGACCTCAACATAAAGCCAGCCACACTGAACCTTATAGAAGAGAAAGTACACTTGAGCGACTTGGAACAGGAAATCACTACCTAAATATAACCCAAGCAGCACAGACACTGAGAGAAACAATTAATAAATGGGACCTTCTGAAACTGAAAAGCTTCTGTAAAGCAAAGGACATGGTCAAAAAGACAGCTTTCAGAATGGGAAAAGATCTTCCCCAACCCCACATCAAACAGAGGTCTGATCTCCAAAATATACAAAGAACTAAAGAAAATTGTCGTCAAACAAACACTTAATCCAATTTTTTTAAAAAATGGAGTACAGACCTAAACAGAGAACTATCAACTGAGGAATCTAAAATGGCTGAAGACATTTAAGGAAATGTTCAACCTCCTTAGTCATCAGAGAAATGCAAATCAAAACAACTCTAAAATTCCATCTGACACCTGTAAGAATGGCCAAGATCAAAAACACAGATGACAACTTATGCTGGAGAGGTTGTGGGGAAAAGGGAACACTTCTGCATTGCTGGTGGCAATGCAAGCTGGTGCAGCCCCTTTGGATGTCAGTGTGGTGATTTCTCAGAAAATTAGGAAACAACCTTCCTCAAGACCCAGTAATACCACTTTTGGGTATATTCAAAGGATTCTCAATCATGCCACAAGGACATGTGCTCAACTATGTTCATAGCAGCATTTTCTGTAGTAGCCAGAATCTGAAAATAACCTAAATGCCCCTCGACTGAAGAATGGATTCGGAAAATGGAGAACTACACAGCAGAAAAAATAACGACATCTTGAATTTTTCAGGAAAATGGATGGAGCTAGAAAACATTATTTTGAGTGAGGTAACCCAGATACAGAAAGACAATTATCACAGGTACTCACTCACAGGTGGGTTTTAAACATAAATCAAAGAAAACCAGCCTACAAACCATAATCCTGGAGAACTTAGACAACAATGACAACACTAAAAGAGACTTACATAGATCTAATCTACATGGGAAGTAGAAAAAGACAAGATCTCCTGAGTAAATTGGGAGCATGAGGACCTTGGGTGAGGGTGAAGCAGGAAGTGGAGAGGCAGGGAGGGGAGCAAAGAAAAATATAGAGCTCAATAAAAATCAATACAAAAGGAAATAGAATTTTTTAAAAAAAAAGTTCTCTGATTCTAGTGCCTTCTTCTGTTGGTTTGTCCTGTCCAACTTTAATGTGATAGTTTTTGTTCCTTCTTATATTTTAATTTGTTATATTTTAAATGCATGAGCAAATGAAAGGATACCTAGTCACTAGGGTAAAGGTGAACAACTGGACTGTCCTCCCTACCTGCTGAGAGGGGAAAATCCATTTTCTCCAACAGAGTGATACTAGGAATAGGACCAATCCAGGGCAAGCCTTGTGTCTAACATTCAATCGGACTCCACAGTGTGTGTGTGTGTGTGTGTGTGTGTGTGTGTGTGTGTGTGTGTGTGTGTGTGCTATTGTTTTATTTCAATTTGGTGTTTTTGTTCGTTTGTTTTTTCTGTTTGATTTTGGAGTATTGTTTTATTTTATTGGTTTTGGATGGTCATTGGGGGTTTTGTTTAGTTTTTGTTTGTTTGTGGAGAAAGAACTTAAAGTTAGGTAAGTGGAGGAAGAGAGATAAAAAAGAATGTGAAATATAAACAAAATATATATAAATTTAAAAGTTGTTTTTACAACTTGTGTGTGAAAAAGAGCATGTTTTAGTATAAATGTATATACACATGGATGGAACTAGATGTGTGTTCTATTGAGGAAAAGATACTGATTACTGTGTAATTTAAGGAACTTTATAGACCTCTTGTCACAAGTTTTTTAAATTGTTCTTTTACTCTGGGGTTTTTTGCAGGAAAATAAATACAATCTACACTTTAAATTCTCTGTTACTGTATTTCACTATTCATTAGTAGCCATGGTGGGCTGAAATGACAGAATATTACTCACAATTAAGCATCATGTTAGTTTCTGTTTCAGCACTGACAAAGTCCTGAGGCACTTAACATAATTCTCATATTCTCTCTCTCTCTCTCTCTCTCTCTCTCTCTCTCTCTCTCTCTCTCTCTCCCCTATAAATGATTGTATAATATCCAGAACTGAAGGTATAGTGCTTCTCTTTCCCTGTTGTGTACAAACACTGATTTTGCAGTAAAATGGAAAGTAAGGGGAGAAACTTGATATAGGGTTTAAGTTTTCAGAAATATTGTGATTTATAAAGCTGCAGATTCCCTTGGGTTTCCTCTCTGAGATCATTGCCCCTCAGGTACCATCAATGACTAGTGTAGTGGCCTGGTCTTCTGAGCCCTTCACTCCTTCTCTGACAGCCACCTTAGAGTGTTTTTATATAACACCTTGTTTTATACCTAAATAAGAGAGAAATTGGCATTGCTTATAATTTTTCGTGCTTTCTCCTCAGCTTTCATCTTCCCCATCTTGATCAAAACACAGATGTAGACTTAGTAGTGTGTATACCTTATCAGCAGAGGCATCTTCACGCTAAACTTTTAAATTTTCCAGCTTTCCTCCCCTCAAACAGGAAGAACAAGAAAGCAGAAGAAAACACGTAACTCAAGACAGACTTTGAATGATGGATTGAGCACTAGACTGAATGCTTATGAGGTGGCTGCCTGTGTTTGGGGATGAGGATTTCTTCTGCCCCGAGCAAAACTGCACTGTGAGCTAATTATTCATTGGAAATGTCTGGAGAGATCACAGTTGCAGACTGTAGAGTTGCCAGGAGGCTCTGGCTAAGATTCGATGATGATGATACAGGGAATATGAAGTGATGGTTCTTCCGTTGAAAAATAATTTTGGTTTTCCAGTCTGTTTTCTTTAGTTCTATGCAAAATCTTTTAGCCTTAGTTTCTTAAAAACTTGAGTATTTACGATTTATGTCCTCTTCCTTCCAAACTGGATAAAGTGCTCTCACAAAGCAGAACATACGCAAAGTAGAAAAATTTCTGAAGCGCACCAAAAAAAAAAATTGCCAGCACACTAATTACTTATAATGACATAAATCTATTAAATCCGATTTTTTTTATTTCTGGTAATAGCTAGAATATTACAAAAATAATACTAAGAATTTATGACAATTATTCAACCATAAGTATATATACATATAATTTTTGGAAGATGCAATGTCAATTAAGTGTTTCTGTGTATGCATTCATGTATGTGCTCATGTGTTTTGATGTGTATGCATGTGCACACATGAGTAAAGGCTAGAGGTCAACCTTGGGTATCCTTCCTGAGGAAACAAACACACTCTTTTGGGAGACTGGGTCATTCACTGAGACCTGAGCCTCACTAACTGGATTGTCTGGCTGGTTCCATCTCCCCAGCACTAAGATTACAAGTGCACACCACAGCATCTACCTCGTTCTGAGGATTGAATCAGGTCCTCAGGTTTCCATGGTAACACTTTGCTGTGCGATCTCTGCAACCCCACTTATTTTCCTTCTTATTTCTTGTTTTAGATGTACAAGAACAAATTAAGATAGTTTTTCCACTTTAGTTATTTCTGCTATTTTAAATTATTTTTTGTTTGAACCGATTTTGTTTTACTTTTTCTTTCTTTTCTTTCTTGAATTTCAGCAAAGTCTGATTTAATTATTGCCTTTTTTAAATTTTATTTTACATTCCTTTCACAGTTCTACCCTCCACCCCTCCTCCTGCCCTCACCCCACTATCCCCCCCAGTCCCAGCCCCATCAACTCTTCCCAATGAGTAAGGACTCCCTTGGGAAGTCAACAAAGTCTGGCACATTAGGGGAGGACCAAGTCCTCACCCCCATATTAAGACTGAACGTGGCATCCCACCATAGCAAATGGCTCCAAAAAGCTAGCTCATACACCAGGAATAGATCCTAGTCCTACTGTCAGGTGCCTCACCGCTAGTCCAAGCTTCAACACTGTCTCCCACATATGTAATTCATAGACTGGTGCTTTCTCCACTTAATGATCAGTAACTTTGAAAAATACAAAAGAACTTTATCAATTGAAAGCAAGTAATGACCCACATAATTAAAACAATAGTTTCCATCCGGTGAATATTTTAGTATAAGATGCACTTACATTTTATAGTTTTTTTAAATAAAGAACTATGTCACATATAAGCAAACAAACAAAAAGCAGAGGCTGGTATCACAAGTTTAATATATTTTAAATGTAAACATACATTCAAGTAGCACATTTAAAGAATAATATAATAGATTTCCATTTCTTAATCTCTAGTCTTATCTTCAATGGTATACTATTAACTTATTAACTAAAAATATATTACTTAATGTATCCCCCAATATAGTCAATACCATACTTTCTATACTGTAAACTGGGTTATAAAGCAACAATGTAAAATGTCTGAATCACAAACAAACCCGAATGTTTGGGAATTCCTAATAACAGACCTTGGCTTGAAAGCTACAGACAGTGATTAAGGAAAGGTTCTTGGATATTTCCAGTTGACTGCTACAAACCTCCCCACACAGCTGACAGCAGCAGAAGGTGGTCAACCAAATGATCCACTCCCCAAAGACTCAGCCTGTGCTGAACCAAGACCGCAGCTCCCAGTGACCGCTTCAACACGGAGAAAAGAAATTAACACCAGCGAGGAGAGGATGCGCACACTCATACACACACACTTTCACACCGCTCCAGAACCTTCCCTGCTGTACTTATTTGTGCTTGGAGGAAGGTTTTCAAACATCCCTTTCTCGAATCAGGTTTACACTGCGTTGATTCTCAAAAACAAGAAAAGTGGCTTTTAGCAGTTTGAAAATGGCAATTCCATCAAAGCCATACTGTGATCATTTTCATTCAGTTTAATGTCCATGGTTTCACCCTAAGGAAAATCCCTTGCATTGCATGAGCCTGCAAAGTCTCTACTGGCATTGTCAGTTCCAACCCATTTTATGCATGAAGTGACTCCTTCCTGGAAGGAGAAAAATGCAGTAGATGCAAATATTTCTCTACCGTGGACTAAGTTCTAACCAAGGGGAAACGAGCACTGTAGCAGTGGTATTCTAGACAACGGCCAGGTGTGGCTCAGCTGAGGTGAGGCTGGACTGTGCTTTTTAGTGTCACTTCGGGAACTTGTGGACATTGACTCAAGCCTTAAGCCTGTGTCAAAAAATTTCCGAAGCTCTGACCTTCTGAAAAAAAAAATCTGCAGCAATCAGAAGCAAGAAGCAGCAGGCTCCTGCTGGAGTTGCACCAATTCCCCTAAAGAGAGCGGTTAAAACAGTTACGCTGTCCCTCAGCTCCCGTGTCTGTCCTGCCTACCCTTTATTTAGTCAAATCCTGTCCAGCATTTTACTTTCGCCAATAAAGTATAAACTCTGAAAGAAAATTTTTATTTAGCTAAGCGATGTTTTTTTTTAAAAAAAATGGGTTGCTAGTTTTTAAAACTTTATTTCTAAATATTCTATTTTAGTTTTCACTGGTGCAATATAACCAAATGTATTCATTTTCCTTAAACAACATTAAACTGTCAAGGGAGTTCTACTTAATATTAGAAAATTATTTGTAGTCGTATTGGGAAAATGTTGACATAGAATTTAACTGGGCTCAGCGTGCCCCATCAAAAGTGAGAGCAGGAATCTATCATAATATAGGAACCTTTAAAATAGATTTTACTGATAAGGCATCCAAAAGAGAATACATACTTTTAAATAAATAAAAAAGTGTATATACATAATATGATACATAGAGAGATGAAATGACCCCTGCTGATTTTAAGGAAGTCCCCATTTATCTGCCTTTGATTGCAGTCATAAACGTGATACAGCTCGGTTTTGTTATTCCCACAATCCCTTAGCGCTAGTGGCAGCCACACGAGCGTACCACCATGTTTCTGTACTTCTTCAGAATGACATTGGAGCTGTCATCAAAGTACAGGACAGAGATGGCATTCAATTTGGTTGGAGCACAGCAGGGCTTGGGAACGTGGTCAGGAAACATCAGGTGTACCTGGCAAAGAAAGAACATAAAAAGGGAAGAGTGTCTTTTGGAGAAATGGGGTAAACATTTTACTTACAGCTTTAAGAATATGATGTTGAGCCGAGCGGTGGTGGCACACACCTTTAATCCCAGCACTCGGGAGGCAGAGGCAGGCGGATCTCTGTGAGTTCGAGGCCAGCCTGGTCTACAAGAGCTAATTCTGGGACAGAAACCAAAAGCTACGAAGAAACCCTGTCTCGAAATCCAAAAAAAGAAAAAAGGGAAAAAAAAAAAGAATATGATGTTGATGTCATGACTCTCTGACAGGCATTTGTCATCTGACTCCTTTATATACCATAGATGACTTGGAGACAGGGGCTGCTAGAAAGGATGCACTGTCAACCAACAAGCACTAAGAATCAACAGTTCTACATATTGGGGGCTTGAAATGAGCTCATCAGATAAAGCAAGCTCTGTATGGAGTACTGAGTGGAATTTTTCGGGGAGGCGGGACATGACAGTAATGACTTGCTTTAACTGAATAGCTGTCTTCTGTGCCCACTACAAGAATAACAGAGGCTGTGGACTCAAGTTGGAACAGACACACTTGGACTACAGAAAGTTTTAAGTCTGCAGGATATTGTAGTAGGATAGTTAAGTCATGCCTCACAAACAGTTTCTCAACTCTTACTCCTACGTAAAAAAGACAAGCTAAAAACCACAATGAAGTAAAATCTATACTGGTTTTGCCTGCACTCAGGACCATTTTTCTCCTACTGGGTTGCCATGTATAGCCATGATATGAGGTTCTGTTCCCAGTCTTACTAGGCTATGTTTGGTGGATATCACCAAGAGCCTTTTTTTTTTTTTAAGAGAAACAGAGAAGGAGTTGATCAGGCCTAGAAAGGGGAGGTAGGAGAAGATACTGGGAGGAATGAAGGGAGGAGAAATTGCTCTAGTCAGGAAGTAATGTATGAGAGAAGAATAAAAGTTAAAATAAATCCAATACTTGTTTGAGAGCAATGATATCAACTCTTCTTCATAGAATTTTTTTACTGGACTGACTGGAGCTTAACATGGTCTTTCTTTCCCTACACACTCCTTAGACAACTGCCAAAGAAACAAGCTGAAGTTGAAGCGAGGGGTCCAGAGAGTTTGCAAATTGAATATCCATTCCCTTAAAAGACTGAAAATGTATGGAAAAGTAAAGCGCTTAAGTGAAAGCTCGGAACTCATTTTAATCAGACTGGCAGTTTGCCTGTGTGTTATAATAATTGAGCCAGAAGCCAGAATGTGGTTCCCACCTACTCTGGCCCTTCCCCCAAAGGGGTTTATGGGAAGTCCCCTTGATGAGCCTTAAGGGATCCACAAAGAAGCAAACATGGCCTCTCAGAGTTTTGGCTCCACAGTCTCCTGGCTGAGATGATATAGGAGGCTTGCATGTGAGCAAAAGCACCGGATAAATGAGCAGTTCCACATGAACTTGAAATTTCCTAAGACCTTGCAAAACTAAAAGTCACGGAGCTTTTACAGATTTCAGATACAACTTCTATTCCTCACCAGCTTGATCTCCCATAACCCTCGCAGGCGTGATTGATAACCCCCAAGGTTTCAATGGCCTTAGCAGCCTTCACAAGCAGCCGCTCCAAGCAAAATGGATTGTTCTTAAATGATTCTTCCAACATATTCGTCATAAAAATGCTCTTCTGTAACAAAAGGTCTGACTGCCTTCTCATTCCACGTCCTTCACAGAACAAATGCAAGAATATTTACAACACCACAAACACTGAAGTCCCACTTGCCCTGTGACCTTCAGGTTTGGAATGATAGGTCTTCTCTACAGGATAATAAGTAGCACAGATAAAGATCTTCTAACTTCACATCAGGGTTTCGTTTTGTTTTCTCTTTGATGCTACTTCCAGACTATAGCCATAAGAACCAAACTACTTATTTATATATTTATGAGGGGAAAAAAAACAAAGTAAATAAGAGGATTATTTGACAAAGGATTTTTTTTTACAATCAGTATTCATGCTTAGCCTGAGGGAAATTTGACAAATTGGATACATATCTAAGAATTCCTTCATCAGGCATTAATACTCTGCAAACAAAAACAGATAAAGAATTTTGAGAAATAAAGTAGCATCATTGTATAAGCTGTCTTAGTTAAGGTTTCTGTTGCTGCAATGACGCACTGTGAACACAAGCAACTTAAAGAGAAAAGGGTTTATTTCATCTCACAACTTGTAGTCCATCATCTGAGGAAGTCGGGCAGGAGTCTGGAGACAAGAATTGAGGCGCAGGCCATGATAAATGATACTTACAAGTTAACTCCTCACGGCTTGCTCAGCCTGCTGTCTAGTAGCACCCAGGCCACCAGCCCAGAGGGAACTCATCCAGCATGACCAGAGCCCTCCCACATCAACCATAACCAAGGAAATGTATTCCAGGCCTGGCCACGGGTCAATTTGGTGGGTGTGGTGAGGCAGGGCACATTTTTTTTTCATTGAAGTTCCCTCTTCCAAAACGACCCTACCTTGTGTCAAGTTTAAATAAAACCATCCAGCACATAAATTAACAATAGCTGCTTCTCTCTGTCACTACATACGTAGTGGTCATGACTGCTCCTTCAAAAAAGGAATCATGAGCATGCTTCTCCGTCTCCTGGCAGGTCTGACTACAGTACCCTTGCAGAGCCTAGCTGCTCCCTATGGCTCAAGAATATTAACCCGTGCCGGGCGGTGGTGGCGCACGCCTTTAATCCCAGCACTCGGGAGGCAGAAGCAGGCGGATCTCTGGGAGTTTGAGACCAGCCTGGTCTACAGAGTTAGTTCCAGGACAGGCTCCAAAGCCACAGAGAAACCCTGTCTCGAAAAACCAAACAAA
>NC_022012.1:63706804-63710204 GCF_000317375.1 Microtus ochrogaster
AAAAAAAAAAAAAAAAAAGAATATTAACCCGTGTTAAGAAGTGTTTGTGAAGTGAGGCGTAGCTGACTTTAATTCTCCCCAGGGATTTACTTTATGCCTCAGTACTGTCAATACTGTCAATGACAGTATTTTACTGTCATTAAAGTAGGCTTTCTCACGATAAGGACTTTTGTTTTTTGAGACAGAGTCTATCTATGTAGCCCTGGTTAAGCTGGAACTCACTCTATAGACCAGGACCTGCCTTTACCTCTAAGTGTTGGGATTAAAGGCATGTGCCACCACTGCCTGGCCCAAAAGAACATTTTATATGTGGCTGCCTATTAAGATGCTTATTTGCTTTCTTGTCCTCTCACTGGTTTTTTTTCTCCCGAAAGTTTATAAAACTCGTGCTTATCCACCATAGACAACATTTCAGACAAGCCAGGAAAGTCTACAGTGTCTTTTAAGTCGAAGTGGTACAGGTAAGCATCAAGTGATGTGAGAGGTCCTTCTGTCTATGTATTGCTTTTATTGGTTAATGAATGAAGAAACTGGCTTGGCCTGATAGGGCAGAGAATAGCTAGGTGGGGAAAACTAAACTGAATGCTAGGAGAAAGAAGGCAGAGCAGAGAGAAGTCATGGAGCCCCCAGAGACAGACACGTTAAAACCTCGCTGGTAGGCCACAAACCTCATAGTAAAATATAAAATAATAAAAATGGGTTAATTTAATATGTAAGAGCTCACTAGGAATATGCTATCCTGATTAGCCAAGCAGTGATTTAATTAATACAGTTTCTGTGTGGTTATTTCAGGAGTCCGGGCAACCCGGAAATGAACAAGTGGCCTCCTACTACAATCAAAGAATTAAAATACTTGATATGTCTGCTTATAATTATATTATATTTACGTGAGTCCTTATTTAAAAACTAGTTATTCTATCCATTGGCTTTTAGGTCTAAATGGGTCAAAGGGAAAGGTAAACTTGTTTGGAGCAGAGGTTCCAAAATCAGCCTCCCTCACACAATAGGGTCGTTCTGCCAACAGCAGACAACTCAGCTTCTATCAGTGCCTTGTGGCTGTACAAGCTGTGTTCTCTACTTTTTCTCCTAGATAGATAATTATGGTTTTCATATTAACTAAGACACTAAATAGCAATTCTGTAACTTAATCTGGTGCACCTCCTGAGAGACTGCTTGCTGTCTTCCAGGGACTACCTTCTGACACATCAGTATGTGGAGAGAGGTTGGTTTGGGTTCATTAGGCAGAATACAATCACAGATCCTCGAGTCAAGAATTCACTGTCTTAAGCACAGGAACATGCTGAGGTTACTAGAAATGCGATCATTGCTGAATATCCAGAAGTGTGGAAGAAGAAAAGGGAAAGATAAATTTCTTTTTTTTTTAAATGACAGAAAGATAAGAGGAACTGGGGAGAAGGAAAGCTCAAGTGAAAACATTCTACTACTTATACATCATATTCAATGGCTGTAATAGCAATGTCTATAAAGAACTTGCTTGAAATAATTGTGTCAAAACTCTCAGATGAAGTTCAGTGCAGCTGTTACTCAATGTTTCAGCAAAGACGACTAGTAAATTGCTAGTTTAAAACATCTGGATGATCTCTGCGTAGTGATGAAAGCCATGCAGAGGAGCCACTTCACTTCGTGACTTCAGTTTTCCTAGCTGAGTTTGTCCCAATTCTGAGACCAGGGTTATTGATTCAAGCCCATCTGAATTTCTTACTATACCCACAATTGCTACCCTACCCCACCCCCGCTACAAGTTACAAAGGAATTTAAAAACTTGAAGTTGATAATTACATTTTCTTTAAAACAACTCTATACTGTGTTTTTTATTAGAACCAGATTCTACCCCATAAGCATAGACCTTACCAGAGTCTGGACTATGGCATGGTTGGTGGCATTCATGTGGGCATTAAGTGGAAAAGAACATTCTCCATCACAATAGAATGCAGCATACCCTTCTGGTGCTATAATCCAATCCTGAAATGCACATAATCAAGAAAATTCACATCATATAAGTGACAGTAAACACAGATAATTCTTAAGGAGCACTAAAAGTCCAGCTTAACCTACATCCTTTCATTTTTAATTGACATTTACAACACAAGTATAAATATTTTTACAAGAAATGGTCATTTCCAATTTCTCCCAAGAGGTTACTATATAAAACATAGTCTACATTAATCATTCTGTTTTTGAGAATAAAACTAAGATCATAAAATAGTATTCTAAATATTATTTAAACTGGAAATGATTAACTCTGGGACATTCAAGTGAACCACAAAAAGTAGGGAGTGGATGAAGTCCTGAGTGGATCTGTTACTGACAGGAGCAAGGCCATGTCAAAGACCCCAGTGACTCAGAGAAATAGCAAGGCCGTGCCTGGGATAGGCTCAGAGGAACAGCAAGGCCTTCCCCAAGTCGAAGTAATAATGTTGACAACATGGGCAGAAAATATCGGCCGCAGCTCCTCCTCCAGGACAACTGCAGCTGCCACTGCTCCCTCCAGAGACCACCTATGAAGATTATCAATTAGTCCACCTTAGCCTTCTTCATCTGTATATAATAAGCTCTGAGTGTCCCCAGCTACTGCTGGGACAGCTTCATCAGAATACATGACCCATCTGATCCCAACATTTCTGTCTGTCATTTCTTCATTCCCAGCCACCCTAGTCAGGTCAATACAAAAGCCCTGCAGGCCAAGGCAAATGGTATCCAATGGGGGCCCTTGACAGCAGGGAATTCACATCAGTCAAGCAGGGAAAACGGCAGTGATGAGTGCAAGTGTGCAAAATAAAGTAGGGGGAAAGGGGAGCATTTCTGCAAGTTGGGCGTAAACCATGGGATGAGCAGGCTATAGAGACTCTTATATGTTCGTGCTTTGGAGGAGTTTTGAAGAATCAAAGAAATAAGGTAAAAAACATTCCAACTGCATCAGGGCTTAGACTGTGCTCTGGAGACATGTCCAGAGGAAAGGAACTATGAGGATGCCCTCTCCCAACCTGTGGCACAATTGCACCTTGGGTCTGGGTTGCAACAAGGTTTAAGGGGAGGTAAACTCTCTCCTTGACAGCAAACTTTGTTTAGAACAAGAGATTCGGCGGACAATACCAATGGTTTTGACTACTTTCCTGTGTTTGGGTGACCTGATCCAGACTCAAAATGAAATGTCAGAGGAGAAAGCATGAGACCCAGGGCTGGAAAAGAACTCAGATGATGGGGGAGAGTCTTCTGTTTTGTGTTAATTTCATTGGTTAAATAAAGAGACTGCCCTGGCCCTTTAATAGGACAGAAAATTAGGCAGGTGGAGTAAACAGAACAGAATGCTGGGAGAAAGAAGCTGAGTCAAGGAGTCGCCATGATTCTCCCACTCCAGGCAGACGCAGGTTAAGATCAT
>NC_022012.1:63710304-63725205 GCF_000317375.1 Microtus ochrogaster
TGGTAAGCCAGCTCGTGGGCTACATAGATTATTAGAAATGGGTTAGGTCAATATGTAAGAGCTAGCCAATAAGAGGCTGGAACTAATGGGCCAGGCAGTGTTTAAAAGAATACAGTTTCCATGTAATTATTTCAGGTGTAAAGCTAGCAGGGTGGCGGGATGCAGCCCGCCGCTTATTACTACACTCAGAAGTTATATTTCTGATAGAGCTAGTGATTGTGCCTATACAGAGCAGTCCAATCCAAGGAGAAGTCCACTGGATCCACAGACCCACCCAACAGCTGCATCACATCCTTCCGGACCTGGTTTTATTAATCACTCCCTCAATTTTGGAGGCCACTTCTCTAACTACCTGATGTCCCAATGGGTCCCAGTCAACTATTTGAAATGTGCTATGACTTTATTCAAATGTGTTTCTCCTTTATTATTTTCTTAGGTATTTCTCACAAAGAGACCTGGAGAGCCACCCTGCTATGGAATGGTACACATGTTAAATTAAAAAAAAAAAAAAAGTGGAACTCCTAGAATTTAAGGCCTCTACCAAATACAACAGCTCTCATAGCCCACCCCCACTGAGAAACTGCAGTGCACATAGTATTTATTAAATGGATCCCTGGCTATACTCCCTGAAGACACCATTCAAGTACACAATGTCAATGGGATTAATGACATTCAGTGGGCCACTAATGGCTCCATAGAAGTAATAATACAGTGTATTGGCATTCACCCAATCTCCAGCTAGACAAATGACCGTATATAGAACTATAGCAATTGGCAGCTGTCAACCTTTGTAGTATTACCAGTTGGTCAATTGATGACCTCAGTGTGGATAAAGGGGGGTTACAGACAGATACCAGATAGGATTTGATATGTCACACAGATTGCCAGCACATATGTGAGACAGCAATTCTTATAATGAAAGCAAATATAATTGGGAAATAATTAATATCCACTTCTGGAGTGCTTGAACACACCATAACAATACTGTAGATATGGCCCAAATACATTGTACACCCTGGAATTGCAAAAGGCTTATAGCCAGATTGTCTCCACTGCTAAGACTGCAAAAGTGAACTTTGATGAGGTTCAAGGCTCCAATCACTTTAATTTGTTAAAGCTTTCCTTGTTTTTGTGTTGATCAGAATGGCTGTTTGTTCTTCCTTTGGTCAGCCTTACTGCCTGGTATTGGGCATTGCAAAAACCAGTTTGGTAGTAAAAGTGAAGACACCCTGAACATCTAAGTAATAAGAAAGGGGGAAATATTTAGAGCAGGTAAAACTCAGAGTGACTGTATATTACGATCATGGCCTTGTCAAGACCCCAGGGCCTCAGACTCATGGAAATAGCTAGGCCTTCCCCTGGAATAAGTACAGACATTGTCAGTGTATACAGAAAATATCACCTGCAGTTTTTTTTCTCCAGAATGACTACAATGTGAGTCTGCTCCCCTCCAGAGACCCACACACACAAAAACACACATACCTAGATACACTTCCCTTCTTCATTTGAGTTCTATAGACTAAGTGCACTGAGTTTCTGGGGTCCTACTGGCGCATCTCCATCAGAGAACACAGTCCAGCTGATCCCAGATTTTCTGCATGTGTATCTGTCCTTTCTTCACCTGTTGCCCTGTTCTGGTCAAATCCCAAAACTACATAGGTTTCAACAATAAAAGACATAGAGAACAGAACTGAGATAATTCTCTTCACTGTTAGACAACACATTCCCAGCATAAGAGTCTTCTAGACCAATGAAGCTTTATCATCTGCTTTATTCGTGTTTTTCTTTTTATTATTATATTAATTTACAACGTTTTAGACAAAACAAATTACAGCAAATTCTTGAACACTGTGTGTGAAAAATTTCTAGGAAATTAAAAAGTGTCCCATGGAATATTTATTATGATTTCCCCACCCTCAGAGAAACAAAACTCTGTGTGTGATTATGAATTATTATCTGTAATGAAAGTTTATTCATAAAATTGGATGTTTTGTGAAGCAGAGGACATCATCACTCTAGTGAAGGGACAACCTACAAAATGGGATAAAGTCTTTACCAGCTATGCATTTAAAGGAGTATTAATTTCTAGACTGCATGAAGAATCAAAACAATTAAGCATTAATAAAATTAACAACCCAAATAAAAAATTGGGAAAAGAACTTTAGTTCTAAAACAAAAATAGCATACAAATATTCATTTTAACCAATACACTGAAAACTAAAACTTTTTTGAAATTTCAATTTACCCTAGTTATAATTCCTAAAGTAAAAACAAAGAAACAAAATGCTGGCATGAATGTGGGGAAAGAGGAACATTTATTCACTGCTGGTGAGAAAGAAACTAATGTGGTCACTATGGCTATCACCACTGAAGTTCCTCAAAGAGCTTAAAGTAGACCTACCACATAATTCAACACAGCACTCTTGGGTACACCCAAATAAGTCTAGATCCTACTATAGAGATGCTAGTCATCCATTTTCATTGATGTTCTATTTACAATAACCAGAAAATCAAAACAACCTAGTTGTTGATTGGTTGATGAGTGGATAATAAATATGTAGCATATTTATGTTACTGAATATTATTCTGCTGATAATATAATGAAATTAACAGGTAAATAGATGATTCTGGAAGTACTCATTATGAGTGAGACAAACCAGATCCATAAAGACAAGCATCACATTTTTGTCTCATTTATGAATGTTATCTTTGAATCTTCAGATGTGTGTATTTTATTTGAAATATCCAAGGAAGTTGGGAAATCACAATGGGCTATGGGAATGAACTTTTAAGAAAAGTGAGATGCAATGTTAAATGTGACTAGTGGAACCAGAATGGATAATTTGAGTGGAATGGGCAAGTTCAGGGTAGAGGAGGGTATATATAACATTAAAGACCTTTTCTCAAATGTCATATAGAAACACATCACTGTAGAAACTTCCTATGTATAACATATACATATATACATATACATACACAGAGAGAGAAAAAGAGAGAAAAGAGAATCAAAATGGAGTTACTCTAAACAATGACCCAACTTGACAACACAAGCTAAAAAATAAAAAAGCCTAGTGTAAAGAATAGATTGCTTCTTTAAGAGTTGTTTACCAGTGAGGTTCCAAAGACCTCCAAATATTGCAAGCTATTATCTGTCAGTGTTCTTGGTTGCCTTCCAGAACTTGACAATAAGACTTTGTTGCTGAAGATACCACACACTTGAGTCATAAAAGATGGAGAAACCTAGTGGAATAGACCTGGATGCTTCATCTCTACCAGCTAGCTTCACAGTGTTAGAAGGCACTATCTTTATTATTGAAGAAGGAGAGTAATCTTTAATCTTACCCAACTCTGGACTGCATCAGATAAAATGATGACTGCCCCCGGTACAATAGTGGCCCTAACGTCATGGAACTAACCAACCATTTTTTAGCTGGATATGTTACAGTCCACAAAATGAAACCTACCTGGCACCAATATTTGATCCAGAACCTATGGCAAGAGAAGTCATAGGCTCTAGAGGATAATCTACTGCTATTCTGCTGTTAAATGGATACAGCATTACCCTAATGACTGGTTGTTATACCCATAGCCTATGGTACCTCTCAGTCCTCCTCAGAAAAGTTTGCATTGCAGTAGATAGTAATCAACACAGAGATTCGCACTAGACAAGGTGCAGAGAGTGAGAGACTATAGAATGATCAGTCCTAAATGGAACATACAGCCACTCCCTCCCAAAGCTCAGGGGGTATTGGGGAAGTAGGAGCAGAAAGATATTAAAAGCCAGAGGCTGTGGATGATTACAAGGAAGCAGTGTCTTCTGGACACAGTAGGGTAAATACACAATTTGGAGTAGTTGTGACAATATGCACAAGACCCAAAGCCAGACCAAATATCAGCATGGACAGGGAAATTGTACATATAATCCCAGCCCTAAACAAGTTGCTAATGCCAACTGATTGCCAAGAGAGGAAGAGACCATTTTCTCTAAAAGTGTATCTCCTGATAAACTGACCATAGGCCACTGATAAGTGCACATACAAGAACATTTGAGCAGCACAAATTTCTCTCAGTTTTTAGAAGGAACATGAAGTTGGAGGGGTGAGGAAGGGAAGTGTATCTGGGAAGAACTTATGAGGGAGAAAAAATATGATCAAAATATGTTAGATGAAATTTTCAAAAAACTAATAAAATACAAAATAACAAAAATAAAGACAATAAATATTAATGTACATTTCCATCTTAATATTATTTTATAACCTTGTTTAATTTTATGACTATAATACTATGAATATGGCTCAAATACTGAGAATGTGTTGTGATAGAACACCAAAGAAATATAAAACTTTGTATCAAATTGTTCTCAGAGCCATAAGAAATTATTTTTTTTCTTTCTTCTCTACCTCATTTGTGAAACACATTAAAAACATGATAATATGAGTTTTGAGTGAAAGAAAAAATTTTGGGCAAACCTGCCTTATGATTTAAACTTAATAGTTGAAATTTCTATTTCCTAGACAGAACCGTGATCCTACCAGAGTTAATGTAGGTGTTTATACTAATCCAAACAATCTTCATAAAATTAAAAGCTCTGGAGGTGCTGTGGAGATGATTTAGTGGGTAAGTGCTGGCTGGGCAGGCAGGAGGACCGAAGTTTGGATACCCAGTACCCAAGGAAAATCTGGGAGATGCAGAACATGTCTATCATACTTGCTTATAATCCCAGGATTTTCCACATTGGAGTAGGAGACATGACAATCTCTGGCCTTTGCTGGCAGCCAGCATACCCCCCCCCAAAGACTATGAGCTCAAGATTTCGTGAGAGATAAAAAGTTCAAAGTGTAAGATGGAAAGCGATGGGGTGGGACATGTGGTGGTCTCTTCTGGCCTGCACACGTGCTCACAGACATGCACATGCATTTGTATACAAAAATAATTAATTAATAAGTTTTATTTTATATGCAGGGCCTGGTAATATATGCCTATACTCCCAGTACATGGGAACCTGAGGTCAAAGTAGCATTCAAAGACATCTTGGGCTGCATAAGGAGACTCTGACTCATGCAAAACAAAAGACTTGGACAGTGTTGATTTTATCCATTTTCAAATGTTAAGTTTAAGAACATTATATTTCCCTAGATGTTTGTTAAACCTAACTCATCATGTTCCGATGACAAAAATAATAATAAGGAAATGAAAATGATATGTGTAAATCACATGCTGAGTAGTCTTCAAAAATGGCTATTATATTGGAGCAATTACTAACAAAGACTCTGACTTGCCAAGGATTTGAGATAAAGCAGAAAAGAAACACCTAAAGTGAACCAGCTTACCTGCCATCCCAGATCCCGGAAACTCACATAGAGCTCATGCTTTTTGCAGGCTTGCTTTTGTTCACTGGTGTTATAATCTGCAGATTAAAGAAAAACAAAAACTTACATTTTAAACAGATGACTGCCTATTAGGTATAGAAGTATACAACTTCTGTTGGGAGGTTATGAATATGGTTTCTGGAAGAGATTATCTATGTTAAGCACGAGTTTGATTCTTTTTTTTTCTGTAAGTTATTTTTATTGCCACATTACAGATAATGCAAACTTAAGGATAACACAAAGCTTAAAACAAAAATTTCAAAATGTTTTCACCTATGAATATATTGATTTAATATTCTTATTGTTATTTTGACATGATATTTATAGTATGCTATGAGGCAAAAATAAACTAGAATCACACAGTTGATAAGTGGGTAATCTAGAATTGAGTAAAAACAGAAATATGCACAAGATTAAAGAATTTAAAATCCTGGATGTTTTAAGTTTAATACTTGTATGAACTACATTTATCAAGCAATAGTTTTTCTCTTTCAGTAAAATTATTTAGAAATAATAACAAATCACAGTTGTCAGACTATTGTCTGCACAAATCATCCCATGAAAATGACATTTCTCATTTTTGGAGAAATAGTGAAACCTAGATATAGAAATGTCTAAAATACACCTGGAAAAATGTTAGCCAGAAATATAGAATGCATTAAAGAACTCTGAATCAAGGTCAGAGGACCAAGAATCCAACTTATTTAAGCTCCACTGACCAAAATTGGGTTAATTTAAACATGAATATAATAATAGAAATTGATTAAAATATTTGAAATATATTTTAATCAATGGATTCCACAGAGATACTTTAAAATGTTTTAAAAGGTTATTAAACATATGTGACAGATGCTAGAAACCAAATATCTTTGGGAGCCTAATTAAATAAGAAAGGATCATAAATTTAGCTGGCATTTCCCGCACATATTTTTTTTCCTTTAGTGGGACTGAGAATTTTGGCTTAACTGTGTCATTCAGGCAAGTTAATTTTGTAGCATGGAGAGTATTATTTGCCTTATAAGATTCCGAAAAGAATTCTATTGTCACATCTATGCCAGCCATAGGCTGGTGCTGCCATTCACTGAGTACTAGCTGTTAACTGTGTGATTATTTACTAATTCAGTCACACTAGTGATACATCACATAAATATGTGATGCACATTCATACAATATTTCCTGAAGAGGTGCTTTCAGAGAAGATGTCAGTGTCTTCTGAGATTTTATTTAAGTAGGTATCATCAATATAAGATATTCTATTTTGAGTTTCTGAGCATCACTCAAAAGCATGTCTACTTTTAGGCATATTCATTATGGCTAAAGGAAGTATCCAGACAGAAATCAATCAAACGACAAGCTTAAGAAACCCACACCTTTTTTCCTTTCATTCTCAAGTCCATTCTATCATGAAATCACACACATAACTTTCAAACAGATTTCAAACCCACTTGCTCACTCTGTCTATCATTGCTCCTGGACCAAACCACCATCACTATCCAGGATTACTGCAGTATTCTGAGTGGCAGGTTCCCCTCCTCCCCTCTACAATAAAGTGCTAAGTGGGCTTCCATCAAATCAACTAAGCATTTGTCTGAAAGAATCCTTTCATCTTGGATGGAGTCTTCTCTAGCTAGCTAGTTTAAATCTGTAACTATCCCAATAGTCCTCGTTTCTCTTCTTTGGTTAGGGTGATTTAGTGTTTTTCTTACACTTTGTGAAATTCTCTGGCATTATTTATTCATTACATGCAATTATCTAGATTGCATCTCTTAACTAATTCCTCACCAAGACAACCTATTTAACTCTGGTTCACTGTTGTATACCAAGTACAAAAAATGGTAACTGACACATAATACGCATTTCATAAATATTTGGAGAATTAATGAACTTATTTCCCATAGTTCCCCATGAGTAACTTAAGACAGACACATTGTTTCTATTATATATTTTAATGCATTGAAAAATGTTAAAATTTCATAATTTTTCAAAAGTCTAAATATGAATGTAAAACTCTAATCTTGCATCTGAAACAAAGTAAAATATCTCAAAAATATAAAACTTTACAGAATATTTTTTTTTGTTTTCTCTGGGATTTGCTCACACTTATTACAAATAGCATTCTAAAGGATTTTTATTGGTGAAAAAGGGAAAAATAAAAAGCAGTATATATATACATATATATATAATATTTCACCATCCATATTAATGATTCAAATGCTAATGAAAGAGCATCACACCAGACCCAAATGATGACTCAGTTGTCCTTATAATTACTTCAAATTATTATTTGCCTGATGTCAATTTAGAAAACAAAATAGTAATTAAAATTTGAACAAGATTTTCCTCTTATGCAATAATTGAATAAATATATGTTAATAATGAAAAATGAAGAAAACTTGTTTTAAGAGTATGTCCTCTTGCATTCAGGGAAATTTCTTCCTTAATTTGAATAATACCCTCAAACAATTTTATTCAGGCAATGGACAATTACGTTTTTGACAATTAACATTAAATGAATACACACAGAGAGATGATAGATAGATAGATAGATAGATAGATAGATAGATAGATAGATAGATAGATAGATGATAGATAGATAGATAGATAGATGATAGATAGATGGCAGACAGATAAATGATAGGTAGGTAGGTAGATAGACATACATACAGACAGACAGATGGGTAGATACTACATGTATAGTTATTGCTATTGCATGTTTAAAAGAAAGTAAATAAAATTAAAAGCCCAAATATCTCATATAATTAAAGTAGTTTCATAAAGATTAAGTGTGATATATATTATATCACATAAATGTAATGAGCAATTAAGTTTAAAATGGACTCTTGTTCCAAGAGTCTGATGTCATGGAGAGTTGTATCCATACGCTTATTCTGTCAAAAATAAAAATTAACGGGTACTGAGGGAAGTAAATATTTAAGCCAAATCAGCAAAGTCTGGAGTTAGGTTCATGCTCAATGGTTGGCAAACTAAGCTACAGGAAAATGGGCAAGGAAATGATGTTTATAGCTTTAAAAATATCAAGTGGCAGTCCTTAGGAGATTAAATGAAATGGACATAATTCTACAAATGAAATCATGCACCCAACTCCACTCTGCCCACAGCTGCTTGCCAGGAATCTTGACCTTCACCAGGACTCTCACTCCACTACTAACTCATCAGAGCCTGTACCCACAAGGCCAGGCCACCTGGCATGAAGACACATGTAATTTATCTGTGTTCCCCATCATAACGCCTCCCAACTCTGACCACCATGGAGCAGTTTATACCAAATCCATCCTTAAGGCTCAGAGAGGCCCACACATCCTATGTACTGACCAGGCAAGCCTACATGACCCTGCCCTGCCTGTGTAGTACCCAATTCCCAGCCCTATGCCTGAACCCGCAAACAGAGCCTGGGCCAACCTAATGAGCCCAATCTACACTTTTCCTAACCTCCAGCTCAGGCCAGGTGGCACAGCCTAGGTACCAGCCCAGTGTGCTCTGTCCACATCAGATGCACAACCAATGATAGAAGATCACACGGCCAGATCTCATATAAAAATAATATGAAGTATCAAGGCATTATGAACCCTCCCCCAAAATCTACCAGTAATATCAGAAATGTTCTCCAATGAGAATTACATAGATGAAACCCAGGATACAGAAGCTAAAAGAAAAATCACAAACTTTATCAAAAATGTCAAGGAACGTAAGGAAGACACAAACAGCTCAGTGAAATTAAAACTTATGAACTCAAAGTGAATAATTACCTGAGGGATGTGAAAGAAAATACAAGCCTAGGCTGAATGAAATAACTAAATTCAATGAAGAAAGAAACATTGATGCAAACTCAAGCTAAAATGAGGTCGTAATTGAAAAATTAAATAACTAGAAAAATCAAGGGATTCTGTAACTAGAATGGATTAAATAGAAGATAGAATATTAGGACTTGAAGATAAATAGAGGAACATGAACAAACAAGCAGAGAATATTAATTTATTTAGAACACAGGAAAGGAACATGCTGGAAATGTGGGACACCATCAAAAAACAAAGTCTTCCGATTATAGGCATAGATGAGGTAGAATAATCACAGGTCAATGGCAAAGACCACATTCAACAAGATCATAAAGGAAAACTTTCATAAACTAAGGAAAAGCATACCCATAGATGTACAAAAGGCACACAAAACTCCAAACCAGACAAGACTCAAACAGAGAACCCCAATAACCAGACAAGACCAGAAAAGACCCTGTGGCAAATCATATCTGCATCACTAAATATATGAAAAAAGAAATATTCTCAAAAATTGAAAAGAAAAAGCACAAGTCACACATAAAGAAAAACCCACTTGAATAACAGCTAACTCCTCAATAGAAACTTTGAAACTCAGAAGAACATGAAGCAATGTATTATGAATTCTAAAAACCACAACTGTCAACCAAGATTACTGTACCCAGCAAAACTATGTACCATGTTGAAGTAAAATGAAAAACTTTCCATGATCCCAATGGGCTAAGACAATTCATACCAATCACAGTAATTCTAAATAAAATATAGGAAGAAGTACTTGAACTGAAGAGAGAAGGAATCATAACTGAGAGACTGTAGGAACTCCTCTAATTACTGAAAAGTTTAACTAAAAACAGCAAAAAAAGAAACATATTAATAGCTTCAAATATTAATGGCCCTAGCTCTCTAATCAAAAGACAAAGGCTGTTTGAATGGGCTAAGGAAGGAAAATTCACCCTTCTGTTGTCTCCAAAAAATTCATCTTTAAAGAAAGACCTTACCTTAAAGTGAAAAAGGATGGAAAAAGAGATTCCAATAAAATGGGATCAGGAAAGAAACAGGTGTTGCTCTCCTAACATCTGACAAGATGAACCTCAAACTAAACCTTATCAGAGCAGATAAACAAGGACACTTCATTCTCCCTAAGAGAACAATTAATCAAGAAGGCATTGAAATTCTAAACATATATGCACCAAGCTGGGGTGAACACAATTTCATTTAAAAAAAACTTACTACTGGAAGAAAATAAACAGACTTAACATTAAATCATTAATAGTAGATAATTTTAATATCACACTTTCTCCAACATATATAGGTCATCTGAACAAAAATAAGCAGAGAAACATCAGAATTAAGTGATATACATGAAATGAACTAAACAGATTTCTACAGAATATTCCACCTAAACACCAAGAAATATATATTCTGCTCAGTAGGCCATAGGAGTTTCTATAATATAGACTATATTCTGGGACACAAAACAAATCTTTAAAAATTTATCCCTCTATCCTATATGTTCATAATACAATAAAACTTAAAGTAGACAGCAAACAAATCTCTAGTAAGTCCACAAACTCATAAAGATTAAAATTTTGTCTCAGTAAGGGGAGGAGGCAGAAATCCTTAATAAATAAATAAATTTTAAAAAAAGATTAAAATTTTGTTTTTGAATGACTAATGGATCAAAAAGGAAGCAAGATAAAAATAAAAATAAAATTAAAAATTCCTGGCTCTAAATGAAATGAAAACACAATGCTATAAAACTTCTGGGGCACAATAAAAGGAGCCCAAGTATGAAAATTTATAGCTCCAAGTGCCTACATTAAAAAATAAGAAAGATCAAAAAATAAATGACTTAACAATGCAACTCAAGAATCTGGAAAAACAACAAACCAATCCCAAATCCAGTACACAGCAAGAAGTAAACTCAGAGCCCAAATTAAAGAAATAGAAACAAATAAAATAATTTAATAACTCAATGGTTCTAAGATCAGATTCTATAAGAAAGCAAACAAGATATTTAGTCTAACTAAAAGAAAGAAAGAGATGATCCAAATAAACACATTTAGAAATAAAAAGGGAGACAGCAGACACCAAAGAAATTCAGAATATTATACGAGAATATATTTTAAAAACAACTTGTACCCCATTAAGTTCGAACCCTAAAGACATGGAAAAAATTACAGATTCATCCAAACCAGCACAGTTAAAACAAGAAGAGATGAACAACCTAAATACAACATCTGAGGAGAGTAAAATAGTAATATAAAGGCTTCTGACTTTAAAAGGCAAAATTCTATCAAATATTCAAAGACAATCTACAGACAATACTTCTTAAATTTTTTTAAAAAAAAACAGAAATAAAAAGAGCACTTCTACAAAGCCAGTATCACTCTAATACCAAAACCAGGTAGACACAATGAAAAAAAGAAAAGTATAGTTCAATAATCCTGATGAACACGACTCAAACATCTTTAGTAACACCCTTGAAAACCAACTACAGCTATATATCCAAAACATCATTAACCATCACCAAGGTTACCTTATCCCAAAGATACAGGGTTAAAACAACATACACAAGAATTAATGTAATAAATCATGTAAATAGATAAAGACAAAAATTACATGAGAATTTCAGTAGATGCAGGGATCGTAGACACATTCCAATTTACAATAGACTTGAAGAAAAATTAAATAACTAGAAAGAAACACAATGAATAAGATAAAAAGACCACTATAACGAAAACTTGAAATCTCCAAAGAGATTGAGAAAGACATTATAAAATGCAAAGACTTTTCGTGCTCATAAATTGATAGGATTTCAAGTCATATTACAGAGCCATAATAGTAAAAACAGTATGATACTAACATAAAAAGGACATAGATAGCAATGGAACAAATGAGAAGACGCAAGTATGTGAGGACATATGATTAGATCCATCTGATAGTTGACAAAAATGCCCCCAAAAAATACACCGCCAGGGGAACCACCCTCAGCAAATGATGTTAGAACAACTTGCTGTTCATATAAAGAAAAGTGAAATTTGACCTGTATCTATCACCTTGCACATAAGCCTCTTCCAAATGGATCAAAACTTAAATGTGAGACCCGCAACACTGAAACCTCTGGAAGAAACGTGAACAGTACACTACAGGATATGGATGTCAAATAAAAACCCCGAGTATGACTCCATTTGTGCAAGAATTAGAGCCAACAATTGTCAATTGTTGAGGGACCTCATCAAGCTAAAATGTTTCATCACACCTAAAGTAATAATCAACTGAGTGAAGAGGAAATAAACCCATAGAATCTTTGCCAGCTATGTATTTAGTGTTGGGTTAATATCCTGAATATACAAAGTGCTCAAAAATCAGAGTCAAATAATGGACTATGAACAGAGAGATCTCAGGGGGGGGGGAGTAAAAATGGCTAAGAAATATCTAAAAAGTGTTCATTCTTAGAAATCAGAGAAATGCAAGTTAAAAAGACTTGAGATTTTATCTCACCCCAGTCAGAATGGCAGGTAATGGATAGAACTAGAAAATCTTTTTAGTTGAATGAGGTAAGCAAGACTCAGAAAGACAAATGCTGCATGTTTCTCTCATCTGTGGTTCCTGGATCCATAGTGTCACATAGTGTTAGTTTTATAACCTGGAGAAACCAAAGAAACTCAGACATCAAAAGGCACTATGGAGGGAGGGAGAAGAAACACTAGAGACTTGAAACAGCAGGACATACACAATGCTAAGAGGAAAATGGGAAAACCGAGGGGTGACGTACTTGAGTTAAGGTGGTCAATACAGGAGTGGGAAAGAGAAAGAAAAAATACAATAAAGATGTCTAGAAAAGCCATAAATAATAATAATAATACTTTTTATTTATCCCAAATTACATATACTGCATATAATGATATGTATGTATATAGATATAGATATAGATATAGATATATATATATAGATATCCAGTTTGGTGGTTTTATGAGATTTCTGAGTGTAAGAAGAAGTGAGTTTCTGTTTCTTGTGCCTTTCCGTGGGCTCTTCCTTCTTTGTGCTTTTTTGTACAATTCCAATGCGTTAGTGTTTGTTTGATCTTGCATTTTATTATTATCCCTTTGCAGCTTGTTTTCTAATGAGAGAGAGAAAGGGAGTATGTCCTGATGGGACAGAATTTGGGGAAGAACTATGAGGAATAGAAGGAGAAGAGACTGTAATCCAGATATATTATGTGTGAAAAAAATCTGTTTTCAATAAAAAGAAAAATGCTTAGAAATGAGAATCTACTACCACCACTTTGCTAGACCAGAATAATTACTGACTACTTTCCAAATATTATTCTTTTTATCGATTTTTATTGAGCTCTACATTTTTCTCTGTTTCCCCTCCCTGCTTCTCCCCTCCCATTCAACCTTCTCCCAAGGTCCCCATGCTGCCAATTTACTCAGGAGATCTTGTCTTTCTCTACTTTCCATGTAGATTAGAACTATATATGTCTCTGTTAGTGTCCTCATTGTTGTCCAGTTCTCTGGGATTGTGATTTGTAGGCTGGTTTTCTTTGCCTTATGTTTAAAAACCACTTATGAGTGAGGACATGTGATAATTGTCTTTCTGAGTCCTAAATCTTATTCTTGTACCCACATTTAAGCACAACTTCATCAATGAAGCTTCTCTTTAAAGCAAATGGAGGCCATCATAGAAAATCACAACTGGACTCAATGCAGCAGTCAATGAACTGTGGGAAGCAAAGCCCAAGAAGATACATTCACAAAACAGCTCCTGCATCTGTGGCAAAGGGACCATCACAGAAGAGGCAGGCAGAAAGATTGTAAAAGCCATAATAGCAAGAGTCTCCTGTGTAATGGTCTCTTATAGAAATGGCTGCACAGAAAGATCTGAACAAGGGCAATATCAACAGACATGTTAATGTAAAGGGATAAAATCTCATGAGGTCAAACCTCCAGATAAGGAATTACAGGTCACTAGTGTCTGCTGAGGGAGGGTAAGTTATCTTGTCCTGCGGATGAGTTGTTATTGCTTGTCCAATACAAAGTGGATAGTCTTAATTGGTTGTCTAATACAAAGTGGTCAGCCTTGAAGCCATATTCACACAAACAAAAATGGTCTCAGAAGGTTATATTTATATCTTTGTGTATACAAATTCATATGCAAATACAAAAATAATCAGGGAAAATGATGTTATTAATTTGGGAATGACAGAGGACCTAGAAGAAGTTGGAGGGAGGAAACTTGGGAGGGGCTAAAGGAAGAAAAGAGAAAGAAGAAAGTGATGTAATTATATTTTTTAAAAGTAACTAATGCATAGCCCATCAAATAAAGATCAAGTCTGGATATTTTCAGTGCTAATTTCTGCAAACCACTTAAAGAAGAATTATTATCAATACCTTAAAAACTATTTTAATAAATCCAAAGATACTATGAAGCAAGCATTTTTCAGATATTCTAACCAAATAAAATATAACAAAGGAAACAAGCACAGTCCTAAATATGTGATGAACTTAGGTACAAAAACCTTCAACAAAATATTTGCAAATCAAATTCAGTAGCACTTGAGGATAGGGAACCTGAAATGACCCTATCCTATAGCCATACTGACGAATATCTTGCATATCACCTTAGAGCCTTCATCTGGTGATGGATCGAGATAGAGACAGAGACCCACACTGGAGCACTGGACTGAGCTCCCAAGGTCCCAATGAGGAGCAGAAGGAGGGAGAACATGAGCAAGG
>NC_022012.1:63725305-63769474 GCF_000317375.1 Microtus ochrogaster
TATAGATATAGATATAGATATAGATATAGATAGATATAGATATAGATATAGATATAGATATAGATATAGATATAGATATAGATATAGATATAGATGGATGTACAGTTTAAATGAAGTTAAGAAACTTGGGCTGAAAATGCTCCTCAATTGCCATAGACTGTCTAATAAAAACTGCAATACCACTCATAAGAAATTCTCTCTTGAGTTATTGGTCAGTACAATTTGCCCTTGGTTGCCTCCCAGAGGTTGAAGGTAGATTCTTGATGCTGATGTACTACACACATAGGACCCAGAACTCTGAGGATCCAAGCTGGCTCTGACCAGAAAGCCACCTCCCTGGAGATTGTTTTCATAGTCCAGGACAGTGCTGAGTAAGCTGCCAATGGCAGAAAGTATCATTAGTCCTACCCAGCTCTAAAATCTATGGGCTACAACAACCTAAGGATGAGTTATTCTCAAACATGCAATAATGGCACTTATACATTGGCAGTAACCAATAGTTGTCCAATGGGACTTAAGATCTATTCAACAAAAGAGAAACTACACCTGGTCCTGAAAACTTAGTCAACTATGCAGGGTTACTGAGCATGAATATTAAGAGGAGAGCCCCAATACCACAAATTTACTAAACTAGCATACTTCCCAACTACATGCTAAACACTTTCCTTATACACATAGACAAGAGTAACTCTGAAGCCTCACCAAAGAAGCTTCTCTTTGCAAAAGACCTAGACCATTATAACTTGTCACAATGCAGAGAACAACTGATCATTGCCCAGCATAACTCATACATGTAAAGCTCAGGAAACACTGCAGAAGAAGGGGCAGAAGAATTGTAATAGCCCGAGAACTAAGGAATCTAATGTGTGATTGTCTCCTAGAATAGCAGAAAAGCTTCACCTAGGATGCTTGTTTAGCTGTCTCACTCAGACTTGAACAAGGACAACAATAGACATGCTGACATGGAGTATGGAATCTCTCACAAGCCTTCCACCCCCAAACAAAGTTCTCTGGGTAACTAAGGAATGCTGAAAGTAGAAATATATTCCCCTAGGGATGAGCTGCCTAATTGCTTACCCAATACCAAGTGATGATGCCCCAAATCACATACATGCCAACAACACTAAATGGACTCAGGAAATTGTATTTATATATTCTTGTGTGTGTGTGCATATGTGTGTGTGTGTGTGTGTGTGTGTGTTTGTAACAGTAACAATTAAAGAAGAGGAAGCCAGGAATTTGAGAGGGAGTGGAAAAGATATATAGGATATATAGGAAGACTGGGAGGAAGGAAAAAGAAATAAGGGAAATGGTATATTTTAATAAATAAAAACTATAAAAATTAAAAATGAAGTCATAATAAAATTACTAATTAGTTCTGGTGCCAGTAAACACTACAAAAGTAAGCTAACTTACTTCAAAGATATGCATGTATTATAATATATCTCTGATTTACCTTTAATGTTAGTAGCAATGAGAAAATAATGTCTAACATTGAAAATATTAAGTATTTGTACAAATTTTCATGACCAATTTCTAGAAAAAAAGGTGAAAATAATTTAATTTTGTTTAAAATATCATCGTCTTTGACTTTAAATAATGAAAATGCAATAAAATAGGAGGTGGTTTTTAAAAAGTGGGAGAATGAAACCCTAAGATTACAAAAGCTTTCATGTTCTGAAAGGCAAAGTTAAAGATAGGTGACCTGAATGTAAAAGGAATGATAATCTACCAAAGTAAGGCAAAAAACTCCTTATGTGTATTAACAATGTTTTCATTTAAGAGGTATCAGAGGCAGATAATATACAAAAGGTAGATGTATAATTGATAGATAAATGGTAGATAGATAGGTGTGGATATCTATATGTAGAACATGTGTGTGTGTGTGTGTGTGTGAGAGAGAGAGAGAGATCCAAAATAGAACTTAACACTTAAGCATGACAACAGTTTACATGAACTATACGATGAAAATTCTCCGTCTCAGAGCAAAGAGATTTTTAGCTTTCTTTTTCTTAGCTTTCAAAAAGAAAAGAGTAAGTGAACAACAACTGGAGAATTAAAACCAAAAAAAATGATTTATTCACAGAAAATAATAAATTTTGAGCCTAAGGAAGCTCAAAATAGACTATTCAATAAAGTGAATTTGGTGAGTTCTTAAGGATAATTTTTGATGAACCAGTAAAGAGAGACAAGCCACACTCAGTAAATTACCAACTTGAATAAATAAAACCTGACCCAGAGGGGTTGCCACTATTTGTACATACAAAGATATTTGTACTTTACTGGTATAAATTTGTGGCACAAAACATTAGCCAATAAATTCATAGCTACCTGGCATCTTCCCTTGATTCTGTTTACTCAAGCATCCCTGTAACCATACAAATGTCATCTGCGCCTTAGAGGCTGTTGACATAAAATTTTATCTACAAACTGTAGATTCCAACTCTCTGCTAGACCTTTCTAAACAAAAGCTTCCTAAATGTCCCCCACTCACTATTTCTACTTCCTGTCTCTGTCTTGTTTCCATACTTACAAACTGAGTCAATAGGATTAACAGTCACCTGGTGGTCATAGCCAAAACTACACAACTAGTAAGAGATATAGTCAGTATTAAATAATAGACAATAGAAACCAAAAATGTGTCAATAAAGAAGCAGAGCTCGCTAATGGCATATTAGATGTGCCAGAGAATTTGCTTGAAAAAGGATTCTAAAGCATTCCATTATTCACAGAATAATCAGTTCTTAACATTAATTTCTGTAGGAATCATCTAGATTAGAACCATTTTCCTATATGTAGCGTTGTGGGGTTTTCAGTACAGTATTTATTTTAGAGACCTCACTTGAAAACAGGCAAAATGTTCGTTAAAACTGATGTGATTACAGTTACAAATTCAATAGGCCATTTTGTATCAAGAGGTCAATTATGAAGGGCCTAGAATTTTTCAATTATGAGAATATATTCTCTGGGTTCTGCTATGGCTCAGGAGGTAACCTTTTTTTTTTCTATTGTGGGTTCTGATTTTTTTTCCCCTCCCAGAAATTGGATTTAATGTACCTAAGACTTTTAAGTTTCTCAATAAAGAAAAAAATCTCTATAAAAAAAAACTGATGTGATTAACTACACTAATTCCAGTATGATTTAAAAACTCCGCAACACTTTACAAGAATCGGGTCATTCTGTTAGGAAGATGACTAAATCACTTCTAAAATAAACAAAACATATCGTTTGTGTAGTTTTACTGATAATACGTTATAAAGTACTCTGGATGGTTTAATTGATTCTATTTCCTTGTTTGGACTGATACGTTTCAAGAGGCATGGGTTTCCATTGTATACATTAGACAAGAGGTAATGTTTATTTGATTTGAGAATAAGTGCAGAATGTTTGCATTAGGATTAACTACGTGAGAGAACTACCCTGAGAAGCTATCAAGTCTTCAGGCAGGACCACCACATGACCAGACCCACTTGCAAGGGTCCTTAGTATTAAGCATGTAATAAAATGTCTTCTAGGAGTTCTGGTGTGAGCTGATATGTGGCATTTTTCCTGTGAGCTTCCACAGACTTTTAATACTCTGCTGTTTTGAGTACTTTATGTAACTCTTGAAACAACATCATGGTCCATGGCTTCTTTGAAAACCTTGTCAATCTAAAGTCATTGTATCTTCAAGGGTAGCTGGTTTAAAACTTGGCTAATGCCTTTTCTTTCTTCCTCTACTGCCCAAACTTAAAAAAAAAATTCATTGAGTGTGATCAATGTGACACTGTCAATGTCTCCTATAGGATTAAAGCTCAATCTTCTTTTTGAAGGAACTGAGATAGGGACAAACTCCACAAACAGTCTGGAAGCAATGGGCCTACAAATATTCATTTGAACAAGAAAGTTGGTTTTCCAGAAACAAGCAACATGTTGCTTTGTTTAGTAAGTAATTGGTGGACTCCTATTTTGTGGTAGCCACTCTTCTAGACTCTCCCTAGGATTATGTATGGGACAGAAATCACTGAAAAGTCATAAGGAAGGAATCTTATTTTATTTCCTCCCCTTCCTTCCCCTTTTTCCCTCCCTCTCTTCATTCCTTCTTTTTATCTTTTCTCTTTCCCTCTCTCCTCCTCCTTCATTTTTATGTTTCTGCAGGGTCCCTAGATAACTCAGATTGACTTGGAATTCTGGATTTCCTAGCCTCAGCCTTCTGAGTAATGGGATTAAGTGAGTGCACCACCACGTACAATATAGAAGTCCTTGAAACAGGAAAAAAGTGGAGTAAAATAGTCAAAATGACTACACCTGGATTCTCCGATGTCTTATGCCTTTCCAGACTTCCAGTACTTTAGGAGACGCGTTAAAAACTTCAATTTGACAAACCTCTATCATTGCTCTTTCTTAAACCTGCCTCCACCAGGGAGCCCTTGTTCCATCGTTTATTATGAAAGCCTGATACTATTAAGGCATCTATTATTTATATTTGGATAACTTTACATTTTGCCTGGCATTTCAAGCCCCCCAACTATCAAGAGTTCTGTTTATATTGCCCTTCCCTTTCCTTCAGTCCCGCCTTTTAGCCCAACTCCTAGGAGGCTTTTCCCGTCTGCTTGATTATTACCTACTGAAAGGTTAAGTCTCACAGAAAACTAGCTACTTTCTTATTATCAAAATATGAACTAGCTTCAAAACCATCTACCACATATTTCACAGAGATGCTTGCCAAGGACCAACTCTGCAAAGGGAAATATCAGTCTATATTACAATAAGCAAATGCACTAAATGTGTTGGGAAACTGGCGAAAAGGCTCCTAGTTTTGGCTCCACGTGTTTTATTCATCTATGGTTATAGAAGCACATTTGTTACTTTGTGGTCAAGAAGAGAAGATAAATAGAGCAGGCCCAGAGGGAAAAGGACTTTGATGATTCCGGTTGCTGGAACCTTCTGCCAGAGTAATTATAAACTTGAACAATCAGGGCATGCCTGTGCTTTCTGTTTTCCAGTTTCCTCGGAAATTGTTTACTATTCTACTCAAAGTTTAGAAAAGCCCTCTCTTGACGCAAAGTGCTACATGAAATTAAAAACATTTCAGTCAAATTCAGAAACCTCCTAGCTGAAATATATGTATATATATATATTTTATATATATATATATATATACATATATATCTTTGACAAGCTAATATTTGCAAGGAAAAGGGAGACTTAGAAGGTTATTTTTCTCCATTTTCATATTCAGAGACTATAACTTTTTGCCAAACTAAATATTTTGTGAGTATCTTTAACAAAGTAGCATAAAACTACCATTATTCTTCAATGAAACTTTATTTGAAAGCTTCATTTTTATGTACCATTTAATTTAGTATAATGTAGTGCCATATATAACCCTCTCCTATTGCTTCTGTTTCTCGATTTACCAGGTAACCTGGCAACTACATTTTAAGAAGGTGAATGAATTCCACCTTTTGAGAATTTCAGGTTCTAGGAGATTTGTTACTTTGAAGTAACCTCAAAAAAATGAAGCTTTAAAAAAAATAATTGCAAAGGTTATTTGAAATTAGATTTCTAATTTACTGAAATACTGCTAGTGAATCTCATTGGCTCACCCTTTGTGCCTAGCAAAGTACGGGACATATGGTGCCTGTTAAGAGAACCACATACGTCGTTATCAGTAAACAATTTTTTACTAAGTTGAGAAGTGCTAGGATTAGTAAAGGTCCAAATTTATTTTTTATAGATGAAAACAGATTCTTGCAGGGATGTAGACATCAACTTTATACTTGTATCTAGACTAACCAAGGTCCTTCTCAGCATGAAGCATGCAGTTAAATCTCTGGCCATTACACACTTTCTAGTTAGAGACTCCTTTATCTCTTTTTCCAACCAAAAGGAGAATAAACTAAAATCAAAGTAGACTGATTTCGACTGTACGTTTGTAATATTTTTTTCTGAAAAGTTTTATGTGTACGTGTGACTGGATAGTTCAGATATCAGTCCACCAGACAATAAGGAAAATCCAAACACACCCTGATTCTCTGACAGTCTTCCCTGTTCCTATTTTCTAGAAAGATTCTGGGCTGCGTGATTCACACCCAAATACTAAAGAAAGAACTGTATGCTGAATTCACCTGGTTCATCATTCCTTGGGGAAGTTAGCCTGTAAGATATGTCATTTCGTTTGGGCTACACTTTGTTGACTTAGCCATTTCAGAGCTTTATGACTGCCAGCTTGACTTTAATTTGAATGGAATCTTTCAACACATGAAGGCAGGTCATAGTTATTTTTAAATGAATTACTGAGTGATTCACTGGTGAAGCATTCTGGGGATGCTAGAGACATCATTAGGTGATTTAATATACCAAATGAAGGTATATGCAGCTGGCAAATTTATTGTGGCAACTTGACTTGCAACACATGAGCCAATAATCCTCCAAGCACAACTGTCACTCTCATTTTGTCTTACCTCCAGCCGTGGACATCCTGGAGGTGTCCTGATGAGAGCTGGATTTATTGCGGTTTGGATTTTTCCGTTTGTTGGCTGCTCGCACAGATCGAAGAAGTACCTCACTTGCCTTGAAGAAGGCCACCATGAAAGGCTGTTTTGACTGAGGTCCATGTCTTCCCACAAGACCAGCAGATTTTACATTAATGCTGCGTCCTAGGACATAATATATAAATATTTGGTTTGTGAGAAAGAAATAAAGAATTGTGGATGCGTTCTGCAGTAAAGGATAAAAAGAGAAAAATATTTAAGCATTATCAGAATGTTTTCTTTATAGATCAAGATTCTTATAAACCTTGATATTTATGATTAAAGATAAATATCCAGGCATATTTATTTATTTGTCTTATTATGCTACCACAGTGTAGAACACATGGAAGTACACTAGGCTACATCCCATGTCTGCTCTCATTCACTTATACTTTCTCAGACAATAAGAAATAGATTTGCTTAACCATCAGACTTGAAATATTCACATGAAATAGAGGTTTCAAAGCCAACTTGGAGCTTTTCTGCAGTTTCCAACATGTAGCCAGAAGTTTCTTTTCTGCCTGGTTCTGCAGCCATTCAGTCCCAAATAAACACACAGAGTCTTATATTAATTACAAACAGTTTGGCCTCTTAGCTCAATCTTGTCACTAACTAGCTCTTACAACTTAAATTAACCCATAATTCTTATCTACGTTTAGCCACGTAGCTTGGTACCTTTTCTCAGTCGGGCATTCTTATCTTGCTTCCTCTGTGTCTGGATGATGACACATCTCTGCCTTTCCTCTTCCCAGAATTCTCTAGTTTGGTTGTCCCACCTATACTTCCTTCCTGGCTACTGGCCAATCAGCGTTTTAGTAAACCCATATGAGTGATAAATCTTTACAGTGTATAAGAGCATTATCGTACAGTATTTCCCTTTTTTTTGTTCTTTTCAAAGCAAGAACCCTGAATCTAATCTGCTTTGTTTAGCATTTTTCTTGGCCATTATCCATAACAACTTGTAGTCAATATGTAAACAAAGACAAACATCCATAATTCATTTTGGGGGGAGGGATGCAGCTATAGTTTTCCAGGTTACTATCTGCTTATTGGGAGCACTGGTAATCTTTGAGGGACCCAAAGTAAAATTAGGATTATGGTCAAATCCTGACTTGAATATTTTGTGAGGCTGGATCATCTCTGCCAGAAGTCTTGAATCTATTCTGGATGCAGAACTCAGAAGAAACTACAACAGAGGGACTATGAGACATTGAATCATCTCAGCCATACACGCCTTTCAGAGATTTTTCAGGGTGTCTTCCTCGATCAAACCTGATTTTTCTTAACACAGAATGAATCCACAGCCTCTCATTTCCTGTGGAAATAAAAGCAGAACCTCTTTCCCAAAGTAATATATCTTTTGAGTTAAGTTTTGAAGTCAAGATATATTTAAAATATATAGGTTGGTTTAATCCAGCAGCATTTATAGTCAAATGTTATTTAGCAGATGCCATTCCTTCCCCAGCAGTCAAACAATTCAAAGACAATACAATAACATACAGTATCCAGACTCTCTGTGTATTTTCCATCTTTAGGGGCTTTTTTTTTACTCTTTTACTTTTACTTTTTAATTTTTTTGTTTGTTTTTTGAGACAGAATTTTTCTATGTATCTTTGGTTATCCTGGAACTCACTCTGTAGACCAGGCTGGCCTTGAATTTACAGAGATCCATCCACCTCTGCCTCCCAAGTACTGGGATTAAAGATATGCAGCACCATGCCCAGCTACTGTATTTCTTTTTTAAAGGACTTTCTCCCAAACTTACAAATATTTTAAATACACTGTAAATCAATTAGGGGTTTCTTTTTCCCATCTGAATCTGTCTTTACTGTATATCTCTGTCTTTTTCTGAGCATGTGAGTCTTTAATCTGCTAAACAGCATGGCTAGGATTAAAGCTGTGGCTTTGGTGATTGGTTCCACCCCATTCCTTACTTTCTGAGAGTTTAGCTTTACTGCAGAGGTACTGGTGGGAACCATGTTTATTGCTACAACTCTGTGGAGTTTCAAGGTTCATGCTACCACCAAGAAGTTGCCATTGGTTGCTCATAAACACCATTGAAATGTTTGGTGGCAGAACCTCATAAAAGACCTGCAAGATTTTTACCACTAACACTGAGTCAGGATGCCTCTCTTAAAGGAGACATGCCTCTGTTTGCCACTAGCAAACTTAGCCTACCCAAGTCAATGGTGCTATTAAGAAGCCATGCTTGACTTCATTCTTTTGTGTCTAGAATCCCTTCCCAAGCTCTCTCAGGTTTTATATGGATATAGTTGCCAAATGTTAGGTGCCATTTATAGACAGAAGTTTATGTCCCACCTGGTCCTGCAACCGTTCAGTCCCAAATAAACACACTGGGACTTATATTAATTACAAACTGTTTAGCCTTTTAGCTCAGGGTTATTACTAATTAGCTCTTACAACTTAAATTAACACATAATTCTTTTCTTTCTTTCTTTCTTTTTTTTTTTGGATTTTCGAGACAGGGTTTCTCCATAGCTTTTGGTTCCTGTCCTAGAACTAGCTTTTGTAGACCAGGCTGGCCTCAAACTCACAGAGATCTGCCTGCCTCTGCCTCCCGAGTGCTGGGATTAAAGGCTTGTGCCACCACCACCCGGCTAACACATAATTCTTATCCATGTTTAGCCATGTGGCTTGGTAACTTTTCTCAGTAAGGCATTCTCATCTTGCTTCCTCTGTGTCTTACTGATGACTGCATCTCTGTCTTTCCTCTCCCAGAATTTTTCTAGTCTGTTTGTCCCTCCTATACTCCCTGTCTGGCTACTGACCAATCAGTGTTTTATTAAACATATGTGAGTGACAAATCTTTACAGTGTACAAGAGCATTATCCTACAATATATAATTTTTCTATAAATGATAAAAATTGAATGCCTAAAGGGTATCTCTACTTTTTCCAGATAGTTTCAGCCTTTCTCATATTAAGTCACTACTGACAGCTTTTCTCCCATTTACTTCTGGCCATGTCAGTAAACTTTACAAAGTTGTTTGCTCTATTTAAACATTCTTTATGTCATCCTGAGAGACTTTTCCTGGGAATGCAGGTCTGTCATGAACTCCATGCTCATTGAAAAACATTGTGAAACAAACATGAAAATACCCAAATTCCACTCCCCATGAGTTTCCACAAACTGAAAGTTGACTGAGAAGATTTCAGGAGACTCAAGTGGAGGCTGGTAAGTCTGCAAAAAGGGAAGGAAGTCCTAAGTAAGCTCATAGACTCACATTTGATGTGCATTTATTTTGTCTTAGAGCCTTCTTAATCTATACATGTGGTTGTATGACAAAAAAAAGAGAGAGAGAAACCAGAGTACGTTGTAAGTCAGAATGTCCTGGGCTCTTGAAACTTGGGTGTCTTAAAGTGCCTTTCCCATGGATGGAGTAGCGATATTAATAATCATACCAATATGTTTGGAGAACTTCCTCTGAAAAAGGTATATAATTTTCTGGGTGCTTCCTCTACATTACTTAATATGATTCCACAAACACTATAGTAATTAGGTACTACTGTGCTCCCAATTTAAAGTAATTGTCACTTTAAATTAGATGTTTATATAATGTGTAATTAAATACATATATATATATATACTATACAAGGCCTATTATATATTATATACATAAAGAAAACCATTGGTTGCTTTCTAGTTCCATGGAAATCACCCAAAGGAGGCAAGCTATTTAGTATTTTGCTGTAACTTTACTTAGAAATTACTCAGGCTTATTGAAGTTACTATTCTAGATATGAAGTTACTTACAGATCCTGTAAGAGTAATATATAACATGGTTTGAAATGCGTGCATGATTGACTCTGGCTTGTCCCCTGAGAAATGTGCATGTTTTCTTAAAATATTTATTCAGTAAAGACTATGAAGCAACCTCAGTCCACTACAAGACCTAACCAACCATAGAAGAAAGAAAGGCGAAACAAGTCCCTAAAATGGCATCAATGGCATTTAACCAAATAAGCCCTTGTTCTTAACAAAGTGTATTTTGGCAGCAGAACCAGTTTTGTATGCACATGAGTTGTGCAGAGAGACTTCTCTACCATCAGAAAACGAGAGTGTGTTGCAAGAGTTCACGCAGCTGTTGTGAGAGAGACAGAGGTCCTTCACATATGGCGATGCTAGCTTTTAAAAGAAAGTTCGCACCAATCCAAGCTGCATGGGTATCTTCAACAATGGACCTATAACAGAGAAAAGTTGTCTACAAGAAGGAAAATGGACATCTGCCTCACAAGCCCCTCTGCGTTCAGTCCTACCAGGAAAAGGACTTACAAATAACCCAAGCAGTAAACCTTAAACAAATAAGCATACACGTTTTCCTTTCAAATGCAAACTTATGGTGGCTCTGTGCCAGAGTGTATATACTTCTTAGAAAAACTTTATCATTGGCATAAATGAAAGAGGCAGTTTGATTTGTGGTTAGAGCAGTTTCCATTTTACTTCCACTGTAACAAATGTATTAATTCAGCTCAGACTTCCTCCTTCTGGCAGCCCTTGTGCTGTAAAAAGAGAAATTAGGAGTTCCAGCCAAATACCATACCTTGAACTGACCCACTTCAATACATAAACACTTTTACAACGTGTTTATTCAGGTGTAGCCCTTGAAATCGGTTTAAGAGTTTCCAGCGACAGAGAGCTCGGCAAAAGAAAAGAAAATGAGAACTGAGAAACTTAACTGCTGTGGAATAGAAGAACTGGCAATCTGTTCTTCATTTTTTTTGTCCTGTTTTGAAATATAACATAAAAAAGTATTTGTTGAAACTTTTACTTTGATATTTTAACGAAGTGTTAATTTAACAGTAGCTAGACTCTACTTGTATACATTGAGACTACAGAGACCATTTTTAATATATGATCTTTCTGATTCTGAAATAGGTTACTGTAAGGACTTCACGGTGGTAAAATTGGTTTTTCTGTTCATTACGATACACATTGACTTTTATCGCGAAATAAGCACTGAACTCAAAGCTCCAAGTTTCCTACAGTTTGCAACATTTCTTTTTTTTTATTCCAAAGCTTCTCAGTATCTTTATTTTTAGTTATCGAGAAATAACACTGTTCTAAAGAATCACATTCTGAAACTTGTAAAGATGTGAATTACAAATAAGAGTTTCTTGAGATTTGCCAAGAAAGATATTGTGCAGAAAGCAGTACCCCTTCAAATCAACGTGAAATCCTTTTCAAAATTACTTTAGATATTACTGAATTTATTCTTGGCATTTCACTTCAGCATTGAAGCAACTACTAAGATTTTGTAAATTCATGCTTGCTCAGTTATTCTTTGTCTTAAACTACAATATAAAAGCATTGTCTACTTTATCTACTTCTGTAGACAAAATATGCCTACATTGATTATGTTGGTTAAACTTTTTGGATGACGGATCAGCTGTTTTCATTCAAAGTGCCCACAGGCCCTTAAAATATAGTGTATGTAAAAAAGACTGTGAAATTTTTTTAAATATACTGAATAATTTTTCATTTTAAATGTAAAATATGAACACTGATTGCTCTTTGGACTGATGAGGGAGGGGGGCTTGGTCGGGGGAGGGGGAGAGAAATGGGAGGTGGTGGCGGGGAGGAGGCAGAAATCTTGAATAAATAAATAAATTTTTTTTAAAAAAAAAGAATTACCAGAACTTTTGAGACTATAATTAGTAACAGGTTGCCCAGTCAGAAGTTCATATGCATAGCTTGTATAAGTCTCTAATTCTTCATTTATACTCCAATGAGCATAAAATGAAATGTTGAATGAAGGTCTTTGAAAAGAAGTACTGGGTATATAAATGTTAATTATTATTTTCTATAGCTACCATTTTATTCATAAATCACCATCCTTCAAAAAAATGTAAAATATCTGTCAGGTATTGGACATGTGAAATAGATGCCCTAAACCATTTTAAGAAAACTGTGTTTGTATATTATCAATGGTCTTCAAAGATGACCTTGTATTTTAGTTATTTCCAAGTTAGAAAAATAAACACAGTGACAGAAAAATGTAATGGAAATTAAAACTGGATGTGATATTAAATGTGAATTAATCTAAGAGCAGTAAAGGCTTTAGCCTGAATCTACACTTAAGCATTTTACGACTCACACATATCTTGGCATAGCTAGAACTTAGTAGTCCAGTCCAGCAGGGATACATTTGAAAAAACTGGCAGCCTACAGTGTGGGGAAATAGTTTATCAACTACACATACAATAGAGTAATTATTGAATAAAAAATATTCAAAATACATTAAAAATTCAAAAAATAGGTATCAAGGTAACAAATAACCCAATTAAAATTAGGATAAAGATCTAAACAGAGAAAACTCAAAAAAAATGAATTCAAATTGCTAAGAAACAAAATAATGTTCAACAACATATAAAATGCAAATCATAACTATTTGAGATTCTATCTTACACTTGACAGAATGGCTAAGATCAATGAACAAGCGACAGCTCATGCTGAGGAGGATGTGAAGTAAGGGGAACACTCATCCATTGTTGGGAGTGCAGACTTGTACAGCCACAATGGAAATCAGTGTGGTGATTCCTCAGGAAGATGAGAATCATCTACCTTAAGATCCAGCTGTACCACTCTTGGGCATATACCCAAAGGACACTTCCTCCCACCACAGAGACACTTCTCACCCATTTCATTGCTGCTCTATTCATAAGAGCCAGAAACTGAAAACAAACTAGATGTCCCTCACAAATGAGTGAATACAGAAAATATGGTACATTTACACAATGGCGTATTAATCAGCCATTTTTTTAAAAAAAAATGAAATCATGACATTTTCAGGTAAATGGATGGAACCAGAAAAACTCATCCTGAGTAAGATAGTCCAGAACCAGAAAGGCAATTACGATATGAATTCGGTCTGTTAAATCAATGGTAGCCAAGCTACAATCCATAGAACTACAGAGGTTCAGTATAGAGTAAGGGAGTAGGGAAGACAGACAGATAACTGTCTCTAGGATGGGGAGGATGGGGAGACCCACAGCCACAGACATACGAGAGAGAGAGAGAGAGAGAGAGAGAGAGAGAGAGAGAGAGAGAGAGAGAGAGAGAGATCTTAGAAAACTCATCATCCCTAAAAGGATATCTCCATCAAATCCCTCCCTCCAGAACTCAGGGATCCTCACAGAAGAGGAGCCAAAAAGAGTGCAAAATCAGAGGGATGGAGGACCCCAGAGAAACAAGGCCTTCTAAATCAACATGATCCATTCACACTAACTCACAGAGACTGAAGCAGCATGCACAGGACCAGCATGGTCTGTACCAATTAGGATACTAGAACTGAAAAGAGATGTGGGTACAAATCCCCACCCTTAACCCAGAAGCCATCTCTAATTGATAACCTCTCGTAAATGAAAATTTAGTTTCTCCAAGGAGACTCATTGGGGAAACAAACTACTCTTAAGTGTCAGCTACATGCCCAGCAAGAGATGGCCAACGAAAAATGAACTCAGCAGCATCTTTGGGGGCTTTTCATCTCATAATGTCATGTCAGAACTTTTCCTTGTTGTTGTTGTTGCTCTATTTAATTTCAACTGTTTTTCATTGTATTTATATATTTTTCTTCTCTCGTTTTACTCTACAGTGTATATACGGCTTCCAGTTTTGTGGGATTCCTTAGTGTGGAAATGAGTGGGCCTCTGTTTCTCATGCCTTCTCTTGGACTTTCTCACTTCTGTTTGCTTGTTTTGTCACATTCCAGTGTTTTAGCTTTTGTTTTATCCTACGTTATGTGTTGTTTTATTTTATTTTTATCCCTTAGAAGTCTGTTTATTTCCTAATTAGAGACAGAAAGGAGGTGAATCTGGATAGGAGGGGAAGTGGGGGAAAATGGAGAAGAAAACATATTTAGATATATTATGTGAGAAAAAAACACCTATTTCCAATAAAGGAAATGATGACCTACTTTGAGCAAGGCACCAAAGATTATTTTAAAGAGTAGTGACTTTTGAATCTGTAAGTAGAGTTATTTCTAGCTCTAATACAATCATTTCATCTCTAACTCTAGAAACAAAAAGAATTCAAAGAAAATATAGCAAGCCTTTTAAAACCAAGTTTCTGTAACATGTTGGGAGCTAGGGCTACTACGGAACTTGGTTAGCAGAGTCACACTGGTGAAAATGTATTCTCCCTGTAAGAATACTTCTATAATGGGTCAGGATGGCAACAACAGAACAAGGTCTAAGCTAAGTCATCTGTATCAGCATCAGCAGAGACTTCTGAGAATGGGAGAAGTTCTCTGGATGGTTACTAGACCAGCAACCAGAAGACATTAGAGGTACTAATGCAAGAAATAATGCAAGAGAAAACAGCTCCCTTGAAAAATGCCCATGTCTTAATGCTATGTACTGGGAAGGGGCAAGGATGCAGTGGGAGGATAACAGGAGGCGAAGAACTTTCTTTCGAGGAGTTGCTCAAGTTTAGATACGCATGTATTCTCCCACGCGAATGAGGAGGAGGGTAGAGAAGGGAAGAGGGTGGAAGGCTCTTTGAAGGATGGCAGCATTCCAGTGACCTCACGGGTGACTGCTGGAAACAAAGGAATGTCATTTCTGGAGAATAAGCTCAGTGGAAGTTCAATGGAATACTTGAGTTCTGTACAATAATTAATTTAAAAAGGAAGTATAAGGGCCTAGAATTTGATATTGACATAGGTATTGTCCTTTTGCCTGTAGAATTAAGAATATCCACTCAACTTTTGAATGCAAAAAAAGTCATCCTTTTTTACCTTAAAATTGTTGTGAAAGTACCAGGTATTAAAAAGAAAAAAAGGAGAGATTCTTTAGTGGATACCTGGGCAATTTCTCATTCCTTATTAACTACAGTGTGGGTAAAAACAGGATTGAGGTGTCTTCTAAAGAAAGAATCATTGCTTTCAACCAGGAATCATTAGGAAAATAGATTAGACAGAACTCCGCTCTACTAAATCTTGTTATAACTGAGAATGGATATTTCAGTTTCTATCACTCTGACATCATTGATTTGAGCAAGTACTGGGAACAGCGTTAAGGCAAATTCACTATGAATACAACCGAGACTATTTCAAATTTACAGTAGCAGAGAAGGGAGAATACTATAGCAAAGACATATCCTAAACTTACGGGCTTGTGTTTCTAGATAATTCCTTCTGGAAAAATGTAAAGTGTAAAATCATTAATTCTTTTAAAAACAGGGCTAATTGAAGACACTCTGACCGGAAACTTCTGAGTCATGCTGATACACTGCTAAGGGTTTTCACATCAGCAGATTCCGTTTCCCTGTAGGGCACACAATCTGAAAGGTATTCACCTGAGAAGTTGATATCACCCTAAGACAGTAGCATGAATTCCCAAGTGCCTTCTCCCTAGAAACCTATTGCTGCTGACTGTTTAACCCAGAACACCTGCGAGAGAATACGTTCCAATTAACTTCCCTTCCTTTGAAGCAAGACATACAGCACCCTTCCCAGAGGATTTCACAGAAAGCAAACCCATCCCGTTTTCCATCAATATATCTACTTGATCTCAGTTATGTTCAGCCTGTGGTTAAGACTGATCCTAGTACATATAAATCATGGAATCAGGAACTCTAGAATACACTGGGATTTTGCCCGTTTTGGAAACCAACAATTTTAAATGTATAGAATTTTCTGCCTACCATATATACTAAATCATGCTTACATTACATTCTAAGGTATGTAATTGAGATATAATTTTATCTACTTGAATTTCAAACATACTTCAAGTAGTGTAGCCTTAAATTATGAGTCTTCTAATCTAGCTAGAGATTTCAACATAGATGAAATATGAATAGCTTTATGTAGAGCAGAAATGCAGGCCCACTCCAGATATCAGCATGTGAACTTCAAGTACTCCAAACATAATTGAACATGCCTGCTCAAACTTTAAGATGATTTAAACTGACTCATAAAGTCAAACATAAACAAATAAGGCTTAGATTTTAATTTTAATGATACTGTAACCTAAAAGGTAAGTGGTATTTTGAAAAGTTTTATGAACTTTAGAACGCAAGGTAAATTTTTTAAACAATTCTTTATAGTAATTTAAAAATTATAGTTAATAGATAAAACTTAAGAATCAATGTCTTTCCTGGAACTTTGTATTGTTATCTTTATAGTAGCATTTAAAGGAGAGTTTTTAAGCTAATCATTTTTCTTTGTGTTATATATTTACAGTTGTCTGATATCTTTTAAATGTGAAAAAAAACAAAAGATGGAATGAATGGATTGATATGCCCAAATAAGTGTAGAGCTCTGTGAGTGACAAATTAAGGTAAAATGACATTTGAGAGGGGCTGGAGAAATGACTTAGTAGTTTCTTTCTGTGTTACCAAAATTAGTATCTGCTTAACACCTATTGAACAAGCAAGACAACTGACTACTGCCTATAACTCTACTCTGAAGGGATCTGATTCACTTTTTGTCCTCTTTGCTTATACCTGTGCATGCACATATGTACACATGCATACATGGATTGTGCATACTTGCATTGACACAAGAGCACACACACATTATCAAAAAATTCAAAATAGAGAAGTATCAAAAATTATTCACAAGCATGTCCTGATACCCTGACATGTCCTGAGAACTGGGAACTGTCTGTAATGAAGAAATAACTTGGTGCTGTGCATGGTGGCATACACCTTTAATCCCAGGCCTCCAAGGAGATAGAGGCAGGCAGACTTTTGTGAGTCCAAATCCAGTCCTGTCTACATAGTGAGTTCCAGGACAACCAGAGATTAAACAGTGAGACCTTATGTCAAAAAAAGGAAAGAAAGAAAGAGGGAAGAAGGAAAAAAGGAAGGAAGGAAGGAAGGAAGGAAGGAAGGAAGGAAGGAAGGAAGGAAGGAAAGCAAAGATATGATGGGATGAAGATTGAGTATAGATATGAATAACTAACACTAAAGAACTTTGGAAAATGCTCTGTGGAAACCTATTACTATATAAACCTCCTAAAATCTACACACACACACACACATACACTTATGTGGAATATAAATGGAGCAATCTGGGCAATGCCTTCCTGTGACAAGACAGGCAATCAAATAAACATCCTTATGCCAAATATGTGTTACTTCTTTTGAGTTGCTGGTCAGTAAATTTTGGCCTCCCAAAAATTGCTCCCCGTAGATTGGCCCTCCTCAAAATTATCGAGTATTGCTATTTCTCTTGGTGACCCTCCAGCATTCGATGGGAAGACACCATTATCAAGAAACCAAATATTTGAAACATAGGCCATGAAGAAACCAAGCTGGTGCTGACCTGGATGTTCTATCCATTCCTCCTGGTTAACTTTTGATGGGCTGGAAGGCACTACGTGTGCTCTCAGCAGAGTTGGGTAATCAACAGGTTACCAACATCTAACCTTGGGAACTGTAATAACAAAGGACCTGATAAGATACGCCCACACACAGGGGGAAATAGTGGCATAACCTACACAATATCAGACCAGCCAAACTGCCAGCTTGGATGCGGGGTGGAGGCTCAGATATTTCCTCCTGTAGCTGAGGATTTATTTGTAATTGATGGCTGCTGGGGTTAAGGTAGTCAGTTTCCTGCAAGGGTGCAGCCTCTGACGGCCACCCAGGCTTCCGTGGTTGGTCCTACACCCATACAGACAACACTAAGTGAAATAAGTAGATTTATAAAAGTAGACAAGATTGCCAGGCAAAAAAATCGGGATCTTAAGGGTGGGGTGGGAGGGGAGTAAGGGGAGAAGGGGAGAAAAAAGTGAGAAGGGTAGGATGGGGAGAACTTGGGGCAACGGGATGATTGGGATACAGGAAGGTTGTATAGGGGAGCAGGGAAGCACATATCTTAATTAAGGGAGCCATCTTAGGGTTGGGAAGAGACTTGGACCTAGAGGGGCTTCCATGTGCCCAAGGCGAGGTCCCCAGTTAGTTCCTGGGGCAGCTGAGGATAGGGAACCTGAAATGATCCCATCCTATAGCCATACTGATGAATATTTTGCATATCACCATAGAACCTTCATCTGGCGATGGATGGAGATAGAGACAGAGATCCACACTGGAACACTGGACTGAGCTCCCAAAGTCCCAATGAGGAACAGAAGGAGGGAGAAGATGAGCAAGGAAGTCAGGACCAAGAGGGGTGCACCCACCCACGGAGACAGTGGGGCTGATCTATTGGGAGCTCACCAAGGCCAGCTGGATTGTGACTGAAAAAGCAGGGGATAAACCCGGACTCTCTGAATATGGCGGACAATGAGGGTTGCTGAGAAGCCAAGGACAATGGCACTGGGTTTTGATCCTACTTGTTGTTCTGGCTTTGTGGGGGCCTAGCCAGTTTGGATGTTCACCTTCCTAGACCAGGATGGAGGGGGGAGGACTTTGGACTTTCCACAGGGCAGGGAACCCTGACTGCTCTTCAGACTTGAGAGGGAGGGGGAGAGGAGTGGGGGGAGGGCGGGAGGAGTGGGAGGCTGGGAGGAGGCGGAAATTTTTTTCTTCTCAATAAAAATAAAATAAAATAAAATGCATTCAAATACTAAAAAAAAAACAAAATCAAAAAACCAGAGTACATAAAATTTAGAGGGAAAAGTGGTGGGGATGAAATGGTGGGAACTTGGAAGGGGAGAAAGGGGTATGGATCAAAACAAATTACACAAAATTAGAAAACAATAAAAGAAAATTCAAAAATGTATCTCTTATACAATATCTAGAGAATACCAACAACAAAAATAATAAACAAAAGAAATTATTACAGTCCACTGTAGTGGTGCTCAATTAGTATTTGGAAGGCTGAGGCAGAAGACCTACTATAAAGCCAGTATCAGGGCAGCAAGTGCTACAGAGAAAGCCCCTGTCTCAGATAACGACTACAAAATGTAGTTACAAAATAAAGTTGGGGGGGGAGGTTTGGAGGTAAACACAAAAAAAAAGATAGGAAAGGGTTAAAATAGCAATAATGTTGGTAGGAATACAAACTGATACAGCCACTCTAGACATCTATACAGAGATTCCTCAAAGATCTAAAAAGTAAATCTACTCTATATTGTAGCTATGCTACTACACTGTATATGCCCAAAGGGCTAGGCATCCTATTCCACGGGTGCTTTCTAAGCAATGTTAATTGCTGGTCTAGTCACAATATCTAGAAAATGGAAGTAACCTAAATGTCCTTAATAGATGAGTTTAATAGATGAAGTAAAACAGAGCATGGGAAGAGTGAACTAGAGATGGAGCTAGCAGGATCTGGGTGACAGGACTGGGCACAGGGAGTGCAGGAAAGGCCTTTAATTGAAGAAGGAGAAAGAAGTCAATACAGAAGCAGAGAGAGGAAGGAGGGATTAAAAAAAATCCTTAGGGAATCATTATTTTATATTTACCTAAAATTAATATATATATACCCATATATATGCATGTATATTAATAACATAATATAAATCACTTGAATGAAGTTATGCCATACCACTCATGTTGGCCATGTTTCCAAAGGCCATACTTTTATAAAAGAAAAGTACCAGGCATGAGAAACTTCCTTTCAATTTCTTGGTCTCCAAGAGACTCCAAAAAGTGGTATAAGCCAATTCTATTTCTCAAGGTTGCCTCCCTAGGTTGGAGGTATGTCTCTATTGCTAGAGATGCCTTAGGACCTAAGACTCAAAAGATTTGAAGTGAATCTGATTTGAAAGCCTCCTGTCTGAGGTTTCAATCTGTTTCAAAGTACCAGATGGTGCTATGCAAGTTGCCAAGGGAGGAAAGCATCAAAAGCCCTACCCACTGGTGGTGCCTATGAACCCCAATGATAACCAGACTGCCATGATATCCTGAAGGTGCAATAGTTGTACTCACATATTGACAGGAACCAACAGCTTTCTAATTGGACTTAAGGCCTGCTCAACAGAAGAGAAATCCTGCCTGAAAACCTAGCCAACTTCCTGGGATTAGTAAAGGCTTTGGATCTTAGAAGAACCTAGTACTGCCATTTTTCTAAAAGAGCATAATTCCTAACTAGATTCTAAATATTTATCCTCATGCCCTCAGATACGTGTGGCTCTCGCCCCTCATTAAAAGTAACTTCTTTTAATAGTAAACAGAGACCATTACAGAAAACTACAATTGACCATAATGCAGAGATCAACTGATTTGGGGGTGCCTAGACCCAGTGGATACATCTACCCTCATACACCAGTGAACACTGCACAACAACGGTAAGAGCCAAAAGACCAGAAATTCTGTGTGAGGCTGTGTCTGCTAGAAATTACAGAAAAGCTACAACCATGATACCTCAGCAATATGGCTGCCTAAGAAAGACCTGAACAAATACAATACTTATAGACATGCTATCATGGAGGGGGAATATAGCCAGGTTCCACCCAGGCAAGGAACTAAAGACTACTGTGGGCGAGGGAATTCGTCTGACCTGGGAATTAGGCCCTAGTTGATTTCCAATACCAACTGGTCATCCCTGAAATTGTATATATACAAGCAACATAAAACTGACACGCCAGGCTTTATTTGTATATTTAAACACACAATAATAATTAATAATAATAATAATGACCATGAATTTGAAAATGAGTGAGGGAAGGACATGAGGAGGTTTGGAGGTTTGGAGGGAGGGATTGCCAGAATCTGCACCGCTTTGATATTGACCTGGCAAAGAAGAAATTACACACATACACACACATACAGAACAGCTGGAATCATGAGTGTAAACAGAACTGCACTTTTGTTTCCTGTCCACCCAGACTTGAATAATCACACAGAATCTTTATTAATTAGAGCACTGTCTGAAGAATGGCTTTGACATATACCTACCTAGCTCTTACATCTTAAATTAACCCACTTCTATTAATCTATGTATCACAATAAGGCTGTGGCTTACAGGTAATGTTCTGGTATCTTTCTCCTTTGGCAGCTATATGGCGTCTCCTCAATTCCGTCTAAGCTCTCTCTATGTATCTCTGTTCAGATTTCCTGCCTGGCTTTACTCTTCTAAGTCTTTGCCTGAAACAGTTTTATTCATCAACCAATAAAAGCAGCACATATAAAGAAGGAGATTCCACATCATCATGCTGATGGAGATGTGATACACATCAGAACAGCTGGAATCAGGAGGATGTACATAGAGGTGGATATGTGATACACATCAGAACAGCTGGAATCAGGAGCACGTACATGCTGATGGAGATGTGATACACATCAGAACAGCTGGAATCAGGAGGATGTACATGCTGACAGAGATGTGTTACACATCAGAACAGCTGGAATCAGAACATGTACATGCTGATGGAGATGTGTTTCACATACAGAATGGCTGGAATCAGGAGCATGTACATGATGGTGGAGATGTTATACACATACAGAACAGCTGGAATCAGGAGCATGCACATGCTGAAGGAGATGCTCTAGTTTCCAGAAACTCACTGAATGTCTTATATAGAGCTGGACATGGAGACAGGTTTACTCTACACAGCTGAAGATGGAGGTGAGGCAGCTAACTCTCTGTGAAGGAGGAGTCTAAGGGAGTCATGGTCCCACAGTTACAAGAGACACGGAAGCTGCTGGGGATACTTTTGTATGGGCATTATTCTTTGCATGTGCTGTTCTCAGATAAAAGTTAACCATTCATCAACATCTGTACTTGAACTCATGGAAGGTCTTTCCATTCTCTCCCCAAACTCCCACCCAAGTCTGACCTGGAAAAGGGTTTGCCATTCTCTTCCCAGCTTCCTACCCAACATGACCTTGACATTCTCAAGAGTCTGAGACATTGGTGGGCTTAACATGGCCTTTCTCATGTCAACACTACTTATCCACACAGGGAAAGATACAGTCAGTCACCACAGGATACATGGTTGAAGGTGGTGGAGATGATATAATTTTATCTAATTAACTTTTTAATTAAAAAACAAATAGTTACAATTCCAAGTAATATAAAGTACTAAAAGAAACTCCTTTCCTCTGACTGGGCCACATGCAGGGTAGAGATGCATGAAGGTGAAAGCAGATCCACCAGGTTTCCTACTCTCTCCACACACTATGGTGCAGGAGAGTATCTGATGCCTTCATTTTGAGATGTGATGCGGGCTGGAAAAAGAAATGAATGTGTGTGGGCAGAAACATTGGCAAGTAACTGGGGCATGGCAGGAAACACAGTTCTTGAAAACCAACGCTCAGGAGACCCCAAGACAGGAAGGTCTGGGGGCAGAAAGGCTGAGAAGCACACAGGAGCAGAGCCAGAGGTCTGTGTCTAGGATAGAAGCCTTTCAGCAGATTCAAATATTTTACAGTCTGGGGGGCAGGGATGAGGTGGTAGAAAAACAGGTGTTCTCCTTCCATGAGCATCAGCCTAAAATGAGGGGTGCACAGCTCCTGCATAGTAAACCCAACAAGTGCTCTTTCCTTGGCCCCAGTTTTCATCTGATGGAAATATGGATCTCATACTAAACGGTACAGTTTATCTACACAAAAGCCCTTAGTTTTTAATAGCACTCTTCTTTATAGAGCCCTTATTCCCTGGGGCCCCATGAGCTTTGCAGACATCATCTGTCACATACCCCAGAAAGACCGGCGAGCATTTTGTCTTATAGCCCTCATTTATTTTAAGAAAGCAGAAACATTCTTTTCATAAAACCCTAAGAAGAATGAATTATTTTTAGTCTTTTTTCCAGTTATGTGACTTTTTATACTAAAAAAAAAAAACATTACACTGAGAAAATATTTTTCTTCAAAAGCATAGGAGATGTCAATAAAACTATGGTAAGCCACAGACTAGCAGGGACCTAAAAAGGTTTTAAAGCCTCTATATGTTGTGGCATCCAGACGGAAACACTTTTAAATTAAAATTTATTTTCAGATGTATCAACAGTAAGATTTGCTTAATACTTGGCACTTGGTTTACATGGGAACAATGGTCTTGGAAATTCACTCAATACAATGAAGGCAAAATTGTGTCTGAAGTAAGCATTTCTATGTACTTGTTTACCCAGAATTCTTTCTCACTGAGAACAGTAGAGTTCGTTAAAGATTTGACCTTAATTTTACATTCTATAAATGATGATAAGCTGCTTCTAGAGCCGTGAAAATAGATCAACAAAACATTTTAACACTGAGAAAAGAAGGATAAATAAAGAGCACTGACAGCAAATACCTAATATAATATTGTATAATGAGTATTCACATTTCCCCTCCCCAAATATTGCCTTAAGACATTTGGGGCCAGGTAGAGTGATGCATTCCTGTAATCTCAAATTCAGGGTTGAAGCAGGTAACCTGTTTTCAGTCTGAAGCCAGCCTGAGCTATACAGCAAGGCGCTTTATCCAGAACAAACAAGTACATGAACAGAAATATATTTAAAGGCCATTTCTTTATTGCCTTCATACATATAAAATAGAGAGATAGAAAGCATTCCTCTAAAATACAATTGCAAACCTTCATTAGCAACTTTCCTGTGTTCAGTCAGCTTAGCACTTCTAACCCTGAAATAAAAGCAGCAGCTGACCAGTACAGAAGCCAGGTATTTTACCGGTTTCCTTACAAGCATCACCATATCTCTTCCTCACAAAGCAATAGTTACAGATTTTAAAATGATTAAAATAAGACTCAAAGCATAGTCATAGTTGTTTTCCTAAAAAAATAATTTATTCTTTGAAGACTTTATGCATGTATACAAGGTATCTTGATTATACCCATCCTCTTCTCCCAGCCCCTCCAACTACCGCTGAATCATCTCATCCCATCTCCCTTCTAACTCCATGTCCTCGATTTACAGTTGATTATTAGCAATTCACTATTCTAATTTACCCGCTGAGTCCGATTAGTGCTAATCACATGCATATGATGGTATGCCAGCCGCTTGGACATGGGCATCCTACCAGCAGACACACCCCTAAAATGAAGTGGCTAACCCTTCACCCCTAAAATGAAGTGGCTAACCCTGCTCCAACAGCCACCAACTGTGAGTAGCCCTTGGCTATGGATGGGGAGAAGTTAAGATTTTTAACAATACTTGCAACCCAAAAGTCATATCGTTTTCCCTCTTGGTGCCAGGAATGTATTACAACTAGTGTTTTTCTCTCGGGTCTCTCCATATAAATACTGCCCTCCTTGTGAAAACAGAGTCTATCTTCACAGTCTATCAAGGGTACATGTAGCATAGCTGTCAACAAAATCATTTTTAATTCAGAAATAGCCAGTCCTGGAAAGGCAGATAATTCCCCCGAGTTTTTATTTCTCAAAATCCAAAATATCACTTTATAGAGAAAATAATATGCCCTTTTGTGGGCTATTTTATGTGAATTCCCTATCCTCATTCTCTAATCTAAATATTAATAGTCATGCTATTTTAATTTAAATATTAAAAGTCATGGTTGGCTTTTTGTTTGTCACTATTTTCAGTTTTCCCCTTAACTTTGTGAATCTACAGGCGCACTACACTTGAGAGCTCCTGACTGCTGGTGGGTTTTTTCCTTTTTTCTTCCCAGTGGGCATCTGTAAAGCACACAATGCCAGCAATGCAGTTAATTTATAACTAATTTTGGAAAAACAGGTATCATCAAGAAGTTAAACTCATGTGCAAAGACTAAAGAAAATACAGTTGTGTGACATCTTGCATAAGAATTCCGCAGTATTTGTGGCTATAACATTCCTGCGAAAAGTGTTTCCCCCTAGGAACTTCTGTATAGCCATAGTGAAGAGCCCAGAATAGGGTCACGAAAAAGACTCGAACATATTCTTGACATATTGTTTGTCGAGATGTTACTACATGGCTACTCTTTTGAACTTGTGGAAAATAAAATGTAAAAACAAAGATTTATCAGGATGCTTTCATATTCATTTTTATTAACTGGAAGGTCTGAAAACAGTGAAATGGTCTGGAGAGATGGTTCAGTGGTTAGGAGTACTGGATGCTCTTTCAGAGAACACAGAGTCAATTCTCAGCACCCACATAGTACCTCACAACTGACTGTAACTGCAGTTCTGGGGGATCCAACAACCTCTTCTTTCCTCAGTGGGCACCAGGCATTCATTGGTGCCAGACACATATGCAGGAAAAGTACATATACATATAAGATAAATAAATTTCTAATGGTGAAACGTACCTTTCAACTGATTTTTTTTCAATTCACCAGTAATAAGTACCATCTATACTTAAACTGCTACTTTTCAAACCTATTTCCACGTGTGCTCTTGAGGTGTACTGCTAAACTCTGGATAAGTAAGTGAGGTTATAATGTAGCACTTATAAATATGTTATAAATCAGAACAAAAGACATTGATTTAAAAAGTTAGTCTTTGAATTATATGAACATAATAAAAATAACAAGAGATTTTTATTCATTGGTTTATTCTGCTGTTTTGTTTTTTAGATGATATCTATGTGGTCCAGGTTAGCCTCAATATACAATTGAAAATGGCCTTGAATGCCTGCCCCTCCTTTCATGCTGTTATTACAAGCGTGTACTACCATACTCAGCAACTTAACATTTTTAATAGACTACCAAAATATATTCACCTATTCATGATGAATACAACTAAAGAACACTTTTCCATCTTAGTCTTAGGGAACACTGTGAAAGAGGGAGCAGAAAGATGGTAAGAGCCAAAGGACTGGGGAATATGCTGTGAGAAGCTACACCCATAAAATCTCACCAACATTACTGCCTAAACATCAGCTGAAAAGGGGTGACACCAATGGACATGCCAATGTAGATCAGGGAAAGCCTTAAAGACCTCAGCCCTACACAAAGAACTATAGGCAACTGAGGAGTGCTGGGAGCTGGAGAGGTGGCCCTCCACAGAGAAGAAAACACCAAATGGTTGTCCAGTGCTGAAAAATGGTCAGTCTTAAGAAACATACACATAAGTAACATTTTATGAACTGAGCAGGTTATATTTACAAATATACTTGTATATACATTAAACGGTATGCATATAATAGCAACTAATAAAAGAAGCCATGAAGAAGAGTGGGAGGGGTAAGTGGGATGTTTGGGAGGGAGAAAAGGGAAAGGTAGAATGTTGTAATTATATTATAATATCAAAAATTAAAAAGCAAGTTCTTATTTAGAAATAATTATTCATAAGCCAGGCAGTGATGGCACACACCTTTAATCCCAGCACTTGGGAGGAAGAGGCAGGAGGATCCCTGTGAGTTCGGGCCAGCCTGGTCTACAAAAGCTAGTTCCATAACAGTCTCCAAAGCTACAGATAAACCCTGTCTCATAAAGTCAAAGGAAAAAAGAAATAATTATCCATGAATAAAAAAAGTACAAATATAATATATTTATAAGTATTAGTTAACAAAAATTATATTTAACAAAAAAGAGTTTTAAAAATTAGGATCATGACTATATTTTTAATTATCTTTCTCAGACTACAAGGTTTTCAGATAAGCAATTCTGCTTTGGGACTAAAAATACCCAACAAATAACAGGCACTATTGACAGAATTTTCTTCTCAACGTTTTTGGAGAAAAAAATTCTAATATGTTGCTTTTTCAAGCCTACATTTGGTCGTCTCTCATCCTGTTTTCTTAGATATTTTTATTCCCAAAGCAGAATTGCTTTTCTGAAAACCTTGTATTTCAGTAGTCTGAATAGTAGACCAAGTCCAAACAGACTACAGTTGGTTGTTCCCAAGACAAAAGTGCCACTACTGCACCATTGGGGGCATCTTGCCAGTCCAGTCACTTTTGTGGTTTCTAGGCTTTATATCTGGATGGGACTATTGGTTATTTTTCTACTTTATCAGCTTGCATAGCATAGCTTCTGATACTAACACTCAGAGAACTAATTCTCAGAAAGGAAATTTCCAAGTCTGTTCAGCTCCATTCTGCCAAACTGTTTCTGAAGTGTGTGGTGTCTTCGGCAACAAGGTCTTATCTGCAAGTTCATGAAGGCAAGCAAAGGCAATGGCCATATTCTATATTTGAGGAGTCTCTTGAACCTCTTTTGCAGCATATGGAGGCTCTTACAAAGATTCACAACTGTCCAAAATGCACCGTGGGATGCACCAAATGATACATCTACAAACCAACCCCTACACCTAAGACTCAGAAAAGTCATAGAAGAAGGAACAGAAAGATTGTAAAATCCCAAGAATCAGGATTCCAACTACAAGGATATGTAACATGTATGCTGCACCCATGAAATCACAATTTAACTGTCTAAACAAGATCTACATGACAGTAACACCAGAAAACATGGCAACAAGGCCAGGGTAAATGTCACAAAATCCATCCTAGATAAGCTCAAGGCATTCAATGGCTGTTGAGAGAGGAAAACCCAGTTTTCTTCAAGTATGTACCCTGATAAGTTACCCAATCCCAAGTAGTCAACTCTATAGACATGTATGTATAAACAATACTACAGTTGCTATTTGAGTGTGTATATATTGTGTGGTGTGTGTGTGTGTGTGCATGTATGTATGTAGTAGTTAATGAATAATTTGAAAAATGGATGAAGGAGTTGTAGCATGGAGAAGTAGGAATGAAAGTGATGTAAATATAGCACTCATGCATGAAATACTCAAAAAATGAAACTTTGAATTAAAAAAAGAAATCAATCAAAAGCACTATTCATCAACATGGAAATAAAAGAAAGAGAGGCTCATTATCAGATTCATAACAAGTCAAATTTGGCTATATTTAATGTTGGAGTCAATGACTGACAGAAGAAAAATACTTTTTCTTCTAATTTATGAATTTAGAAAATCACAATGATATAAGGAACTGAAAGAAATATTGAAGTAGTTTAATTTTGAAAAAGAAAACATGGCAGAAACGTTGTCATTTTGCCGGGGCCAAATCATAATTGAGTTTCAGGGGGAAAGTATAAAAACTCAGAGGGAGTCTCCTGTAGAGCTCAATGAAATTCATTACTCTCCTATAATGGTTGTTTCAATACCATTGTTTCATTAGAAAATTAGAAAAATGGACTTTTATTCAGTTTGGACTTCATACAATGATACTATAAAGAACAAGACTTAAAATGTAATAGTCTGACTCTGAAATGGTCTTGGTTGATGGACAAGTTTCTTACTATTCCTATGACTAAGTATCTTCATGTACAGAATGAAATAAGAAGAGTAATTTTTAAAAGACCTGGTTTTAAAGCTCACCAAGATGCTCATTAGCTATTAGTAAGCTCCCTGCAAATGGTAAGTTTTAATTAATATCATTGACATGATTTCACCTAACCACCCCCCAAAAGAGTTATTTAAATGTTTATTTTAAATGAATTAAGGGGCTGTCAAGATGATCGATGGGTGAAGATGCTTGCTGTCAAACATGATGACCTGAGTTTAATCTGGGGCCCACACAGTGGAAAGAGAGAACAGATTCCTGCAAGTTTTTCTCTGACCTCCACACTTGCAAAGTGGCATGCATGCTACCTGGACACCACCCACACAGACAAAAGAAATAAATTAATGTAATAATTTTAATGAAGTATTTCTGGAATACAAAACCTTTATTTACATTGTGGGATTCAAGGGATATAGAATCTTAGCATAGAAGAACAGTTGATGTCAGTATAAGCTATGCTCAGGATGAGAACATATGAAAGTATGAATTTATATAGAAATAAAATATGTTTTGATAGAATGAGCTCAAAAATATAGCATGTATAGTTTATTATAATAAATGTTACATAAATTTAACACTAATCTTCATGTTTATTTACTTCAGTCATGAAAGGCATACTGAGGTTCTGTCCATGGGCAGAAGGCAGTTGAGACAAAAAACAAGAAATCTATGTTTTGTGAGGCCCTCTAAAATGGTATTCCACTTACCAAACCCTTGGAACACAACTTACATGGCTTTGAAGGTTAACAAATACTGACTCCAAACCACAAAGGAAAGCCTATTCATATTTATTTTTGAGCAGAAATCTTGCCGTTTTTTACCCTGAATGTGCATGAATTTTTTTCTCAATGGATGATTTTACAAATATTAATACTAAAATGACCTGTGTATTTGTATTCTTTAACTTCCTTTTAAATATCTAGGGCCTTTATTCAAACAAAAAGCTGTTCTCAGAATTAACACATTGTGATAGGTTCTGCTTTAATGCTTTTTAAATTATATCTAAGCATGACAGAAACAGAAATCACTCTGAAATGTGGAAATTTTTAGATTGAATTTCATGTTTAATTTTGTTAATGAAAGCTTTCTGAGGGTCTTACGGGAAAACAGAATAGTAAGCTGGTGAATGTGGTAAGGGTTCTCTGGAAACGTTAACAAGCATAGACTTTCAGTTACAAAAAGTCTTGTGGTCTCTCATACGTGACTACTTGAGAATGTACGTATGCGTGGCGTTTCTCCTTTACACATACAAGAAAAGATGTGTGACCTTTCTCACTTTCCTTGTCCCCACAATGCCCCTCTCTCTGACTTATACCAGGAACATGTTTTGAGTTGCAGGCATATTGTGGCTTACTTCAGATGTGAGGTGTCTGTGCACTGCGCTCTCTCTGTCTACAGTACTTAGATTGCATGATGTTCAGAGTGTGAGCAGGCACTCAGGTTGCGGTTGGTTTATTGTTATCAGTTATGTTTTCAAAAGTTCACGAGTGGTGATATTCCACAATACAGCAATCTCTAGACCAAAGGTCAACTAAATGGAAAATGCTTCCGGTAACACATAGTTCGTGACATCACAGAACACTCCCATGGCCATTAGCTGTCATTGGCAGGCATTATATTTTTGTATTTGGGTCTTAAAATCTGCTTGTTTTACACATTAATTTAGTGTCCGGACTATAACAAAATTATCTACTTTTATTTATGCATTCTATTTCTTAGAGTATTTGAAGATAAACCTTTTTCAACTTGCCACTTCATTTATTCTTATACACTCATTGGAAACTCATGCTCTAATTATCCTCAGTGCTAAACAATACACAGAGGGCATATTCATCTAGAACAAAGCATGGCAGTGTGTGTTCCCTTTCCACCTGGAACAGTGAACAACATGTGTGGTTCTTGTCAGTCTTGGGATTTGGAGACTCGCTATTTATTTAAAACCAACAGTCATTTCATTACCATAAATTTACCAAAAGAGGGTCATATAGGCTTATAAAAAAAATGACTTAATTGCTTTCTAAGATAAGGTTCAGATAATGGAAAGGAACACTATTAAATCTTTAAATGTTTTCTAAAATCCTTTAGTACACATAATTCAACTTTTTGAACTTGGATAAATAATAGTGAGATACTGCATTCCAAACAATAGCGACAAAAGGAAAACATCACCCTTGGTCTATAATTTCTTCTGCTACTTACTAACTCTGTCAGATAATATTCAGATTAATCAGTCACATAGATCCTCTTACCCTTGAAACAGATCAATAGCCATTTGGCAACACAGAGGACTTACACGGCTATCTGTCTTAACCAGAAATTTCTATTTAAAAAGAACAGATTCAGAAAAAAATAGATTCAGTATGCTAAACTTAGATAGTGCATAAGAATCAATCTTCACTCATACAAACCAAACTTTAGAATGTAAATTTGGTAATTTGCATATTAGTTTAAGGTATTAACCTTTAGATCAAAGTTTAACCATTAAATGCTGCCATATATGTTTCCAATTATAAATATGCTACATATCAAAAGTCGTCATGATTTTTGGAAATTCTGATGTTAATAGGATATATTTATGGGACATAGGACTATGCAATGTTGGGGACGTAATTTATTGGCATGTTAAAATATTCTACATTTAGGAAGAATATAATATTTTTAAATCTCTCAAAGTTATAGAAAAAGTAAATTATTAGCCCTTATTAGCATCATCATAATAGTTCTGAAATTCCAGAAATAAAAAAATAAAACTCAGAAGTTAGGGACTAGAGAAGAAGAGAAGAAAAGCCTGGGCAATAGAAGTTTTAAAATACTTCAACTTCGTTGTCTGAAACCTAAAGACTTTTTTTAAGTTTTCACAATAATCTTGGTGGAAAACAGGGGCACAAATTCTTTGTACTATGAAAATAGAATAAAGAAAACTTTTGTGAACCGATAAACAAAAAAAAAGTGATAATATCTGAGAAGCAGATAAATGGGCCAGCCTGGGCTACCAGCTAAACAGAAAAACGCATAACAGTAGCTGCCCTGACTAGCAGGGACTCCTCTAAAGTTCTTCCAATTAGTTATGAAAGCTCTTCATTTTTGAAGGGAAAATGTAACCCTGGATGATTTGGAACTTGCCGTGTAGATCAAGTTGGCCTTCTACCTCACAGAGGTCTGCCTGCCTCTGCCTACCAACTACTGAGATTAAAGGCTTGTGCTACCATGCTCAGGGATTTTCTGATTGTTTTATGGGAAATATCATTATATAATGGTGATGCGCCACAACTTTCTAAAACTAACAGCACTACATACATTAGGAACCATTAGTACTTGCTCATGAGCAAAGCTGGTGAGGAATTTGTGAACCATTTAAGAAGTGGTTTCAATGTTTAAGGTTTACTAATGCATAATCAGAATCTCAAATATTAATTTATATCGAGGCATCTTTGGATTAGAAAATGTCTGCAATGTTAAAGTAAGTCAGCCTTTCATAAATCAGTCATGTGTACATGTGTGTATGTATGTACATGTGTGTGTACACAGATGTATGTGTGTATATGCATTTGTGTATATGTGTGTCTGTACATGTGTATGTGTGCGTGTGTGTGTGTGTTGTATCCTTTTGAGAGATAAGGATCTTACCTCCCTTATCTTTCTGATACAATTAGTTGCCCCAAAATAATTTACTCTTTCCAAGAAAAAAAAAATGTTGGCACTCAGAAAAACTACCACATCAGGATTTAATACAATGATATTTTATTGCCTATAAATTTCAAACAATGTAAGCACAAGTTGACAATGCCCCATGACTCAGGGTGTTGATTTCCATTGCTTTCGTATCCTTGGTTGAACCATATATAAAAGTGTCTTACCAGTAAGACAGCCAGAGTGATGGAGAACACACTTAGTGAAAACCAAGAACAAGCAAAACAAAGCCCTACCTACCAGTGTGCCCCTAACTTACCTTCAGAGTGGTACCTCTCCTCTATGAACTAGCCATCTCTTAAGAATTTATTGAAGAGACACATTTAAATCATCTTTTCTACCACTGTCCTGAGAGAGCTTTCCCTATGATAAAGTTGCACCAGTCAGAGTACCTCCATCCCAAGGGAGAACAAAAGACTTTTATCCCTACTCTCCTGGGTGCCAGGCGATTCCATCTAAGGTAGCGCCACACTTCTTTCGACGATCCCTATTACATTCATTTCACTGCTGTTATGACTAAAATTGTAAATGTTTGATCAGAGTTAATATATTAATCTTATTATGGTGGCTGGTGTTCTTTCAAGTTGACACAAGCTAGAGTCGTTTAGGAAGAGGGAGCCTCGGCTGAGAAAATCCCCCACCAGACAGGCATGCGGGCAAACTTTGAAGCATTTTTCCTGTTCGATGATTGAGGCGAGAGGGTTCAGCTCACCCCGGGACTGGTGCTATTGGGTGCAAAACAAATCAAGTTGGGTAAGCCTCAGGAACAAGCCAGTATGCAGCTCTCCTTCACGGACTCTGGATCAACTCCTGCATCCAGATCCCTCCCCTGGCTTCCCCTCAGTGAAGAACTGTACTGTGGTACTGTGAGCTGAAATCAACTCTCTTCTCCCCAAGTTGTTTCTGGTCATGGTGTTTTATCAGAGCAATAAAAACCCCAACTAAGACAGAAATTGGTACCAGGAGTGTGCTAGTCCTGTGACAGGCCTCACCTTCTGTTTGGGAAAGATCATGGAATGAATTTGGAATTTAGGTCTAGAAAAACCATTGAGTGCTCAGAGCTTAATGGGCTGTTGTGGGAACTTAGATTATTCTGGGAGCAGTACAGCCGATGGAGGACTGACTGGGAAAGTATCAGAGGGACATTTAAGAGTCCCTTAAAGACTCTCAGGGCCATTTATATGATATTTTGAATTAAGAACCACTAAAGTGAAGCCTTTGCTTTGCTGGGAAAATTGATACCGGACAGCTGGGGCTAAGAATCAGCTGTGCTTAAGAAAAGACCAACATAATTGAACATAAACCTTCTGGGAAGTGTTTTCCTCCGAGTCAGCACACAGAAGCTGTGCTCCAAAGAGACCAAGGCAATACCTCGGGCTAGCAACCGAACTTAGCAATGTATTAGAATCTCTGAGGTAGTTCTCATTTTGAAGGCATGAAAGGTTCGTGGAAAGCCACTGAGGCTTGGCACTGAAAGAGGCCATTGTCAAACACGCAGTCTTACTTGCAATAAAAGCCCGAGTTGAAGGAGTCAGGGAAAACAGAGTCGGGGTGCCTGAAGAGAACCCATGAAAGGGCTATCGGTGAGGTGCAGTCTACTTGTAGCAGATACCCCAGCATATTAAAGATTCCAGTACCATGGGATGAACTCCAAGGTCGGCAGCAGCCATGGAGGGAAGCCGCCCTGAGCCTGTCAGGCGGGCTGCGATGTGATGCAAGCTGTGGGCTGGAGAAGTGGAGTCTTTGGGGTTCCGGGACTGTGAGAGGGTCCCAGACCTCAGCGCTGAAATCTTTTCAAAGTGTGGTTTTGCTTTTATTCGATTATGGTTGTGCCTTGGTTCTTCCCTCTTGAAATAATAAAGTATTTAACTTGTTACTTTGGTTTGACAGGAGCCCACAGTTGGCTTTGAGCTTTGAAAAGAGACTTCGTAATTTTAGAAGAACTTTGGCATTTCAGGGAGACTGTGTATATTTTCAAGAGAATGACCTTTCGAAGCGCTTGAAATTTTAAATGCTGAGTGGCTTTTAAAATTTGAGATAATGTTTTATATTGCAGTATTAATATTAACATACTTTCTTGAGGACAAGTGAGGAAGGAAAGGGGGTAGTTGAAGAACTACATGTTTTGTGAAAGTTGTCAAGGGGTCAGTTGTGCCGGCTAGTATTTTGTTAATTTGACACAACCCAGAGGCATTTGGGAAGAGGGGACCTCAACTGAGAAAAATTCCCCACCACATGGCCTGCAGGCAAGCCTGTGGGTCATTTTCTTGACTGATGATTGCTGTGGGAGGACCAGGCCGATATGAGTGGTACCACATCCTGGGCAAGTAAGTGGTCCTGGAATGTATAAGGAAGCAGGCTGAAAGAGCCATGAGGAGAAAGCCAGTAAGCAGTACTCCTCCATGACCTCTGCATCATTCCAGCACCCAGGTTCCTGCCCTGACGTCCCCCAGTGATGGACTGTGATGTAGAATCAGAAGCTAAAATAAACGCTTTTCTCCCCAAGTCACTTTTTGTCATGGTGTTTATCACAGCAATGTAAATCCAAACTAAAGCATCTATTTTCCTAATTTCTTCCTAGGGACCCAACTTATCTAGAGGACTTCTACTATTCAATTTTCACCTCATTTAAATTACATGTCAGAAGTTCATATTCTAATTCATCTATAAGCTATAACTAAATTTCTGTCTTTGACTTGCATCAACTACAATGGAATTTAATTTTGGTCAATACTTCAGGAGACTTTTCTTGATTGGGGTTCAAAATTTAGTGGAGTTTGTAAACCCTACTTCTACCCTAAACCCAAAGTTTTACCTTCACATAATGGATAATAGACCCATGACTTTCTTCAAAGGCAAATGGACTTTACAGGCTAAATTTTAAAAGAATGCTATATTGTTTGGGGACATTAAACAGTAAACTAACTAAGCAACATTTTGATGACTTGAATACAAATGAATCAGAAACATATGGGTTGGATTTTCCTTGACACACAAGCAGGTTTGAATAAAAAAAGGAAAAAGTCATTGGCAAAATTCAACCTGAGTATTGCCAAATACAAAATGTCTGTAAACAGGGCTTTTAAACCAACATTCTAATGAACCCCAAAACACTATCTTTGTTTTTCCATCCTTAAATTATTCTATAAATCTGTGTTTTAAAAAGAAGGAATTAATTTGCTTGGAGGGTTTAAATACACAAAGTACCAAACAGTGGAAAATTATCATGTTGGAGTGTTGGAGGGAGACCCAAGTCTTAAAAGTGGGATTAAAATTACCATCTAATGAACTATGTACATATGTGTAAATATATATATACATATATATATATTAGAATTGTTCAGGAGAGTGGAGGTCTTACATTATAGATCTAAGCCAGTTTAGTATTTAAAAATAACATTTATTTGTACCACAGAAACTAGTAGGCGTCAATGAAAGAATGCTGGACAACTTTGACAATGATTTCGTTTGTACTCTGTATAAAATAATTTGTCTGAGAGTCTCTGGATTTTGCAAGAAAAAAAAGGAGATATGTTTGAAATATTTGCTTTGTTTTGTGGAAACAAGCACATGAGGCTCCAAAAATCATCTGTTAAGCATGAAAATTTTTCAACAAAATATCCTTAAACTCTCATGATGGATCCATTGCAGTTCATGTGTCAAATTTCTAAGCAGATTATTTCACAAACAGGCATAGTTTCCACAGGTTCTCTGAGTCACAATGCTGCTTTTTTATTTCAATAGCCTTTTGATTTCTAAAATATATTTAGACCATTTTTCTTTACAGGAGAGCGAAAATAAAATCCAAGAGTGTATCTCACTGATTTTCTCCTCATTTTATGATTGAAGCTATTCAACTAGACTGGGGCTCACTCTTGTTGACATGTGGGCCACAACAGCCTTATTTAACTTTCAAAGTAGGTTTTGTGAGTATAGTTTATTGCATTTTATTCCTTTAGTTTTGTGTGCACGTGCATATGTTTATTCCGGAATATTCATGGAGGTTAGAGGACAGCTTGCAGGAATCAATTCAGTCCTTCTACCACGCAGGTCTTGGGAAGTCAGATCATTAATTGTGGCATAAGGGTTTTTTTTAATACATGTGTCCGTTGTGCCAAGCATGGTAGATACAACTGTAAGAGAGATGCACAATTTCTGACACTATGAAACGGATAGTCACTCAAACACGCAATCCAAATTGGTTCCTTTGACTGATAAACGTGATAACTATACTTTCTTATGACCCATGATCTAGTCACAAGAGTAGACTCTACTTGATGTAGACACCATGCCCCTTCTACAACTTTGTTCACCTTTTTAATAGCATCTGCAACCAATTTTGTGCATAAAAGTTGTTCTACCCAGGTCTAGATGGTTAACATTCCCGAGAGAACACACCATTGCCACGCTCTATATTTGCGGACATTGTTTCCTTGCCCAGGAATAAATCACTCTTCCAGTTCCTTCCACTCCCCACTGCCACTCCTCGCACCACCAAAATTCTCTGTTTATTTGTGTCTCTCTCTCTGTCTCTCTGTCTCTCTGTCTCTCTGTCTCTCTGTCTCTCTCTCTCTGTCTCTCTCTCTCTGTCTCTCTCTCTCCTCACCTGTTTCTTGAGATCCTACCCCAAAGCTGGGTGTGTAGATGCAAATCAATGATAGAATGGTTGTCTACATGCAGAAAGCCTGAATTCTATCCCACCACCACATATACCTGGGATAGAGGCACTTATCTTAATCCCAACACTTCAGAGGTGGAGGCAGGCGGATAAGACAATGAATGTTTCCTTGGCCACCTAATATACTTGAGGTCAGCCTGGGATACATAAGGCCATGCCTCAACAAAACAAAATATTTTGCTTAAAAAGTACATTCATAATGTAATATTGCAAATAAATGATGGTCTGTTGGCTCTGAAGTAATGTTCTGCTTGCCATTTTTCTTTACAGGAAAGGATAAATAAAATTTAATTGAGAACTCTGAGAACATACACCATCATTGGGAATGAGTAAGACTGTAAAGAGCTGCAACATCTGGTTATTTCTATTTATAGGAAAATAATGTCACATATATATTTGCTATGAGACCGCAGTTAATAAAACTAATTTACCAGGAGCATCCTCAGTCTTCCAAAGCCATACATACTCCACTTCTGGTTAAAATCAAATCTGGTCCCAGTGATGAGGGACCATAAAAAAAGGAGCAACTAGATAGCTAATCTGTTGTTTTTGTGAATCCTGGTCAGAGGCAAGAAAGGAAGTTGCCAGAACTGAACCACAGTCATCCTAAGCATGACAGTGCTTACCTACAATCTCAGCACTTGGAAACTTGAAGCAGGATCATGTTTAAAGAACACCTAGGCTTCACTGTGAGACTCTGTGTCACACTAACAAGATGGAGCTGCCAAGGGCTTGTGCAGAAATAGCTCTTATACAGGGTAACCTGCTGCTAACTGAATATGTTCTAACATTAACTCTTACATATATTCTGCCTGTAATATTTGTTTCAAACAGAGGCATGTTTCTCTAAAGACTTATTTTACTTTTATATGTATGGGTGGCTTGTTTGCACATAGGTCCATGTACCACATGCATGAAGTACACATGGGGGCCAGAAGAGGTCAACAGCCCCAAAACTGGAGTTACAGACTATTGTAAGCTGTCATGTGGGTGAAGGCAAATGAACCCAGGTTCTCTGCAAGAGCAACAAGTGCTTTTTAACTGCTGAGCCTCAAGCATTATACATATTTTACCCAAGACTGGGAAAATATATCTAGCCTGTTTGGGATTAGGAGGTTAATATGGTAAAGAGATCATTATTCTCCCCTCATTTATACCATTGAAAGAATAAACCCCAAGAAATGAGAATTTCTCAAAATTCTTCTGCTGAAAGAGAAAAGTGCCAAAGCCCTGCTGGCAGCCAAATAAAGAACTTGCCAGATGATGTTGGAATAGAGACTAACCTCAAAGAAAACGCTTGGTCCTGAGACAGTGCTGGAAGAGTCACCATACCTGGTGGTCACTCTTTGTTAAGTGTATGTATCCCTCGCTTCCTATTTAAACCTTATCCTCATGTCAAGACCCTGGAGATAGACTTGGATGGGCAAGGATCACAAAATGTCTTTGAACCTCTTACCAGTGTGAGCATATTGAATAAGTATTTCCTTTCTGGTCTTTATTATTTTATTTTTTTAAAAAAGTCTTAAAGATTATTTATGCATGAAAAACCAGAGAGCCTGTCACATTTAACTATTTTAATATTCTTCACATTGGACTTCTATTGAGACAAGGAAAACTATCAAAAGGTAGGCTCCAAATTAACACTCAAATTCTAAAAATTTGAAGTATTTGAAAGACTTTAATGCTAGTTTATTTTAGGCTCAAAACGATAAATAATATAATAATTCTTGAAGGCATAATTACTTGTGAAGCATAAGAGAAATAAATATGGGCAAGTAGAAACACAATATATATAAAGTTCTTAGAGAGAAAAGAAATCGACAGTAGAGCAGAAATTAAATTGTATAAATAGTGAAATAAATAGAAAAGCAATAGAGGCAAAGAATGAAAAAAAAAGCAAAACTTCAGAAAATGCATGTGTGGTAAGAGAAGGAGTGGAAATTAAAAGAAAACAAACAGGCTGATCATGTTTCATAGATTTCTCAATTTGTTTAGTTAGACATTTCAGGCATATCCCCTGGGAGAACACTTGGGTAAGTACACACCACTAATTTAATTTCTCTCCTTTGGGCCACATACCAAGGAGGAAACAATGAGCTCCACCCCCACAATGCTGATTTCCCAGTCACATTTCTGACCATAAGTGTTCAGTACTCTAAGGCTGTGAGAATTATTGGAAACTCACCTAAACATATCCTTTTCCTTGGCTTACATTTATAATGCTTAAACTTGAGGGTTTTCAACAATAATTTAAAATCCATAATTAGAAAACATCCTACCGTCCAACATAATTGAATTGCTTACAAAATTTTTAATTTTGGTATCACAAATGAAAATCTGTGGAAAAGTTTTCATTTGGAGTCAGACGAGTCCAAGGCTTTATCCAATAACACTTTTGGTAGGAACTACTTTCTTAGATCAAGATCTGAAGGCACATGAAGCATTTGCCTGATTAACCTTGTGACATATCTAATTTGCGGCTATCAACCTCGTTCCACACACAACCCTTGGAGTCAGAGCATTGTTTAGGATGTCACAAACAGGCTATAAAGCTGGCTGACTATCAGTGAATCAGAATCACCAGGAAATCTTAATACATACAGCTATTACTTTCTTTGAAAGAGACCGAGACAGACCCTAATTGGGTGTAAGTGTGGAGTCCATTAAGGCAACAGTCTACTACAGCAGGAGAACTAAATAGATTACATTCTAGATGCGATGCCTGATTCTGGGAAAAAGCAAAGGCAGTGGAACTTAAATAAGAACATCTTCTGATCAAATAACCTTTAAATCCATGCTCTCTGAACCTAAGTGTAATGTTAGAAGGATATAGAGCTTGAGAAAATGGATAGTCACAGAGGGTATTTTTAAATGTTTAAAAATTGCAAAGCAAGCCTAACATACAATTAATTAGCTTCTACCGTCCTATCATGACAAATATAATTTTGAGTGAGCTTAGATTTGAATGACAATGTTTGAACTCTATGTGATCAAGGGCTAACAAGGCTCTGAAAAGAACTGGCTTAGGCATCTCTGTCCTTATCTGATAGGGCCAAGGTTCTTGCTATACAGTCTACAGAGTCTGACCCTTTTGTCTGAAATGCCCATCCCTATAACTTTTACCACTAATCGTATCTTCCTTATCTTGAGGATTATAGCTTATTTCCACTCACTGTATTATTCTCTACACCATGGCAGACTCAGTGACATCACCATCATGACAAAGTGATCACCACTTTGGGTCTTACTCAAGGCAAACTTCAGGAAGCCTTTTCTGTATACGCTTACTGCCATTGTTATCTCCAGCATCAAAGTACACAGGCATAGTAAGTAGGTTCTTGGTGAACACATGTGCACAGAAGAATTAGGATTTTGTCTGAGGTTCCTAAAATGACCCCTTCCATAGGTGACACTAGAGCAAATGTCACAATTGTCACCAAATATCACACCATGTTCACGACTTTGGGCATTTTTTTTTCATGACGATTACTCCATCCTTTCTCCTTCCTTGTATTACTAATTGCTAGTTCTTTTTTTTCCTACCATGTTCGGGGGGAAATTGTATGTATCCCCATAACCACAACCAAGCCATAGGTCCATAGCACTCTTCATATTGGTTATACTGCAGTAGTGTCACTGGTTTCTTTAGCACCACCCTGAAAATCTCCTTAGAGCAGAAGTTGTGTCTATTGTTTACCACGCCCCCACTGGTGCCCAAATCCAGTCAATTCATGTATAGAGAATAAGTACAGCTCCATGGGTTGATTTATCAACATTTGGCATTATCCTAAAGAGTATATTGCCTTATGCGTAGGTATAAAGCATTGATTAAATAACACAAAAAGGCATGGGTCTAAGCAAGGCCATTGTAAACATTTAGGTCAGGACTTACCATCTCCCGTCTCTGCACAGAGCTGTAAACCCAAATTGTTCTGTGGGTTAATCACCCAGTGGTTGCTGGTCACAGTGATATCGAAGACAAGCCAGCCCACGTCCAAAGCTTGCGCCTTCCTTGAGTCCAGCAGGAAAAGCTCGGCATCCCTAAGGAGAAGGGAATGAGAAATAAATGAAAGCTTTGAATGAAGCCCAGAATTTCTCCTATGAACGTGAAAACATTTTAAAGGCACTTTAAAAGTAACAGGAGTTAAAGAACGAGGGAGCAGAGGATGCACAATGATGAACAGTAAGACACTGCCACCTCCCAACCCAAACCTGGGACCTATTAGGAATATCTGAAAGTAATTTCTATTTTTCTGTTTCTCATTGTCATTTCATGCTAACTTAATGGTCTTAATTTGTTCCCTGGTCATCAAGGCTCCCTCCAACCAACATCTGTTAGTACCCCTTAAAAAAAAAAAGAAAATTATTAAAATGAATTGAGACAGAAACGAAAGTAGCTGCTCCAATTTGGATGAGTGCAGACTCTCGGAGGAGCCCGGGCAGGAGATATGTCAGCATCTGGTTTAGGGATAATTGTCTTATACCTTAAATTTTTAATATAATAGTTTTATGGGTAATGAAGTCCAGAAGGAGTCACTAAGTGTGCCACTTTATGAAGAGGTGAGTCTCGTGAGTGGGGAGGCACGGCCCACAGTGGTACGCTGTCACTTCCTTGGTGAGTCAGCATTCCCTTGCAACCATCATGGCACTGAAGAGATGCACAGAGGAACTAGAACAATCAGGACGGTGTGACAATTAACATCTGTGAAGAGATCCTGAATCTTGATTGTGCTATTAAGTTATGAGCATATGTTTTTTGGATTGTAGAGAATGGTTTCATATGTTCTTTCCCTACCACCATCACACAGTGAGCTAAACGTGCCTGCTCCTGGCATTTCATCTTATTAATGAAATCGGGGCTCAGATGAATCAGTTGTAAAACACCAAAACTCTGCCAACATAAAGTAAAAGGGAATCAACAACAACAGCAAAAACCACTAGTACCATTTTTAAATGGATTTTTCTACTCTTCCACGTCTTTTGTAGAGCACAGTCTATAAAGATAAAAGTAAAGCTGTGCAGTAACAGGTTGTATAATGCCACTTCAGAGGTGTCTCAAAAATACAGACAAAAATTTGTATAAGTCATACATAGAAAACTCAAAAATTGTATTTTTAACAAACATGAAAGTGAAACTCTAAGTCAATTATTTCACTTCTTCAATTTTACTTGATCTATGTCATTCGCTCAGTAACCAGAGAAATTAAATTCAGTGGATATGACAATCAAATCATCTAATTAGCTAATATTACACTATACATACTCAGCACGCTTAGCAGATAAAGGCTGCAAACACTGAGAAATGACGCAGGAAGTGATTTGGCATATTACAGACTTCTGATGAGCAGCACCACACGGTGCCACTTGAATTTTCAGGACCCCCTTTATCCATTCTCATTAGACAATGTCAATCAAATCTTTGCCTTTCCTAACTCAAGAAGGCCATCAGATATATAGAATAAGCAAAATCTGAGAAAATTAGGATTGCCCTTAGTTTTGAGCCATTTGATACGAGTCTCTGAAGCTGTAATCTTTTTAACAAACCACACTGCTTATTGGTTAAACAAGAGTCACTGTGTCTTGGAAAAGACTCAAGGATTGCACAGCTTTCAAGACGGCTCTCTTCTGAAATATGATTTAGTGTCCCAGTCATTTCTACAAAGCTGATAGCTCCAGCCATTGAAGCTCTTGGAAAACAATAGATAAAAATAAGTAGCTTTGTGTTTAGAGTGTATCTCTGTATGCACATGTTTATGTACACGTGTCCATGTAAGTGCATGTGCGTACATTTGGAGACCAAAACTTGACATCACGTACCTTCCTCAATCACGCTCCTCTTTATTTTCTGAGATGGAGTCTGTCACTGGGCCTAGAGAGCATCGATTCTAAGAGGTCAGCTACGATGGTCCAGAGATGCTCCTGCCTCTGCCCCTCAGCCCTGGGACTGCAGTTTGCATCACCACACCCAGCTTTTTATTTTTATTTTTTACCATGGCTGTGGGGATCCAAACTCGAGTATTCAAGCTTACGTGGTAAACACTCTACCAGCAGAGATATCTCCCCAGAGCCCTCAAAGGGGGTGATTTTAATAGGTTAAATTAATAATGTTCTGTAGGTAGACATTTAGGTGATATTTTCTATTATTTTAAAACTGTATGAGATCATCTTTTCATAAAAGAAAAAGTACCATCCAAGATCAATTCACAAATCTTTCTAACATATTCAGTATCAGTAATAACTATAGATTTGATGTTTAGGAGGAATCATAGCATGGGACTTGTGCAAGCTCTAAGTGTCTGCATTTCACTGACACAAACTGTAATGCCCTAGAAGACAAATCTACAAAAAAAATCGTGGTTTCAAAATTCCCTATATTCTAGTTTACCTCTGAAGTTATGGATATTCAACTAATTTCATAGGTGTCAACATGTTTTCCTATTCTCGAACAAAACTACTTTTTTCTTAGAATTTCTTTTATTTCTCCTTTGGCTCTTCGTAGAAAAACTTTTACATTGCCTTTAGGCAATGAAATTTGCTTCAGGATAATAGAATATTTTATCAATGAATACAATGGCAGCCATTCTGTGATTTCATTCATGTGATTCCATTCATGATTGTAACTTAAAATAAACCCTCTCTAAGTCAACACAAAATTAGGTGTGAATTCCTTTGAAGTATAAAATTTCTCTACCAAGAACTTTTATCACCGGGAGTAGTAGAAAAGTCCAATAATTTCCTATGAACAGTCTAAAATAAACCTGTCACTCAGTCTCCCTGTTTTTATTTGACATTTTTTCCTGAACTTAGGACCTCATGCCTGCTAGCTAAGAGCTCTACCACTGTGCCAATCCTTTGACTGAAAGGGCATAAACTCTTGTTGTTTCAAGGTGCCCATACTTTTCGTAGTTCACAATAGCAACGTCAAGAAATCAACGATCACTTAACTTGGAAGTTTTCACACATGAAACAGAGAGTTCACTAATATAAAATACTAAGGAAAACAGGAAGAAAGAAAGCATGTCCCTAAGCTCCTTGGGAAATGAAGCTATCAATGGATGATAGAAAAATAAATGGACTTTCAGAAATCTAAATGCAATTGGTTGAGAGGTGAATGAGAAAGTGAAAGGATTGGAAAGGGAAAATGGTATGTAATTTGGGGGCTTACGTGGCTACAAAATCAAGTAGGAGAGGTTTTTCATTAAGGGGA
>NC_022012.1:63769574-63778404 GCF_000317375.1 Microtus ochrogaster
AGGAGAGGAGAGGAGAGGAGAGGAGGTGGAGGCGGAAAAACAAAGAGAGAGAGAGAGAGATGGGAGGTGGGCAGGCCCACCTTTAAAGAGGAACATAGTGAATGTGCGTGGGAGGTGCTCTTAGTGGCTGCAGCTGAGGATATATCCTGTCAGAACCTCAAGGGCAGCCCGGTACAGATGCCTAAATACTAATACTTACTCTTCCATATCACAATCCATGATGAAAGGAACTCGGGTCAGGAACTCATAACTGGAGTCATAATCAGTTACTAAACAAATAAATCCTCCTATGTCTCTTCTCATCAACATCACCACCATGGTATTGAGGAATTAACAGTTCTAGTATTGAGCATGCAAACAAAATGTGTCACAATAATAAATTATAATTTCTGAATTTTCTCTGAAAAGTTTGCCCAGCCCCAGTGGTTATATCTAGATACACTTCCACTTCTAAGACTCAGGGAGACTGCAGAAGAGGGAACAGAAAGCTTTTAAGAACCAGAGGATCAGGGAGATGGTGTGAGATGGTGTCTCCTAGTGATGTCAGAAACTATACCCATAAGGTCTCACCGATATGACTGCCTACACAGGAGCTAAACAAGGATGACACCAATGGACATGCCAATGTAGATGTGGGAAGCCTCAGAGGCCTCAATGCTACACAACAAACAGGCGACTAAGAAATGCAGAGAGTGGGAGAAATAGCCCTTTCCAGGAAGAGTACACCAGTTAGTAGTCAGCCCTGAAAACATACATACAAGTAACAACACACAAACCGAGTAGGTTATACTTAGGAATATGTACTTATATTATCCATACATATATGCATGGAAGACAGTGAAAAGGAAACCATGTATTTGAAAGACAGCAAGTAGTGGTATATGGGAGGGTTTGAAGGGAGGAAAGGGAAGGGGGAAAGAATGTAGTTATAATATAATCTCAAAAAAAAAAGAAAAGAAAATATGGGGGGAAAGGTTAAAGCTTAGCTTGTTTATAGTTGACCTTTACTATATAACACAAAACAAACATGGACTTTTAAAATTCTAAAAATCATGAGGATCATTGTTACAGAACATCTGATTCTGTTATATTTCAGATGTTTAGGCAAAAAATTAGTCAAACAACCAGGAATTATAGCACATGTCTTTAATCCCAGCACATTACAAGAAGATCTCTGTGGGTGTGAGAACAGCCTAACCTACATAGTGACTTTCAAACCAGTCAAGACCACAGAGATCCTGTCTTTTTAAAAAGGTAAAAGAGTAATATTAAATTAATGGAAAATACCACTGAAATAATTTTTAAGTTTGATTTATATTAAGAACATCATTATTTTTTACATTGTATGGTTTTATGTTATAAATAAATTTTAATATTTGACAAATTTTAAGTATCATTATACCCATTATACCCTATGTTACCCTGCAAAAGAAACTAATTTTTATGTGCCACCCAGTAAATACGCAGAAGTTCCTCCAAGTCAAATAAGAAAAAAAGGAGATAAAACTACTTCACAGACAGTCCAATCATTTTTCAACCCCAAGAAGTGGACACTGTGCCCAGGGTACCTTCTCCAGAGCTCACAAAAATGTGCTGTGTCTTACGGTCCACCTGAGAAACACTCAGGGAAAAATCAACAAATCCGCTCTTTTCTGAACCAAATCATTCCCACATTCAGGTTTATAGCTGAAATCTTCTAATGCAGCAGAACTTCCCACCTTGGAAATATGAACGCTTGGGAGAGGATCATTCTTCGTCAGTTAAGGGAGATGCCCTGGGTCTTTTAGAAGGTTTAGCAGAACCCACTGTGCAAACTCAGAATAGCCGCACATTCGATGCCACTGGTATCCACACAGATCTCACACCATCCCCATTATTGTGACAACCAAAAATATCTTCAGACATTGACAAATGGTCCCTGGGGAGCCATGTGGCCCTAGCTGAGAAGCGCTGATAAAATCAAGTTTGATCCCTGTATGTAAGAAATATAAGCTGTGTTTGAGTGCTGTCCTGCACAGGACGCAGTCAGCCCAGCCTCCTTTGAGAGCCCTGCTCTGCTATCCTCAAGGGACCAGGAAATCTTCCAGTGGAGAAACTGTCAACATACATACATTTGGAAGAACGTCCACAGAAGAATTCTAAATCTTAAAGAGGCAGAAAGGGGGAGAGGCGGTGTGAATGGGAAGCTGACCGTGAACGGAAACAATGACAGCGGACCGTGAACTGAAACACACCGAGGAGAGTAGGTAGCCAATGGCGTGGAGCAGTCTAGCTTAACACGGTTCTACAGTGAAGGCTAGAGATTTATTTCCATAGTAGAGCATTAGAAAAAATGTAGACGTCTAAAAAAAACTCATTTTCATTAGGGAGAGAGAGAGAAACTAATTTTTAGTTCAAATGAAACACTTTAGTACAGCGCTTGACACAGGAAATGTCCATTAAATGAACCATCACTGGTTCATCGCTGTTGATCGTTTTATTTGGGCATTATTTAATTGACTAGATATGTAGGCCTCCTAACATTTCAGTGCATAATACTTTAAAGCTAAAATCCACCCGTTCGTCAGCCTATAAAACGTTCCTACTCATCCTGAAAGGTAAGCACCTAGCGCCCTCCCCTGAGGCCCCTCACCCGCCCACATGAAGAACTCATTTCCCTTCCTTCATGCTTCCGCATCACTTAGTGCATACTTACATCATAGCTCTTAGCACATTGTGTGATTGTTATTAAAGTCTGTGTGAGGCAGACTCGCCACATCCCGTGTCCCCCAGGCTATGAGCTTTGGAGATCTTATTTACTCTGCCTTGGGTCCTCTGTGCTCGCTCAACAAAAGCGTGCGTGTGGCGCTCAGCTGCATGATCTGGAAAATTTAATAGTGTGGAAACCTCATTTCTCAATAATGTCAATATATGAGGTGTGACTGAAGAGCAGCGCATTCTATATGGAATTTTGGAGCTGTTGGTTTTATATAAAACGACTCAAATAAATGAAATGATAGAAAAATGTGTTACCTCTTGAGCAAGAAATAAAAAGACTTGGATACCTATCAGAACACGTTTTTAAATTGCATGCATTTAAATATGCATAAGCATAAATCATGGATGTAAGAGATGGTAGGAATGAAACTGAGAGAGAGTTGCGAGTTCTGTAGAATAAACAAGTGGGAAAGGAGGCCATAGAATGGCTCTGTCTGCTTTTCGGTGTGATTGCGTTATACTGAGAGAGGAGTCACAGACTAGCTGGTTACTAGACCAGCCGGGGTCCCAAATGTGAAACATATTCAAAGCATCATTCCAAACTATAGCAAGGATCCTCACCCACACAGGAAAACAGTACCTTAGGGACAGCAAGCTCCCACATAAGATAATGCATACGTACTAGCAGAGGCACTGAGCTAGAAAGTGCAGTCCATGAGGATTTCAACTACTTTTGAGGGTTACATTAAAAATGTTACAAGTTTGATGGTGAAAGCTTTGAGAGATGGCAAGTATTTTGAAAACATGAGACATTATTTTATTTTCCTACCTCTGTTTTAGATCTTTAAGGAATATCCTTTGTGTATTACGTATGTACATATGTATGTATGTATGTATATGAACATGAATAAATTATTTCAAAGATTTATTTGAATTTTAAAATTAATTTTTGTATTGCAATTCTTTCTGTTTTAACTGTGATCATATAATGTGGAAAAGAGGAATTTTTAACTTGGTTCTTTTCTCACAGAATTAAAGTCAAATTAGTATGAAAAAAATTCAATATGAAAACAAAGAGAATTAATTCTTAGTTTTCACTGGGGAAAAATTCCTTCCATAGCTGGAGAAATACATGAGAAACTTATTTTTAAATCTTGATATTTTATGTTGGTCCTTCTTACTAAGGAGTGGTTGGGAATTCTACTTAGCATATATGTAACATAAAGTTGTTTTTCTCTATCCTTCTCTCTTTCTCTCTCTTCATGTGTGCATGAAAAATTATCCTGAAGAAAAAGAGCAATTGACGTGTGCTGGTCAGTTTTCCATTACTATAATGAAATACTTAAAATAATAAACATATAAATAGAAGAGAGTTGTTCAGACTTGTAATTTTACCAGCTTCAGTCAGTCTTGGTCAAATTGACCATTGGAGCCTTGTCTGAAGGAATACATCGTGGTAGGATCCTGTGACTGAACCAACTACTCATCAGCCATGAGTCAGTGCAGGGAAAAACACAGGGTAAAGGTCCCACATTCCTCTTCTAGGCCATCCTCCCAATTGAATAAAGATCTCTGGTAAAGTTCCCATTGCCTCTTAAAGACCTAGGGCACCTCTCAACATCCCCCTGCCAAAGATCGCACTTTTGACCTATGGAGGGGTCAAAACTATACAGGACCTGAATAAAAGTTGTCTTTTTATTTTAGCCAATAAAAAAGTCTATATTAAGATTCAATCAAAATATTCCCAATGAGTAAGACCAGGTATATAAAGGGTTATTTTGAAAAAGACTTGAGATATTAAATAACAAAGTACAACTTAATGTATATTAAATATACATGACTCCCCACCATAAGTAATCACAATGTCAAAATATTAATGCAAATCAAACAAGTTAGTAGTTCTGATGATAAAAACAAGTGTTTACAATACTCTTCCTTCCACTGTAGAAAAAAACAGCTACAAGTAAAAAGAAATTATATAGTTATAGAAATATTAACTAATGTTCAAAATACTATTTTCAAATTTCACTTAGCTTTAAAGTATGCTACCCTTACTTAGTACCAAACAGATGTTTTGTAGGGCACATACTGGCCCTGTGCCTTAATTTTGTGAGTAGAACCAGGGGTTGGATGTCATGGGCCACACCTGAAATCCTATTACTTGATAGGCAGACATAGATCTGTAAGTTCTAAACTAGCCTTGACAAGACATTGTCTCAAAAAAAAACAAAAAAAATCAATGATCAAAAGCAGCACTATAGTAAGATATATATTTTTTTTCACCCATGGCCAACAATTACTAAGGTTAAGAAAATGACATGGATCTTTCTGATTTCTTATTAGTTCTCTTAGAATTAGCAATGCATTTGTTTGTCATAGCCAGAACATGGAAACAACCTAAATGCCCTCAAGAAAAAAATGGAAAAGAAAAATGTGGTACATTTACGCAATAGAGTACTACACAGTAGAAAAAAATAACATCTTAAAATTTGCAGACAAATGGATGGAGCTAGAAAACATCATATTGAGTGAGGTGACCTAGATCCAGAAAGACAAATATCACATGTACTCACTCATAAGTGGCTTGTAGACATAAAGAAAAAAAAAACAGCCTACAATTCATAATCCCAGAAAACCTAGACAAGATCCTCTTTGGGATCTAATCTACATGGGAAGTAAAAAGAGATCTTCTGAGTAAATTGGGAGCGTGGGGACCATGACAGAGGGTAGAAGGAGAGGGGAGATGGAGGGAGGAGAGCAGAGAAAAATATAGAGAGCAATAAAAACAATAAAAAATAAGATATAAAATAGGAGCCGGGCGGTGGTGGCTCACGCCTTTAATCCCAGCACTCGGGAGGCAGAGGCAGGCGGATCTCTGTGAGTTTGAGACCAGCCTGGTCTACAAGAGCTAGTTCCAGGACAGGCTCCAAGACCACAGAGAAACCCTGTCTCGAAAACCAAAAAGAAAAAAAAAAGATATAAAATAGGAATGCATATAGAGTAATATTTATTAAAATCAATTCTCCTTAATTAGTGTTCCTTGGAATAGTAATAAGTGCTACACATCAAAAATTCCATTAACTAATAATTTTAAAGAAGATCAGTTAAAAGAAAATTAATAGGCTTTTTAACCATGAGCCTGCCTAAGACTTTTTGTATTATGAGCCTTCTCCAGGCTGTCTAACAGAGGTACGTGACATCAGCTTTTTATCTTCACTGAGTATGGTAAGAGATTAATGGAATGTTCTTTGGGAAAATATTACAGAGGAATACCAAGAAAAACCTAAACATTATGGAACTCTAGTTATCAAGGTAAAAAGGAACAAGACACTGACCCTTAAGTATTTGCCTCACCAAAGGATATAGTAGTTTACAGTAAAACGGGTTTGGTCTCATGAGAAAGAAACTGCTGGCAGATGAAGAGCATCTTGCTATAACATGTCAATTATCCAACAAAGATAACTAACTAATCATCGGTTAACACCCAAGTGACTTCTGTGTTAAATTAAAGGTCAGAAAGCATGCCTAAGGCCCCTCTATAGTTCATACTTGATTGTTCATTTGCCTTCCGTTATCAGTGACATTTTCACATATTTAACGTTTCCGTCTATCATCTGTTTGCACACAGTTCTCAATATCCTTAGACAGAATATATACTGGCTGGCTGTCAGATTCTAACATAAACAGGACTATCTTTATTCAAAAGTCACATAACTAATTGCATAATATCCCACCCCCTCCCTAGAAAATCAGTCCTTCTCCGACTACAAGAGTACTACATTATTTAAATAATTTTCTATGAAAGTTTTAAGTAGACAGAATAAAATGCAAATTTTCTGCACTGAAAGACAAATTTACAAAATGAAATAAAAGCCCAAGAAAGACTAGATAGAGAGTTGTAATACTGTTTTGCTACACATGTCAATAATAGAAAATATGTAAAATGTAGGAGAAATTTTTAATATTTTTTGTTTTTTTGTTTTTTAGACTTAGTTTCAAATTTCATTCATGTATATGTGTGTCTGTCTGTGTGTTTGCATGCACATGTGTATCAGATGCCAAAGGAGGTCAGGAGAAAGGTTCAGATCCCCCAGAGCTGGAGTTAAAGGTGGGTGTGACTGCCTGATATGGGTGCTGGGAGGCACATCATGGCCTCTACAAGACTGAAGCTCTTAACTGGGAGGCACATCGTGGCCTCTACAAGACTGAAGCTCTTAACTGGGAGGCATCTCACCAGCTCCTTACTCTTCCTTCCCAATGGGCCTCTGCCGGGCTCAGTATCTCCCTTCACCCAAGAAAACATGCTGTGCATCATATAGGTTCTCAATGACTTTAAAACTAAAACTCAGTCTTTTTGTTTGCTAGGATAAACAGTTAACATAAAGTTGATACCTATTTGTGTATTCCTTGATGATCTGATATATGCTGATCTTAATGGTCTCGTTTTCAAATCGCTGGTGGCTCTTGTCCTTATATATCCGGAATTCAGCAGCTGTCACTGCTTCTCCATGCGGGATCTGGGTCAGATCAAACCGAAACTCTTTGTAATGCCTTCTTTGATGAGAAAAGTCCTTGTCTCTTTCAACTGAAAAAAAAAAATTAAAGGAATGAAGAAAGGAAAGATGTTAGCTCTTTATAAAATATGGAAATGAATGATAAATTCTCCACCTTTTAAAATGAAAACAAACTGGATAGTATAAAACTGTGAAAACACCAAAACCACAGACCCATCTGTGTTTCCAGTAAAAGGAAATTCCACAAACCAATAGCCTTTTAGTTCAAATGCAATATAACTGTCTGGTTTTATACAAATTCCTGGACCCTAAATGGAAAGACTATCCAAAAAATGTTTTTAAAAAATGAAGGTTGTAAAGTGATTGCCAATGCTCATCGAGCGCCAGAACATAGGTTTCATCCAGGAATTTAAAAGATGCTACGGAAGCCTGACAGTCCCAAGCGAAGGTGCTGGTAACATTACCCTAGCCACAGAGGAAAGAGGAGGAGGATTGGGGTCTGTAACACAGGACCTTATTGGTGGCAGTTTCGGCAACAAATAAATAAGCCAGTTCTTTTTTTTATTCAAACCAAATTTATTTTTAGCTGAGCCATAAAAGCAGCATTTGTGTTCATCATGTGACACTTTGATTGTGTGAAGTGATGTGTTGTGTTCACTGCCCTATGTCAATCACCTTAAAGATAAGTCATCTAATGGTGCTCATTCTTTTACAAAAAAAAAAAAATTCAAAATCCTTCTTCCGTCTTTGGAAAACACACAGGAAACAGGACTCACTCTTCTATGAGACATGTACCAGAACAGCCCCCTCTACCTTACCACAAAGTGTACCACAAGAAAGATCAATTCCAAAGTGACTTCCCCAGATAAGGAATATTTATTTACTCATTTACTTCTGTGAATGAAATATTTTCTTAGACTTGTAGGCTTTTACGTGAATGATTGTTCTAGCAAAACATAAAGTCTAAAGACCTCTGTCTCATCTCACTCAGGGTGAAGAGGAAACCAGTTCTCCCTTTTAGCTACCTTTCTACCAAATGAAATAAAAGATATTGATCTCCTGAGAACAGTAAAAAAAAAATGCTGAAGGATTTAGAACAGTAAATTTCAAGTGTATTGTAACATGATATGACTTAGTGTACTGTCTGACACAGTCTCCGAGGGGCTGCCACAGCTTCCCCAATGAGTTAGCTACAAAAAGGATTCATTTAGTAGCATTTGCTGTTATTTGATGGACTTAAGTTTCTTTCTCTGTTTATTGATTTTTCAAAATCTTAATTACTTAGAATAATATGGGATAATGTGAAAACAAAACATAATCTGCTACAATACACAATCGCTTGGGCATTTCATAATTACTGTCAACAGTAATTTAAAATTCTCCCAATCATTTGTTTCATTGTTAAAATTTTAGTGCAAAAAGATAAAAATAATACATACAAGGGCTAGACTTATAAATTTCAAAGCTTGTGTTAGCAATCGAGCTGATGCCACTGACAGGGGTGCAGATGAGCCAGCCCTGAGGACACGAGCATGAGAGAGCTGGCCCAGCCCCTCATCTGCCTTGTAGTGGCATGGACCCAGGAGAGATGCCCTCATCAACCCCACCTTCTCCTTGCC
>NC_022012.1:63778504-63785131 GCF_000317375.1 Microtus ochrogaster
CCCAGGAGAGATGCCCTCATCAACCCCACCTTCTCCTTGCCGCCTATGGCAGGTGGGAGAGATGGTCCTGAGGTCATGAGAACTGGAGAGCTGGTCCAGCCCCTCATCTGCCATGTGATGGCATGGGCTATGGAAAGATGCCCTCCTCCTCCTTGCCCCTCACCACCTGCACCAGGTGGGAGACATGACCTTGGGGGTTTGACAGTGGGAGAACTGGTCTTGCTCCTCATCAGTTGCAGCACTCTGGAGAGTGACCCTCTACATCACCTGGGCAACGCAGTTCTGTTGGTCCTGGTGGTATGGGCGCAGGCGAGCCTGACTGAGGGCATGCAAGCAAGGGAACTATTTCCACCTACTGCTGCCTGCTGCATTGGTTAAGCGAGTCGGGGCAATGCTGGAGAACTCAGCCTGGAGGTGAGGATGAGGGAGTACTGGTGGACTAACCAACTCAGCTACCACCCAGACCCAGAACCAGGGCTATGAGTTGACCCACCCCAACATCCACCCCATCTAGTAACTGCTGGAGCATGTGAAGGGGCCAGTCCTGCAGATACAATGCTTCAGGATTTCTACGACACTGGGAAACAACAGGTTATCCAAAGGGAGTCCCAGCAAGGGCCCATTATCAATAGTGTAGCAGAAGCCAGAGGCCTTGAACCAGTTCAATGACTCATTGCAATGAACACTTGTTAAGTAAGAGATGTATGGACTAAAGCGTAACTGTGTGGCTCACAGTGTCGTACTATAGCTCCCACAATGAGATCTTTTTTCTTTTAATTTTTTTATCTATTTTATTTTATTTGGGGGAGTTGCAAGGGCAGAGGACAGATAGGAAGGGATGGGGAGATGAATGGGATCAGGATGCATGGTGTGAAATCCACAAAAAAAATCAATAAAAAAATGTAATGGAAAAGACTACTTGTAAAACAAAAAAATAGGTGTTAGGGTATAGAAACTTCTTTAGACATGATTCTAATTATAAGTATAACATGATTCTATTATAAGTATTCAGAAGTTGGGGATCTAAGAGAGAGCAAGGCTTGGATTGGTGGGAGGAGATCATGACCATCCAAATATGATACTGGATAACTGAGGCACTGAGATATTTGAGTTCCAAAGCCAGATGAGAGACAGCTCTGAAATGACTCCTGACAAAGACACACAACATTTCTTGCCTTTGTCTTCCAAAAGAATCTTGTGTCTATTCCCCACCAAAGTGGGTGATTTAGGAAGCCAAGGGGCCTCTGCCTACCTGTACATCAGGCTCTGTGATTAGTAAATAAAGGGATGAGACAAAGCCATTCCTGTGCTCCAAAGCTTGCTGGAATGGTGATTTGGGGCTGACCAGCACTAGCATGACTTAACATGGTGAAGTTTGTTTTCTTAAAATATCATTATTTTATTCCTAACAAAAGCCTATGTCCAGAGAAAGTGAGAAGCCCTTTCTTTAAGTGAGACAAATGAACCCATTTTAGAAAGTGATTTGGATTCATAATTTAGCTTTCTTCTGTCTTTCTTCCTGCCAGCATTTGTGCAGACTGCTGTGGCTGCTTCTCCATTTTTTTCATCGGTGTAGCGACTGGTGAAATGCCCAGGACACTGTAAACAAACTCTTACCAATGTTCCCATAAGCAGTCCCAATGCCCTAATGGAACTCATTCAGTCATTAGGGGGGAAAAAGTACCTGAAAGGGGGCTGGAGAGTTGCCCAAGTGGTTTAGAATGTCTTGGTGGTTTTGTGAAGTTCTGTTCCCTCAACCACGCTGAATGGCTCACAGTTGCCTGTAACTTCAGCAACAGGGCCTCCAGCAGTCTCATCTGGCCTCTGCAGACACTACTCCCATGCCCACACTCTCACACAGATGTATACACACGTGTAAGCAAAACTAAAATAAAGCTTTTGTAAAAAGATAAAAGTAGAAGAAGAGACTTGGATGTCAGGAGGAGGGTTGACTCAGGAAAGGAATGGGCAAAGGGGACTGATCAAAATACACCATCTACAGGTATGAAAATGCCAGACTGGAATCTGTTATTATGCACAATTAATATATGATAATAAAAAACAAAAAGAGTCCATTAATTAATGACTATATACAGAAAACAAAACTATCAACATAAGGGACTTAGCTTATTGAAATCAAACTCAGATTGGTCCAAAGGAATTGGAGAAGGCATGATACAGCACTGTGTTCTAGTGGAGACCATTTCATTCCCCAAACTTACACACATTATTTTTTTTTTATGAAACAAGGACAAAACTGTGGGGGAAAATATAACTACATTTGAAGCAGATTGAATCAGTCAGTTCCCCATGATCATTGTATTGAAAAAGAGAGTACTACAGCCCTTGGAAATGATAGTATCTGATGACATCTATCCAAAGCTCAGCAGGGAGCATTTGTCTGGCAATCACACATTGACTCCACTTTGTAACACATTCTTCTCCTCTTAGTGTTTATGTCACAGGAATGTTCCAAATTTAAAAAAGAAACTCATATGGTATATGATGGTACACCCTGTGTATTCCAATTGATAAGATTATGTAGACAATTCTACGTGGTAGCATGAGGGATTACCAACAAATCCATCAACAAAGAATTGTTTATCTGAGCTAATGATTGCTACTGATGTTCTTTAAAAATAATTCCAAACATTTGTTTTAATGAGTGCACATACACACACACCAAAAAAGAAAATATCTATCAAAACTGTGTTAAACATCCACAGTCAAGTCAGAATTACAAGGGCTGACTAAGCTTGCTTCTGTTCCTAGGCTTTGTGTACGCTCCAAACATTTTTATCTAAGTGAAACTCCAGACCACAAATCTGAGTTGAGCAACAGAAAACTTAACTACGTTACCACACCAACATAAATAAGTTATTAAGTTTGGCTTTAAAGCCAAACATTTAAATGTGGTCATATACAAGAGGTAAAATTTGAATCAAGGAATTCATATTCCATGATAAAAATATATTTATAGTAAAAGATTGCTTTAAATTACTTTACATTTACTTATTTAATTTATGCGTATGAATGTTTTATGTGTATATTCATATACATCGTGTACATGCCTGAGGCCAGCAGAGATCAAAAGAGGTACCTGGATCTCGTGCAAATAGAGCTATGGACGACTGTGAGCCATCATGTGTGTGGGAACCAAGCCCAGTACTGCAGGAGCAACAAGTGCTCTTAATTACTGAGCCATCCCTCCAAACCCCACCACTTCCACCGCCACCACTCTTTCAACACAGGCTGGCCTCAACTCACAGAGCTCTGCTTGCCTCTGCCTCTTGGGTACCAGGATGAAGCTGCAGACCGAACTGTAGCTTAAAAGTTGTAAATTGACCGAATCCTGAAATAAATATGAAGCTGCTTCTGCTCAAGATGCACATGCCAAAGACATTTATTATTGAGATAAGTATATTCAGTCCCAAAGCAAATACCTTGTTTGGTGATCTGGACACTGTTGGAAACTTGGAGAGCATGTCCTGATCTAAATGGTTCCGTGTCTGCAGTAACTGGTGAAGGAAATTAATTGACAAGAGATAACAGTTTATCTAGCAATTTATTGCAGTTTTAGGAAGATACAGCCTTGGACAGTTTGTCTTAATATCCAACTCATGATCTGCATCTGAGAAGACACAAATAGCAGGGGTAGGCTGTAGGACATAAGCAACACTCTCCGAGAGGATGGCCAGCTGACGAAAGTATTGAAGAGAAAGTGTAAAGCTGCTATGAACGCTAACCTGTATGACTTTTCAAGAACTCCTTCCCTGGTCCACTGAGAAACAAAAACTTGTAACGACCTATTTATTGGTCAATGAATGCCTATATGCAGGTTTTCTCTGAATGGACAATCACTCCTGAAGTGGGGCAAACCCCAGATTCCAGGAGAGCCTGGAGCCTCTTAGCACCACTGTGGTGTGAGAATTTAAGAATTCATTGTCTCCTTAAATGCTGCAAAGCCCAGCGTCAGTTGTTTTTCGTATTTCCTAATTGTTGCACTCTGTCATACTCCTAAATGCTCATGAATACAAATCAAGATGAATGTAATTTTGAGATTTAAGAAATTCAATCACTCTGATCCAGTATCAATATAGTATTTTGTTTTAAAATTATTGAGAGTTTAGAAACACAAATGGTTAGTTCTTAAGGAAGGAAAGGCTTGACAATGTCTAGGCTTTAGAACTGAGTGCCCTTCAGAGTTACTTAGAGTACTATGACCATATCTATTAACATCTACCATTGTTTCAATAATTATAAACAATGAAAGCAATAAACAAATTAGTGATTGGTTTAATGAAATGAATAGGTTTGAAACTTTGCTTCTCCCTTAGTTGATCCACCAAAGTAGTATCTTCATTTTCTTCCTATAATATAGGTAAAAATATTAATTTCCTCAATACTAAAATGTTAATTACAAAGCAAAAGAATAGTCTCTAGGCCCTGTAATTCCTAATGTGATGTTCTTTGCATCAGAGCTCCTAAATGTGTTGTGTTATTGTTTGTTTGGTTGTGTGTGTGTGTGTGCGTGTGTGTGTGTTTACAAAACTAGCCTAAAATTTGTGATCTTCCTACCTAAACCTCCTGAGTTCAGGGACTACATATGCAAGCCTGGAGACAACAATTTCATCGAATCATGACTACCACTTCTGACTCGGTGTAAGTTTTTCCAAGGCCAGCATTTCGACATGCTCAAGCCATCATTCTTGCTACGCGTCCTTCTCTATGCATTAAGGAGCCCCCTCTTTTTTGTATTAGTTCACAGGACACAACAGAATCCTGCAAACACGTCTGTGTATGGACAAAGTTGAGTTTATTGACTTTTTTCAGTAGACATAATAGGCAAACGACACAGGGGCGGGAGTATTAGAAAGGAATCATGGGTATGCAACAGGTGATGTGGGAGAAGTTTCCATGAGGCTGTTCTGTTTTGGTTGCACTGCCTGGCAATGAAACCCAGGCTGACCTCAAACTCATGATGATCCAGGATCAACCATCTTAGTCCTGACCCTACACATGTGAGCCACTTGCTCAACTCAGAACTACTTCCCTTCGAGAAGAAGAGGTAATTTTAACACTTACTGTAGTAATTAGAAACATACACTAGAACTACAGTTGTTAAAAAAAATAAATAAAAATAACAGACCGTGATGTAATCTATAACGGGATATGAGGCATGGTCATTTCTGAGATACATCTCAATCTGTGCTTGAATATGAATATGAAGTCATCTTTTATTTTATTTTATTTTTGGTCTCCCTCCCTTGTCACAGAGAAGTTTTGTACATTGTTGCTGCTCTGTGGCTCTATTTTCCTTCACTGTGCCAGTACCTCCTAGCAACTCCAGCCTGGGCTGCTAGACCCAGGCTAAGCCCTGATTCTACGTTACTGCCTTCCTCTTTCTCACTTTTCTCACTCATCTTCCTTCTCCTAAAAATAGCTACCGTGTGCAATTTATTTATTCAATTCTAAAGTAATTAGCCTTGCTTGCTCTAACATAGACCTTAGTAGTTAAGGAGACAGAAGAGAAGGAGCCCACGATGGTCAAGAAGAGTGGTCTGTTTTCAAAGGGTTGTGATAAAGGAAAATGCTATTTTTTATTCAAAGTAGGAGGAAATGAAAAGACAGAGCTAAAAATGGAAGAGATGGGGGTAGGAGGCTGAGTGGTGGAAGTAGGAAAGGAGAAAGAGAGAGAGTGAGATCTCACAAAAAAGTTATCTCTCTCCTCCTGCATTATAACTATATTGCCTTATATCTATCACATGAGTATTTGCTTAAGAGAATTATGTCTTCTGCATGTGTGCTATCTTGATATGTTTCTTGATTTACATCAATAGTAAATGATCAGAAAAAGTTAATTATCAGAATATTGTTTTCTTTATGTAGAATAAAGTTTTGTTAACTAAAAAAATAATGTGGCTTTGTTTTTTAAATTTTTTATTGTAGAGTAAAAGAAAACTCAGGTTATAATTCTACACAAGTAAACAAAAAGCAATAAGAGTTACTTAACATCCTCTCTCGATATTTCATACCTACAGGGTGGACCACAGAGGGTTACATGTTTTATTGCTCTCATATTGCCCAGAAATATCAATCCAATGAAATTTGTTATCTCCCTAAAGGTTGGTCATCTCATTATATTTAAATTTAGTGCAGTGTATGGAAAATGCTTTTTTTCTTATATTGTGAACATTTTATAAAAGTAATTATTAATTGGAGATTAAAGAAGTATTCATACTTGTGGGTAATATACTCCTACCAATACTAATATTAAAATTAATATAGAATAATACAGAAGATAATACTTGATTAATAAATTTTATATAATAAAAAATGGTTTCATAACAAGAGTGACTAGATTTACTATAGTAAAGGACTGTGATATCAATGTGTAAAAAAATATTTGAGAACAAGATAAAGGCACAACTTTCTTATAGATACCTTCTAGCATTTAGTTCTCATAGTCTTTCTGATGGAAAAACTGGATTCTTTTATAAATTGCCCACATCTAGAGATCACAAATATGATTTCATTAGTTTCCACTAAACGACCTTGAGAATTCTTTTTTAATGTCACACACTGAGACAATGGGGATGTTCTATCGGGAACTCACCAAGCCAGCTG
>NC_022012.1:63785634-63787804 GCF_000317375.1 Microtus ochrogaster
AAATAAATAATAAAAAATATATATATACGCTAGCTTAGTAGAATAATTATGATTCCTTAGGAGTTTATTACATTTGGAGACAAGAAAAGGCTAATTAAAAGAGTGTATTTTTTATTTTTGAGCAATTAGTAAAATTCCAAATGATTTACAGAATAGTGTGTCGTAGATGAAAAGATATTTTAAAATAATATGTCTTACTTTCTCACTAACTGTCCTTTATGCATAAAATACTTCCATGATATATGTGCAATATGTATAATTACAAATTTTAAGCTTCCTTTAAAATTATTGAAAGTTGCTTACTAAGAATATTTTTTTGTCCCAGAGCTTTAAAAGGAATGTCTCTATCAGATTCCTTCCTTGAGAGCTTGGGGAACCCTGTGAATGAAGAGGCAGAAAAAGTGTAAGAGCCAGAGAGGATCAAGGACAGCAGGAAAACAAGGCCCTCTGAATCAGGTAAGCAAAGCTCATATGAACTCATAGAGACTGAAGCAGCAAGCACAGGGCCCGTGCATTCTTCCCCTGGTCCTCTGTGTATATAGTACAGCTCTCAGCTTAGTGCTGTTATGGGACTCCTGAGCATGCACCTTAGTGGGTCTCTGATTCTTGTCTCTGCTCTCGGGGCTCTTTTCCTTGTCCAGTCTTGATGTGATGGTCTTTGTTTTATCTTAATATATTTTATTTTGAAATGTTTGGTAGTTGCCTCTTTAGAAGGCTTTTCATTTCTAATGAGAGACAGAAACAAAGCGGATCTGGAGGGGAAGGAAGTTAGGGAGGAACTGGGAGGAATACGGGGGAACTGTACTAAGGATCAAGGTCAACCAGAAAATACAGAGTAAAAGTTCATCTATGAAGAGTCTCCTTATAAATTCAAACTTAACAATTTCTTGACTCTCCAATGCAGCTCCATATTAATTATCAGAAAATGCATTTTCTTACGCTACTGTTGTTAGAGTTACACATATTCTTAATGTTATTCAATATTAATCCAACCAATGTGTATGTATTATTACATAAACACTTGAGTTCAGCAATAGAATTAATGAGTATATTTGAGTGTTAAGAGAATCTAATGTACTCAGGTATTTAATCTCAGCACCCAGGAGGCAGAGGCAGGTGGATCTCTGTGAGTTCAAGGCCAGCCTGGTCTGCAAAGTGAGTTCCAGAACAGCCAGGGCAGTTACACAGAGAAACCATGATATCACAAATTAGGAAAGGAGAGAAGGAAATAAAGAGGGGGAGGAGGGAGAAATGGAGAAAGAAAAGAAGAAAGAAAAGAAGGAAGGAAAGAAGAAAGAAAGGAAAGACAAAATTAATCTCTTGGAGGTACAGACAAATATGAAATATGACTATCAAGCTCAGTTTGAAAGACTGAAAATTTTTTCAAGTAAAAGAAATAAAATAGAGAGTAAATCTGGATGGAAGAGGAGGTCGAGAGGAACTGGGAGGAGTAGATGGAAAACTCAGATGATATTCTATGAGAAAAGAAACTATGTTTAACAGAAGGCGGATAAAAAATAAAATAGTCACAAAAGAAGAAAATAGGAAAGGGTGATTAAAAGACGGGGTGGGAAATGGTTTTCGAAATTCATACACATAATAGTGTCTCTGCAATAAATAATGAGGAAGGAAAAAATAGAAAATCATTGATTTGAAATAATGAATTTCATGAGTAAAAATGTTTGCTTCATGTTTAGACTACAGGACACACAATTCTGAAAATTTAGGATTCTAGAGGCAAACCAAAGATTCCACGAGCTTTAGAAATCAAAAAAGAAAAACAAACATACTGTGGAGGAATGAAGAAACCAAAATAGCTTTATACTAAAATTAGATATTCAACCTAACCATATCACCAAATATTAAATAAAATAAAACTGCTTCCATACATGGATATATAAAATCATAAAATATTTTTTCAATAATTTCTGACAAGCTAGCTTCACAGGAACAAGAAAGTCAACCAGCGATACTCACTGTAATGTCTTCTCTCATTGTAAGCCCAGGTTTAGTCACGGGATCTCAATGAACTCATGAAGCTTGTACATTGAGATAACTTACAGTTCAGAGAATTATAAAAATAATGGAAAGTTATAAGAGTCATGAGTTACATTCATGAGTCAGTATGCAAACACCAATAATATCATCTTTTTTTTTTTTTTTTTTTTTT
>NC_022012.1:63787904-63804204 GCF_000317375.1 Microtus ochrogaster
TAGCTCTGTAGACCAGGCTGGTCTCGAACTCACAGAAATCCACCTGCCTCTGCCTCCCGAGTGCTGGGATTAAAGGCGTGCGCCACCATCGCCCGGCTAATAATATCATCTTGCATGACATATTTAATGAGTAAAAGAATATCTCATTTTTAGAGATACTTTCCACAATTAATTTTATGGAAGCTAAGACCCTATCTCAGACTTCTATTGAATTCAGAACAAAGAGAAGATGATGCCTCAAAGTTCCTGAGAAGCTTAAAGACAATTGGTATTGTGGATGGAACAAACAAACAGGGTGGCTGAAGGGACAGAATCCCTCTGATTGCCCACATACGTATGACAAAGCTCAGCTGGGCAAAGCTGACTCCTCTCCCGCCCTGCGCATCAGCTTGCAAATGACTCAAATGGTAACTAAATAACTTAATTCATGCTGCCGAACCACCTATTGGATATAAAGTGTTCACACTGAAGGCATGAGAGGCCAGCAACTTGTGTTGTCAAGAATCAGTTCTATAGACACTATTTTTGAGCCACATTCTAATCCACATTGTTTAGGGCTCATGGGAGATATGGTTCTATTTTTCCATCTCTCTGTCTGAGGCTTGGATTCTGTCCAGTTTCCACCCACCCACTTTTTCCTTCTGGAATGCCAATCATAGCTTTTTTTTTTTTTTTTTTTTTTTTTTTTCGGCATACGAGATTAAGCATGGTGACTGGAGTTCAGACGTTTGTTTTGTTTTGTTTTTTTTTGTTTGTTAGGTTTGTTTTTTTTTTTTTTTTTTTTTTTTTTTTGTTCAGGCGGAAAGCAACAGATAAAGGAACTTTACAACACTTGAAAATCACATCGATGGCAAAAGACTAAGAAAGGAATTTTCTGTCAGAAGCAATTTAAGGGAAGGAGTTACAAACACTTTTCAATTTAAATATAAAATTAGAGCAGGAGATGAACTTGAAGTTAAGCAGCCCTGGTTTAAAACTTTGGAAAACAGGCATATAATCAATACCACCATGGGTATGTTTTCAATATGTTTTGATTTGGCATAATGAAGTATTGACTTTCTTCTTTCTTAAATATCAAATGAAATTATGACCATATAAATATGTATCTAAGCATAAGCCACATGACTTAATTTCTCCAAACAAAGCAATGTAATTAACAAGTTGGTGAAGTGGAAATGTATAAAAGATTAAAACATCCAAAAAATGAACAAATAATTTAATTGTGGGTCATATTCACCAAGAGTTCAATAACTGCCATACCATAACTTTAAAAAACGGCAAATGCATTGTTTTAATAAATACTATGTTTGAAAATCAAGAAGTACAGTTTAAAATAATCTCAAACGTTGCTGTTACCTCATTTCTGCAACAGAGTTTACATTGAGTACTAAGCATGAACCAAACCCTATAACATCTATATTTTAAATGTTTACTGTTTGTTTATGCATGCATAAACATTTTAAGAACAAAAGTCTGTTTAAAAGTAAAATTCAATAAAGAAAAGCTTTATCCCATCACTCTAGAGAAACTTACACTTGGAAGTAAACGCTGTCTACATCCAGCAGCATCATGGGGCTTGATAAGGTCTGACTGAATTACATGACAGATCAGTAGGAAGAATGACATCTTTGATTACTGACTTCATGAACTGCCGGTTGGTCATTTCTAGGCTGTGGAGCACTTAACACCTGACCCCAGTCAAATATATATTACTAAAAATAAATGGAAAGTAGATTTCATTGGCGAACTACCCAGGGTATTGTAAGAACTCTCCCGGCCACTAAATAAAGTATTGGGCATTTTTAAGTTTTGAAGTAAGCATTTATGCCTTTGTAAAATACAATGAATGGAGAAAAAAGACAGAGGCACGGACAGGTTTGATTTTACTCAAAATCATCTGTCTTTTAATGTTATTTCATTAAATATTGCTTTAAAGCCTTCTGGAGGGTGTTTTACAAATCTGGCGCCTCTCTGGGTCATTTGACACATTATTTTGGATGTATTATTACCCTAGAGAAACTTCTCTCAAATCAGTGCCATGGGGTGCTTGCTGCCACACCCATGTAGCATATTAAAGCAAACAAGGAACAATATAATTCACATATCATCTCATTGTGGTTGTGTTTTATAATTTCACCCAATCTCAATTTTAAAAGCTTTAACAAAAAGTATATAAATAAACACAAATGTATTTTATAATATATTTTAAATAATTGATGATATTCTTCACCTCAGTTAGACTGTGGTTGTATTGGACTATTTAGGCAAAAGAAAAGAACTCAAAAGAGTAGAAAAACAACAGAAGCTATTGTTCATATGATTCATACCAAACAGAACAACAAAACACTCCAAACCTTAACTACACACACACACACACACAACACACACACAGGCAGGCCCACTTGGCACACAGGCTCACACATATGCAAACTACATGCTTGTTTTGCAATATTGTGAGGCCCTTCCAGGTGCTAAGGAACACCCACACTTAAACAATACACACGTAAAGTACATGCTGGCATTTTTATTTATGCCAAAATACATTTCTCTTGGAATTGTAAAGAGAACTGAGGACTATATTGTTGAAATTCTTGGACTGGTGCATTTTAATAGATCTTTTTCTTATATTTTTGATTGTGAGCCTAGCCTTGAACAGCTGAGCCATCTCCCCAGACTATAGAGCTTTCCTTAGTGAGACAAGTGATTGGAGATATGAATGACTTGAAGAAGGTCCAGATCTGAAAAATACCCCAAAAGTATTTAAAGCAATATTTAATGAAATAGTGTTAAAAGACAGATGGTTATGGACAAAATCAAACCTGTCCATGCCTTCTCAAATGCAGCAAAATACACAGATGTTAAGCATATGATTTGATGAATTTGAACAAATGAATATAATCATGACAGAGAAATACCAATCAGGACAGAATTTGCCTCTCAGCGATGTTTTGGAGATGCAGTCCCAGTCAAACACGGGAGCCTAATCATTCTTTCTTGGTGCTCCTACTCCACTTTGTGAATATGGCAAACACATGCATGTTGTGTAAACCTATGAATAGACCTGTGCTCATATCAAACTGGAGGCTGGGATGAATTAATCTGGGGTACACATTCTAGTTTAAATCCTTTTATAAGCACAGACTTTGTATCTCTTGAATGATGCCTAAGTCTAATGAATTGCTAATAGACACATACTTAATTTTGGTGAAGCATGCTAAACACTTCCAAAACAATCAAATAATGCAATAGTCCTGCTAGCAATCAGCAAGAATTCCAGTCATGGAACTATTTTGGTTAACGTTTGCTATTCTACTCTATGTAACTAGAATTTGTACTCCCCCATTGAATATTAAATACTTTCTCATATTTTTGTCAATCATATGGATTTTGAAGTAACAGTTCCATTTTTATTTCTATATTATTGGACTTGCTTATAGAATTAACACACATTTTAATTTTACTTTTCATCTTATTTCTCTCTCTCTCTCTCTCTCTCTCTCTCTCTCTCTCTGTGTGTGTGTGTGTGTGTGTGTGTGTGTGTGTGTGTGTGTGTGTGTGTGTGATGTATGTGTGCATGCAGATTCATGGGTATGTGGGTAGATGTGTGGGCATGTGTGTGGAGGCCAGATGTCAACATCTAGTATTTTTCTCAATTGCTCTCCACCTAATGGTTTTGGAAAGGATCTCTCACTGACCTGGGAGTTGACCTATCCTCCATCCTGACTGGCCAGCTAGCTCCTGCATCTCTTGTCTCCGCCATCCTAGTGTGGCTTTGCGGGTGGTTGCTGCTGGTCCTGGCTTGTTACAAAGACACTAGAGATCAAACTCGATGTCCCATGCATGTACAGCAAACATACCAATGAAACCATCTCCCCAATCTCCTACTTTTCATTTTAATAGTAATTTATGACCAGAAATTCCTCATTTTGATGAAGCCCAATTATTTATTGTTAAATGATTATTTCATTCTAAATCATGAGGGCAATTTTGTGGTTTTATTTAAGAGGTTGGTTGTTTGAGCATTCCATGAAGTACTACAATTTATCTCTAAGTAACATACACAGACAGTAGGAAGTAGTGGTTGAAGTACATTTCTTTCTATGTAGTTTGCCTAGCTGTTTCAGCAAAATTTGTTGATAAGATCTTTGATATTTGTATGTTCCTTTCCTTCTGAACCATTATAATTCTATCAGGTTCTCTGGGGACTTCATACTGTTTTATTGCTGCTTCTTTCTATTCTTTTTGTTTCTGCACTCTTGATCATTGTGACTTAATTCTAAATTCGGGAAATAGGTTAAAAAAATCTTCTAACCTTTTCTAGACTATTTTGATATTCTAGATCATTCACATTCCCACAGAACAATTAAGAGCAGTTTATCAATTTACATCTCTTTGAAGCCTTTGGGCATTTCAATTGCAATATTGAATCTATGAATAAACTCAAGGAAAATTGCCATCTTAAGGGGGTTGAGCTCTCTAAGTCCTAAAGTTGATATACCCATTCAATTATTCAAGTCTTTATTTCACTATCTTTATAATTTTTACAATAAGAATTTTATTCTTCCTTTTATTGATTTTTATGGACCATCTTTGGAAACTTCGTACATACTTATATTATCCAAAAATAGATTGTTTCATTTCTTTTTGAACATTTATGTTTTTATTTCTTTTGGGTTATTTTCTGGCTTGGATTAACAGTATAATATTGATTAGATAGTATTAATAATCAGTCACATTTTACTTCTCATCTTATAAGAAAATTAGTCAATATTTCACCTTCTGGATTATTCTTCTGGTATAATGTTTCTATGGATTATATGTAGATATTCTGCTGGTGCTGGCAATATACTAAAATTTTATATTTATTTATAATTCTCTTTCCACCATATCTCTCCCTTTTAGTCTCTCTCTCCGTGTGTGTGTGTGTGTGTGTGTGTGTGTGTGTGTGTGTGTGTGTGTGTGTGATGAGTATATGTGCTAAGGAGTCCAGGATCCCCTGGAGCTGGAGTTATAAGATGCTGTGAGCAACATGACAGAGGTGCTGGAGCTGTATACCCCTGCAAGAGTGTTTTGTTTGCTTAACCTCTGAGCCAAACTTCCACCCCAAAAATCCTCGAGTTTTTATCTGTGCTACGTTACAGTTCTTATTTTCCTACTTTGAAGAATCTCCATTTTATAAAATAAATGTGTTTATTCAACCCATATTTTGATATTGAAGTTCCTCTTTGACTTAATTCATTATTCTAAAGATTCTGCTCATTTGCCATCTGTTTTCCATCACGTGAGATGAGAAGTCGGCCATCACTTGAATCATTGCATTACTGACTGTAGTGTATCTGTTTTCCTCTGGCTGCTTTTAATAATTTTCTTCATCTATGCTTTTTAACATCTTAAGCTCGATGTGACTAGATATATCATCTTAGAGTCGACTTCTATTGATTTGGTTATGACTATGCCACATTTTCTTTCGTTTAGAGATTGTGAGAGAGTCTGCATGTTTGCTTTCTTGAAAGGACTCAAATGTTCTTCTAGTTGAGAAGTGAATACCTTGTGATTCCTCTCAATGCTCTCAGAATTTTTTTATAATTATAATTTCTTAGGATGAACCTACTTCAACTCATTGTTAGTTCCAAAACGCAATCCTATCTTAGCCATCCTTTCCCCCTGAGAAGTCACCTTTCTAAGATCCTAACTGAACCATAAAGCAGTCATCAAGATTCCTCCACTCTGTCCAAGTAAGAACATCCAGTTGGGCCTCCCGGAGGACCCACACCTGGGCCAGGGAAGGAGTCAGAGAGCCCCCAAGATATATTATCTGACCTCGTTCATGCTGCCATGGGCCCTGGTCCAGGCCAGGCGCAGAGGACATCTCAGTGACTAAAACTTCCTTAGTAGAGCAGCAGCAGCAACCTACAAGTATGTGAATGTACAGGAGCTTGAGATGGCATTGAAGTTCATGACTGACCATGCAGCTCAGCCTCTGATTGGACAGAACTCTTCCAAGGACGTGCATGACCCTAAGCTGCCACCATCAACTGCCCATTTAAGAGACCACTGAGTATACGCTTCCAAGGGAAACATGCATTGCGCTGCTACCCTTCTCGAGAGGAACACTGCATTGCCTGCAAGCTCTGTGAGGCCATCTGTCCTGCAAAAGCCATCACTGTCAAGGATGAGCCAAGAACCGATGGCAGCCACCAGACTGCAATGCTAAGACATCGACATGACCAAGCGTGTCTTCTGCAGTTTCTGATAGAAGACCTGCCCTGTCGATACCATCATGGCAGACGCCAACTTTGAGTTCTCCACCCAGACACATGAGTTGCTGTACAACAAAGAGAAGCTGCTCAGCAATCGGGACAAGTGGGAGGTCGAGATCTCTGCCAACATCCAGGCTGAACACATGCACGGGTGACCTGGCCACTTGGTTCAGTCCTGTGGCCCCTGCCGCCCGTAAAGAAGCCATGATTCCCACTCTACTGCAAAAAAAAATCCAGTTGTGGAGCTGAGCTTCTTAGGAAAGGTGCCCCATTCAATGGATGTTATTATTTAACACAGGTTCCCACTGCATAGCCCAAGTTGTCAGCATCTACTAGCCATCTTCCAACCTCTGCCTACTGAGTAAGCGCTTGCTTGGACTTTCGAACATTGAATGCGTTAAGTCTAATATTACATTCATTACTATGTAAAATTCATTGTAGCTGAAAGGGCAAACCATCCATTTATATAAACTTTAAATACAAAAGCTAAAATATTGTAAACTAACTAGAAGGACTATTTCCTCCATTCATTCTTCGCTGTAAAACCAAAAAGACTTTAACTCCTTGTTTATACCAGGTGCTGAATCTTAAAAGTACACATCACTAAATCTACTCCTGGACCTCGAATAACAGTCTTAGGGAAATCTTAAACCAAATTTTTAAATTAAATAATGAAAATGTAGCAGGCCCTCCTAATTTTCTTGCCCCAAAGGCAACTCAAAAAAAGAAAAAAAAGGAAAACAAAAAGAAAGAAAGAAAGAAAGAAAGAAAGAAAGAAAGAAAGAAAGAAAGAAAGAAAGAAAGAAAAAAGGAAATAAAAAGAAAAAATTAAAGATTTGAGGTTGGGCCTATCAGTATAGAGTACTTGTGTGGCATGTGTGAGGCCCTGATTTTAACCACTAACATTATGAAAATAAAATAAGTAACCTAAAAAGTAAAGACAAATAAGACAAATGTACATCACTTCATTATACTGTGTAAAGATATCTCTTTATTTCTCTCTAATATTGCTAGCTAAAATGTTTATTTTTCTTTAAATTTGGTGTGTGCTATAAGTGTGTGTGTGTGTGTGTGTGTGTGTGTGTGTGTGTGTGTGTGTGTGTGTGCATGTGTGCGTGATGTAGAGGCCAGAGAACAATTTGCAGTAAGCAATTCTCTTCTTCTATCCTGTGGGTTTAGGAACTCAAACCCAGGTCATCTTGAAGTCTGGTGCCTTTACTCACTGGGCCATCTTCTTGGCATCCAAGACATGAACGTTGTTTGTTCACCTGCTTATGACACAGAGTCTCATGCATCGCATACTGTCTTCGAACTTGGTGTGTAGCTGAGAATGACCTTGAACTTCTGAGCCTCCGGCCTCCACCAGCTGTGCACCCCACACTAGTTTACGTGTCACTGAGGACCGAAGTCGGGGCTTCCTGCAGGCTGTGTAAGCACTCTCGCCAGTGGCTCTGCATCCTCAGGCCAAGATAAATTATTTTTAGGTAAATAACTAGATTTTAAAGTATACTGGGTATCTTATTACACTGCTTGGAAGAAACATAAAATTTTTCAAACAGTTTCTTTTAAATATTTAACCTTTGTAAAACTAAATAAGCTAAACTGCTTTTTAAATCAGTAAACTTAACCAACTAAGTTACTAATAGTTTATCTTTATATTGTCAATTGGAGCTAAATCTTCAAATTCATGCATATTGTATCAATCATTTGATTATGCTTGTAATTTTAATTTTGTCCTTAATTCAGAGTTACATTGTTTTCTGAATTAATCTTAAAGGCTAGATTTCACAGGGATCAGGCTGCCTTTGTTTCTAAAGAGCTAGATGAATGGTAAACACAAACATTCAGGAAAAGATTAAGTTAAGCTAAGGTCTATAATAAATTAAGTTGCTGTCCATAAATATTTTGAAAACTGATGGATTTGTTAAAGAGCATCTCTGTTTCAGGTTTTAGTACTTCAATGTTAGTAACTAAATGTCAGGAGTAAACTGCAGTCGAATTTCTACTTTGTAGATGTTTTCGTCTTAGAATAACTTAACAATTAGGCAATTTATAAAGGAAGGTTATGTGTAATTATTTCATTCCACATTCTGGAAGAACTCTCATTCTCACTGAGAGGAATCCTAGTCTGAAGTGACAGAAATAGTTTATCTGGTATTATATTCTGTCAGACACAGCCTTTGACATCACCCAGTCATCCCTCACTAAATGTATAGTGAATAAGCGAAAAAGCTTTTCCAAAATTCCTGGGCCGAGAGTCAAACGTAGGGCTGCCTGATTCAAAAAACAAAACAAAACAGAACAATGTATTATCTAAGTAATTTTACATTTTAAACAATGCAGTTTTGTTTAATCAAAAAAATTCTCTTAAGTTAAAATTCATGATCAATAATGGTTTCCCAAGATAAATCAGGTTTGGCTGCACGTGTGTTTGTGAACAGCTCATGCACTGAGAGAACAAAGGCCTGTGACCGTTTTTATGATTCTGCCTCTACGGTTTGAAGACATTTAATATGCTTTCTATTCGCCCCCTGGATAAAACTTTGGATCGTTTATCTTAACACAACATGGCATAAATGCTGATTATTCTATTTGCTGGGTTGAGCCATTTCTCCCAGTAAAAAGATTTTAGACTCCTAGGAGGTAATCTGGGTATGGAGATGGCCTGATCATGATCGGTTCGTCTCCCATGCCAGCTGTGAAACTGCCATCAGACTCCATCAGCCTCAGCCTGAATCGGTTAATCAAATGGAAGAGTGCCAACACTAGTTGCCTGGAACTTGAGAAAAATAAAGAAAAATGCTATTGCTGTAGGAAAGATGTCATATCATGAAAGTATACAGTTTTGGAGTTAGACTATGGATCTTAGATACATTTTTGATGGATTAAGTTAAGTCTTTTTAATAGACTTTTTACTTGAGCAGGACCTCATGACTTTCATAAATCATTGTATACCTATATTATCCAAACTTGAGACTTCAAAACAGGTCATAGCAAATCATTGGAATTCAATGTGTATTTAATAAATAGAAAGCCAATATTTTTGCTTTTTTCATACATATTCTGAAAGCTTTTTTTCTTGATCCTTTAGATCAAGTATTTTAACTTTGGCCACAGTACTCTTGAATGCCATAAAAGTCCTTAAGATTTAACATAAGTGAAAATAGTCAAAGAAATACTTATGTAGACAAAAAGTATTAATAGTGATCAACACCAACCAAATATTTTCCAAAAGACTTAAATGTTTATCTAAAATGTATACTTTAAAATATTGACTTTGTCACATTTAATTCAAGTTTATTTCAAAGGCAAAAAAAATGACACCTTGTATATATATCACATAGCTTTAGTTTAATTCACCATGTACATGACTGTCAGTTGTATTTATTATTTCCTATACACATGAAAACCCATAAACAAATTCTATTCTGCAAGTTATTTGCAGCATAGTAAAATTTTAAATCCCCCAGAGGACATTCACCAAATTTTATGGCTAATATCTTTACACTGCACATGCACATAATAAGAAACAGAGCTGTCATATTTAGGTCAACGGACTTTTATAATGAGATTTATATGTTTGCCAAGAAGTCTGAGTTTCACAACAGATACGCTGAGACAATGAAAGACTAACATGAAACTTTATGTATATTCCAAGATAAGACTTTTTTTCCATACAGTGTACACGTTGTTGCCAAGTAAATGGGCCACTCCATAGAAAATCCACCTAAATGAGGTTGTGGGACAATTCTTAAAAGGTAACCATGCTGTGAACGGTTTGATGTAATGATCTCAAAGGAAGGTAGACTGTATTAATGAACTAAATCATATTAATTAATTTGTATCAGTTCACGTCCTGTGGAATGTCTATTACTACTTTTACCATGGTTTTTATTACTACGCAAATTCTTGAGTAATAGCAACTATTGATTTTTATATTACTTACAAAGTGACTTATGTTTATCTTGGTTAACTATGAGGTTAAACTATCAGAAAAATGATGCAAGAGTCCATCCCAGGGAAAATAGAGAATCATGAATTGATTTCTTTCGTGCAAGGGACAAGACTATGGTACTCTGCCCTCTGTTATGAATTATGATCTGCCCCTCTGGGCTCAATTGAACAAATCCATCCTGTCAGTCTTCTTGGAAAACATATTAAACCATTAGGCAGCTGTTTTAACTCTTCGTTTGTATATTGATACAGAATAAGCTACCTGGGACAAGAATACCAAATTCAGTTCTCCCTGACATTCCCCCTTACCCATTGTCTCTTGCTCAGAATATCAGAGGTAGAGGTGTTGTCCCATAAAACACAGTCTCAAAATTTGTGGAGCATTTGAATTCTATGGGGAAAGCAAGGGATATTTTGAAATAAAAGTCTCTCTCAGTGAAGAATTTTCTCGGGCCTCACACAACCTTTGAATGTCTCTGTAGATTGAATCCCATAAATACAAAGAGCTCATACTTCAGCATTCAACAGCAGTGAAGAAGTTTTACAAAAGCTACCATGGAAGCACAAGAGAAGAAGAAACACTGAAGGGCCACAAAGGCATTGTCTTGTGGTTCTTAGTTCCTTTCTCTTCCCTGTTTTCAATGACCAGTTTAAATTCCATATGCTGACAATAAATAGCCTAGAGAGGACTTCAGCTATTGATCTGATCATTCTTACTTGCTGGAGGTTTATTTTTATAGACACGTGATCGTTGTTGCAGATGGTCCCGATTGCATCATCAGAAAGAAAATGCCACTCAGAGCAGTTTAGACAAGACAGCAGCCTGGGGGCTTGTGAAGGCATTGCTTACACCCTCATCTCGGTGACGCGAACCCCTCTCTTTAGTGGCAGATCCTCCTCGCCTTTGTCGTCCATCTCTTTCCATTAAGCTTGTACTCTGCACACTAATTGCTATCGTCTTTCTGTTGCCATGTACAACTGATTCCGTTTCTGGTTACTTATTTTCACATCAACTATGTATTAAATAGTAATTAAAATCTGTGACTTTTTTAATCCTTTTTTTAAATACGTGGTAATTGTGCATATTTATGGAGCATAGTGTGGGGCTGTAATACATGGGTACATGTGTACAATAAATTGTGTAACAATAAACAGGATAGTTTACATGATTTTCCCTTCGCGATGAGAACAGGGGCTAGAAAACTTATCAAGTAGGTCAGAGACCCCAAAGTCCTTGATGGAGTCAGGAATTCCAGAAAACAGATCTGTTTCTTGTTTCTTTGTTGTCTGACTGGGAACTTCTGCCTGGAGGCCATATGTCACCCTGGACTGGAATTGGGAGGAGGCACGTGGACACCTGGTTATTTCAAGAGGCCTGACGCACTCACTCTGTCCCTCATCCCAGTCTCTGCCCTAAACTTGCGACTGCATGGTTCCCTGTTTCCTAGGCTCCTGCATACAGAAGCTCTTCCCTCTCCCTATGCTTCCACCTGTGATTCTATAGTAAACTCCCTAATGCTCACCCTCTGTGGTCTGAGAACTTCATTCTTCACATTTATGAGAGCAGAATCCAAAGCCACTGGCTAGAGTTGGTTTTGTCAGCTCCTGAGTTTCCGGGGCCTAGCTTCCTACGGTGAGAAGAGTTCAGTCTTTCTCAATCATCTCCCACTATTCCCTTGTCACTCAAATATTGAAATGTTTATATAAGGGACAGTAAATCCCTTGTATTTATAAGATTTCTATTTTTTATTTTGTAAATTATAGAGAGTGAAAGAGATAAAAAGAAAGAAAGAAAGAAAGAAAGAAAGAAAGAAAGAAAGAAAGAAAGAAAGAAAGAAAGAAAGATAGATAGATAGATAGTGTGTATGTGTGTGTGTAGTTCTGAGGACAACTTTGTCGAGCCTGTTCTCTCCTTCAACCGTGGGTTCCGGGGTGAAACTCAGGTAATAAGGCTTAATTACAAGTACCCTTACAAACTGAGCCACCTCACCAGCCCTATGACAGAATTCTAGGAAAATAAATATTGAAACTACATCTTAATATCCTAAAAGTAGAGCATCACTCCGAAGTTTTCCAATGGATTCCCTGGCAAGTCACAGGGCTTCTGTGGTTTTCACCTGGACCAGAGCACTCTCAGAAAGAGAACTTGTTATTTATATCCCAGTTGAGGAAGGATGATAAATGCTGCTAACATAAATAGTTAGGATTTCGTGAAATCATTTTTTTTTTATTTTTAGGAACTATTTACTTTATCAAAACTACTGTTATATTTACACTTCCTTGCACGGGGTCAAAGATTTTACTTAATCCAGAACCTTCTTTGTGTATACTTCCGTAGATTGCCTGTAAAATGCTGTTTGTTGCCCAGTTTCCTGGAAGACCACCCGAATGGAAGAATAAACACCTGGCAAACATCTGGCTGACTCCTCGTTTCTGGTTGACCAGTTGCTGTGGCTTTGTTGTAGTCACTCAGTCGCCAAAAGAATGCAAATTTGTAAACAACACAAAAACCCCAAACCCAGCTCCTGCAGCTTGCTTCCTGTTCTCACTTAGCCACAGCACACACAGTAGAGTGATTGGCACACCACTCATAACTCAGTGTATTATTATTGCTCATGATTCACAGCGGATTCAACTACCAGAGAGCAAATGGCACCATAATAAGAAAAAGAGAAGTACCTGTTTATTGGGTTTGCTTCTGTGACATCAGTATTGAAAGCTGATGCTCTCTGGTGCACTCATGGTTAAGACCCAGCAGCATGGCCCGGATCCTCAACCAGGTAAGCTTTTCTCAGTCCTTGACTGATGATGTACACTTTAATCCCAGCACTCAGAAAGTAGAAGAAAGCAGGCCTCCTGAATTTGAGGTCATCATGTCTACATAGTAAGTTCCAGAACAACTAGTTCCATAAAGACACTGCACATGGCACCATCAGCAGACCAAGAATCTGTGGCTAGACAGGTCATAAGCCCCAGAGACGAACCTACTACTATTATTCTTCTAAATGTGCATGTTATTCAACTGACTCCTAATGACTTATCTTTATACCCAGAGGTCGGTGCATCTCTCAACCCTCACAAGGGAAACTTCATTTTCAGTAGATAGTGATTGGCAATTAGTAGATGGTGACTGACAAGGAGACTCCAATTGTTCAACATGTAGGGAATAAGAGATTGCAGAAGACTCAGACCTAAAGGAGACATCTGTATCATTTCCCCTACTCTATGACTCAGGGGTTATTGCAGAAGAGAGAACGGAAAGAGTGTAAATCCAGAGGCAGAAGAAAACAACTTATACGGAAACAGTGTCTTTGGGACACACCAGACACACCAGAACAGCTGCACATATGAACTCATAGCAGTTGTGACAGAAAGCACAAACACCTTGCAAGCTGAAGTCAGACCAAATCTCAGCATGAGAGAAAAGTCAGGCACCCAGTCTGCTCCTAATAGAAGAGCTATTGGGACCCTACCACTAGTCAAGGAGCTATTGGCAACTAGTGGAAAAAGAAAAACCAGCTCTCTCTAAGAGTGTAGCCACTTGTGTGTCAACCATGGGCCAGTAGAAGGCCAAGCATTCAAGTATATATGGACAGCAGAAATTGGACTTGAAGTGTGAGAAAGACAGACAGACACGGAGAGAGAGAGGGAGAGAGGGAAAGACAAGACAAAGTTAGATGGGTAGGAAAGGAGGGAGGCATATATGGATCTTGGAAGATTTGAGAGAGGGATGAATGACTAAAACACATTATACAAAATTATCAAAGAGTGCTGGGTGGTGGTGGCGCACGCCTTTAATCCCAGCACTTGGGAGGCAGAGGCAGGTGGATTTCTGTGCGTTCAAGACCAGCCTGGTCTACAAGAGCTAGTTCCAGGACAGGCTCCAAAACCACAGAGAAACCCTGTCTCAAAAAAAAAAAAATTATCAAAGAACACACACACATGGTTATATTTCTTTTCTTTCCAATCATTAAAAAAAGATACATGATTAGACCATCTTATTGCTCCATGTTGACCAACAATGAGTCCCCTCAAATTATACCCAAAAAAGTCAGTAACTGTTTGAACATGTCAGTAGCCGAATAAACATCATCTGTACATCTACTTCAACTTAAACCCAAATGTGAGCATCAGTAACCTGACTGTATTCTAGATGATACCCAGCTGGACACCCACGCAATAAGAACTCAAATATTTTAACATAGCAATTGTCACCACTGTGCCTTCCCTTTCCTAAGTTAAACAGTAAATCATTTATCCATTTGAGCTATATTTATCATGAGCCTACTGAGTGTAAGACACATTTCTGGGGATTGGGATGACAGCAATGAATAAAATGAGCCTATCTTTAAGGAATTCATATTCTACTGTAGAAAACTGTAATTGCAATGGTGAAGAGGTGATAAATATACATGGCATGTGTTGATTAGTGCCATCCTCTGTATACATGTACGTGTACACACATATACATGCAGACAGAGGCATGTAAAGGCATAGAGAGTAATAGGAGTGAGCTTCCAGGTGACCAAGGAAGAACTCTGAGGTGTGATCTAATCAAGTGACAGTAAGCAACACTCATCTATTTCAGAACAGTGCTCAAGGAACACGATGGGAGGGGCGTAGGTCCAAGAAGGAGAGTGGTTGGCTTCTGGAAGAACATCTCAGGGAGCGCGCTTGCAGCTGTGGTCCATCAGCAGAGTTGAGATAAAAGGGAAGACAGAATCTAGATCACTTGCAGAACACAGTTTGGATTTTATATTTTTTTCATGATGGAAACCCTTTAAAAGACTTCCATCAAGTGTTCCTAAACCAATTAAGTGATTTGGAACAGACTCACAGTCTGCAGCCACTCCTTATTAACTTGCTGTAGTTTCTTCACACCTATTTTAAACCAGGGGGACCAAAAGTGAGAGAAAATAACTCAGATCTTTCTGAGGAACCAGGGGAACAGAACTGCTTCCATCTACTCTTGACAATCTGCTCATTCACAAAGACTCCACTCTGGTGAAACACTGTCTCTTCTTGAATGTGTAGTCAAACTTTCAAACTCTTTGTGTGCATGTTATTTGTCAAGGTCTGTTAGGGCTCAATTTTTATTTTGAATTGGAGCAGAACTTCTGACTTATCTTTAAAAGGCATTTATTCTTTCTGAATGCCGGGTGTCATCTGCTAGCCTGGATCGAGCTATAAGTATAATCCTATACTATTACATGTTATATGTAAGTATATTGTATAGTACATATTATATTACTATTTAATATAACAAACATAATACTAAGAGAATATACTTCAACCTCATTTTCTCACTGGTTATATAATACTGGCTTGTCCAAACTGCAAGTTCCTCATAGTGAACTTACATTACAGGGTTTACAACGGTTTAAATAAGATACATGTACAGCCATTATAAAAATATGATTGCGGCAGACATCTGGAAAATCATAGTCATTTAAAAAACCATTTTAACTTCATGGTAAAAGATACACTGTCCAGGAGAAATCCCCTGTCTGTCCCTTCTTTCCATACAATCCTTACAGCCAGAGCACCATGTCATGAAATTTTACTAAATGGAATTTTGCTCACCTTGTTATTGCGATGGAAATGAGGAAAAGGAGCTATTTATCAGTTTGTTTGTTTGTTTGTTTGTTTGTTTAATTCTCCTTTCCTCCTCCTAAGTAGCTAAATAGGTCTTTGTGTTGTATCTTTTAGGGGATTAGTTGTGTTTATGACAAAAAACAGAAGCAACTTCTAAAAACAAAAATCAAACAAAACAAAACTTTCTGGCTTGTCTTGGGACAGATTGTGCTATCCACACATTGGGAGAGGGATGGGTTGGTTAATGGTTTTAAGGGAGACTGTAAGGAAGGAATGGTAAGCAGAGTCCAGCTAGGGGTCCAGCAGCACCATTTTCTTCCTGGAGGTGGAAGGCAGCCCTGGAAGGGCTGTGGAGAGAGAAATGTCAGCAGGTTACAACTGGGGCACCACTGGAGAGAAGTGGAGCAGGACCACCAGAATCCAGAGGACTCTGTGGGTTTAGGATGTGTGTGTGTGTGTGTGTGTGTGTGTGTGTGTGTGTGTGTGTGTGT
>NC_022012.1:63804304-63813564 GCF_000317375.1 Microtus ochrogaster
TGTGTGTGTGTATTTTTTTAATGTACACTCTACTTTTTTGTTTTTGAGACAGGTCATTTGCCCAGGGTTGCCTCCCACTCAGTCTGAACTTGTTTCTCCTTGTCTTAACAACACCCAAGTCCTGAGATTCTAAGACTGAACCACATGCATACCTACAAGTATGCTCTAAATATTTTTTACACAAATCAGTTCTTGGCTTTGGCCTTTTGTTTCCCTTTTTCTTGGAGAGAAAATTACTTAGTAGTGAATCTAATCAAATCTAACCTATTAGTAAGACTTTATCATTTCTGTTAACAGCTCATACTTACTCCAGGAACCACTCTAAACCAAGAATGGTTACGTTTAATTAATAAATTAACAAATAGTAAAGACCGAATTCCGCTATAGTTGTAAGCATGACCTATCGCATAGCAGTTTCTTGTTGCGCTAGTATTTCTTTCCAGACCCGCCTGCTTCATGAATATCCTGCTGTACTCAAATCCTACACTGCATATGCTGTAATGACATTGTAAGACTTTATAACACAGAGTATAGTTATGCAACAGTCTACGTTAAGATTTGTATCGAGATTAGTAAATGCCCTGTTCTTCCATTTATCAGTTACTCTAATTTCAAAAAATGAACGCCTTATCAGACACACTCTTAGCATTAAAATGCCTACTGTTGTTATGGTTAGGAATGTATAAACATATACTTATATGCATACCATAACAATTAGAAACCAAAGAGGAGGAGTGGGCATGAATTTGAAGAAAAGCAGGAAGGAGTGTATGGGAGGGTTTATAAGGAGGAAAGGGAAGGAGAAATGTTGTAATTAAATTATAATTTCAAAGATAAAAATAAATATCTACTGTTAATTTATGATATTTATATTCTGAGTTTTATTGAATGTCATCACTTTTCTACTAAGATCATTGTGGGTAGGAGGTCAGTCTGAGAAAGAGGTCTGTTTTCTGTAGAGAGTTCAAAAACAAGAACATGGGCAATTAGACTCACTGTGCTTTTCATCATTATCCTGCCTCAGAAACTCTGGACAACGTCAGTGATAAAGCATCCCTTCTAGTAGAAAAAAATGTGTCGGTGCAAGTTCAAAAATTGCCATTTGGCACATTTTGGTCATTTTTGTCTTAATAAACACTGCATTCTTTGGAAGCTTACAATGCAACATAATGACACATCGAATAGTGAAGAATTTAATTACAATTATATCTTTTTATAACAATCACTATGTTAGTCATTGTTTATATCAAATAACAGCAATATAAAAAAGCCAAAGAATTCCAAATAATTTTGAAATTATAACCAAATATAATAAAACCTTACTGTGAACTGTCTAGTGAGGTTATTTTAGTAGAATATTTTCAAATGTGAAAATTTGAAAGTTTCTAGAAGCAATCTAAAGAGAGAAAATCAGGGACTGGAGAAACAGCATCACTATTTAAATAAAGCACATGCTGCTTTTGCAGAGGTCCTGCATTTGGTTCCCAGAACCCATAACATAGTAAAAATCTATATACCATTCTATAAAAATCTATATACAGATTCAGTGCAATTCCCACCAAAATTTCAAGACAGTTTTTCACAGATCACAAAAGGACCATTTTCAGTTTCATATAGAAACACGCAACAACAACAAAAAAAACCAGGATATCTTAAACAATCCTGAATAGCAAAAGAACTGTTTGTTGGAAGTATCACCAGCTCCAGTTTCAAGTTGCACTGCAGAGCTATGGTAATAATAACAGTATGGCATTGGTACAAAAAAAAAGATACAACGATCAACTGAGTCAAATTGAAATCCCATACATAAATCCTATACAGACACCTAATTTTTTATAAAGAAATTTGAAATACACCCTGTATTTCATCTTAAACAAATAGTTCTGGTCAGACTGGATGGATGTCTGTAGAAGAATGCAAATAGATCCAGACATATCCTCCTGCACAAGACTCAAGTTCAAGTGGATCAAAGACCTCAATTTAAACCAGATACACTGAACCTGATAAAGGAGAAAGTGGGGAATAACCTGGAACACATTGGCACAGGAAAAAACACTCTGAACAGAACACCAATAGTGCAGGCACTAATATCAACAATCAATCAATGGGACCTCATGAAGCTGAAAATCTGATGTACAGCAAAGGGCATTGTTATTCAGATGAAGTAGGAGCCTACAGAAAGGAGAAAGATTTTTAACAACTATACATCTGATAGAGAATTAATGTCCAAAATATACAAAGATCTCAAAAAAACTAAATATCAGAAAGCAAATAGCCCAATCAAATATTGGAATATAGATATAAACAGAGACTTCTCAAAAGAGGAAACTACAATGGTTGAGAAACAATTAAGGAAATGTTGGAACATCCTGAGTCATCAGGAAAATGCAAATCCAGACTACTTTGAGATTTTCATATAAGAACAGGCACCAGAATGACAAAGATCAATAAAACAAATGGCAGATGGCTCGTGCTGGGGAGGACATAAAATAAGTGGAACACTCGTTCATTGTTGGTGAGTGCAAACTTGTACAGTCACTATTGAAATCAGTGAGGTGCTTCCTTGATAAGATGTGCTACCTCTGAATCCAGCTGCACCACCTTTGGTCATATACCCAAAGGATGCTTCAACACACCACAGAGACACTGCTCAGCCATGTTCATTGCTTCTCTATTCATATAGCCAGAAATTGGAAACAACCTAGATGCTCCTCAGCAAAAGAATAAATAAAGAAAATGGAATACATTTATACAATGGAGTATTACTCAGCCATTTAAAAATATTAAATTCACAGGTAAATGGATGGAACTAAAAAAAAAAATTCATCCTGAGTGAGGTAACCCAGAAAAACAAGTATGCCATGTATTCACTTAACGTGTGGATATTAACTGTTAAGCCAATGATAACCAAGCAACAATTCATAGAATCACGGAGGTTAGGTATATAGAGTAAGGGACTTAGGGTGTGGACAGATTGATCTCCCTAGGAAAGGAAAATAGTTTTGGAATGATGGGGGGGGGGTACTAGAATGGGAGGGTCAAGTGAAGATGGGAAGGAGAGATGTGGACCATGGGGGGAATACAGGAGAAGACAGCTAAAGCTAAGGTCCATTTAAAGAGCAGTGTGGAAACCTAATGCAGTTGAAGCTTCCTAACATATACATAAATGGAGGTAATCTAAATAAAAATCTCTAAATAATGGGGGACACATAAGTCAAAATGGACATTTTTTGTCACCAGGTGAAGCTTTCAGTTGCTGGAACTGGGTTACATCAAACTGAGTTGTTGGCCAAAGAGGTTCTATAGGAACCCCTAAACAACCTAGGCTGTTGCCAAGACTATAGATTGTTTGCTCTCCGCAAACAAACAGCAAGATCTCATTGCTTAAGACAACACCCATAGAACTAATTGAACATGGAGAAGTTGACAAGTGCCTATATAGAGCCTTCGCCCCATGTGCTACCATCTTTGGCACTGGAAGGAACTCTGCACACTACCAAAGGAGAAATGTAAACCCATGAGATGGAACTTGTCTTAATTAGGGTTTCTGTTTCTGTGATGAAGTACCATGACCAAAAACCAAGTTAGGGAGGAAAGACTTTATTTGGCTTACTCTTCCACATTGCTGTTTATCACTGAAGGAAGTCAGGACAGGAACTCAAACAGGGCAGGATCCTAAAAGCAGGAACTAATTCAGAGGCTATGGAGGGGTGCTGCTTACTGGTTTGCGTCCTATGGTTTTTTCAGCTCACCTTCTTATAAAAGCCAGGACCAGCAGCCCAGGGATGGACCTCCCCCACTGATCACTAAATGAGAAAATGCCTTACAGCTGAATCTCATTGAGGCATTTCCTTAACTGAGACCCCTTCTTCTGATGACTCTAGCTTGTGTCAGGTTGACACAAAACCAACCAATTTGGAATCCATACCAGATTTGGGTGACCAAGAAACTGATACTACATAACCCATAAACAAGAGATAACCAAATACTACTGTTCTAAAAACTAAAATAACATAACAATAAAGTGACTCCTAATGACATTCTGCTACACTCATAGATCGGTGCCTTGTCCAGCCATCATCACAGAAGCTTCACCCTGCGGGAGATGGGAACTAATAGAGATCCACAGCCAGACATCATGCAGAGAGTGAGAGACCTTGGAACACTCTGCCCTAAACAGCATGTCTCCATCACACCTGTCCCTCAGGGATGAGAGATCCCTGCAGAAGAGGAAACAGAGTCAGCACCTATGAAGATTCCTTGTCTCATAATGTCATGGCATAGCTTTTCCCTTTTTTAAAAAAATTTTATCTTAATATCTTTTATTTCTATTTTTATTTTATTTATGTAACTTTTTTCCTTCTCTCTTTTTTCACCCCAATAGGTCCTTTGTGTGTATACTATGGCTTCCAGTTTATTGTTTTTATAGGATTCCCTAGTGTGTGAAAGAGTAGGTCTGTTTTCATATCTTCCCTTGGGCTCTTTTTCTTGTTTGTTTTGTCCTATTCTGATAGGTTAGCTTTTGTTTCATCTTATTATATCTTATTTTAGTCAGTTAGTTAAACAGCAAAGAGAAGTTTCCTTGATGAGCAATGAGAACTACGCTTATCTGTGGGTCTAAGAATAATGTTTAGGATATAGCGAGAGTTTACACAGTGTAGCAAAGTGGTCGTAGGTTCTCCTTCAAGATCCCTAGCATACTTTTTGTTTTGATAATTTATTTATTTTTATTTTATGTGCATTGGTATTTTGCTAATGTGTATGTCTGCATGAGGGTGTCGGGTTCCCTGAAACTGGAATTACAGACAGTTATGAACTGACATGTGGGTACTGGGAATTGAACTCAGGTCTTCTGGAAGAGCAGTCAGTGTTCTTAACTGTCGAGTCATCTCTCCATACCCCTTGACACACTGATGGAGGTAGGTCTTGTATCTGTCTGTTGCTTTCATTGGTTAATTAATAAAGAAACTGCTTGGCCTCTAATAGGACAGAAAATTAGGTAGGCGAAGTAGACAGAACAGAATGCTGGGAGAAAGAACCCGAGTCAGGCAGTCGCCATGATTCTCCCACCAGACACAGATGCAGGTTAAGATCTTCCTTGGTGAGAGAGAGCACGAGCAAGGAACTCAGGACCGCGAAGGGTGCACCCACACACTGAGAACATGGGGATGTTCTATCGGGAACCGACCAAGGCCAGCTGGCCTGGGTCTGAAAAAGCCTGGGATAAAACCAGACTCGCTAAACATAACGGACAATGAGGACTACTGAGAACTCAAGATCAATGGCAATGGGTTTTTGATCCTACTGCATGTACTGGCTTTGGGGGAGCCTAGGCAGTTTGGATGCTCACCTTACTAGACCTGGATGGAGGTGGGCGGTCCTTGGACTTCCCACAGGGCAGGGAACCCTGTTTGCTCTTCGAGCTGAGGAGGGAGGGGGACTTGATTGGGGGAGGGGGAGGGAAATGGGAACCGGTGGTGGGGAAGAGACAGAAATCTTTAATAAATAAATGAATTAAAAAAAAATCTTCCTTGGTAAGACACCTCGTGGTGTTCCAGGCATATTAAAAATGGGTTAGATCAATATGTAAGAGCTAGCCAATAAGAGGCTAGAGCTAATGGGCCAAGCAGTATTTAAATGAATACAGTTTCCGTGTAATTATTCCGGGTAAAGCTAGCCGTGCGGAGCCAGGTGGCGGGAAGCGGCCCGCCGCTCCTTCAACAACACACTTTTTTAAAAAATAATATTTTAAAATAAGGTAAAATGAATTTGTTCAGTCTTGACATTTATGTCAGTCATTTGTATTTCTGTGTTCATTTTTTGTAAACAAAATGTACATAATTTGAAAGTTGTGCATTTAATGTCCTTTTCCTGAAGTTATAATATATAATTTATCCATGATTAAAAAAGGCAGAGATTACTAACCTTGCTCCCAAACATTTAGTTAAAAGTTGATAAACTATTTTATTGTTGGTAAGTTAACACCTGACACCTCTCATTCTATTCTCCCTGCTTGCTAGTGAGAGTTAAGGGCAACTGTGTGAATTTTCTTTGTGCATATCAGCCCTTTGCTTTGGAGAGTATTTTTATCCCAAAAAATATTTTCTTTAATACCCTAAATCCCTGCCTTTAGTTAATAAAAATGTGTGATGTGTGAGTAACAGGGGAAAAAACACTTAGCATGTGTGCAACACAGGATAATAAGCTAGCTTAGTTAAGTGGACAAGAAACCCACTTTTCCATATCCATGGCATTCGCTCTGACTCCTACAGCTAAAGAGACACATACCAAGAGCACAGCTGTCAGTGTGGCCTAGAACACAGAAGTGATTTCAGCCACAGATAGTGGCTGAGACCAAGCCTGTCTGAACAGGAATTCCCAAATTTATAGACAGCCATTGTCTTACATCCTCTGTTTCCACTCCAGCAAGTTTCTCATGAGATTCACCAATCAGTCGGGACCAGAGAAGCCGAAACAAGACAGGAATCTCTAGCTTCAGACCAAGTCTTCCTGTGTGGCCTCTGTACCAGCCAACCAAGTGGGAGCCATTCAGCCACTAGCTGATTTATTCCTTCCTCCCCTCTCCAGCCGTCCTTCAAGGCCAATTGACTGTTGCTTCCTGTTTTTGCCAAATATTACTCCTTGTACATGCCAGGTTTGTCTCTTAAATGTCAGAATCAACAACACAAATCAATCATAGTTTTGTCCCTTGTAACTGGCAAGTTATATAGCACTGTAAGGACTGGTACCCTCAGTCTGGCTACACAGTACTTCCTTCCTTCTGTCTCTGCTTCCTTCAGAAGGCTATAGTCACATAACTCCTTAATCACAAGTCTATAAGAGTTAGACTTCAGGACTGGTAAATTCATTTCTAAAGACTTTTTTCCTTAAAAGAAATATAAATTTCATGTTGTTTTTTCATCTTTATGTCCTTTATATTCCATATGCAATAAACAACAGTGTTGGAAAATACATGGAACTTTACAGAGGTGAAGCAATTTTCCTACAGAGCCATCCCCCTAGCATTAGTAAGGAGGGGCAATACAACAGTGAACAGTCTGAGCTCTCCCTCCCTGTATGTCCTATTTGCGGACCTATTACACCTGTGGCAAAGTAAGGAATGCTTGCTGTATATTTAAGACAATGGCTAAGTGTCCAAAAGAGCAGAAATCATTAAAAATCATTAAGTTCTTCTGCTATTCCACTTGGACAATCTGGCTTTTTGTCATGTGAATTATTATGTCGACACTAACAACTGGGGTTGATGCCCTATAATTTAAGGCAGGAAATCACTGAGTAGATAAAGGTCTTTAACACTAAACATGAATACCTGAATTTGGTTTCCAGGGTTAAGATTTCCCACTTGAGGAAAGAGTATTCACACACACACACACACACACACACACACACACACAAATAAGTAAAACAGGAAAAAAGCTTTTTAAATCTACAATTTGCTGCTATTTTGTTCCATGATGATAGTCAATTATTGGAAAAGAGTAAGACAGTAAGAATACTGACCAATTTTTCTTAACTAGTAGCTAGTAACTACTATCCTCAATGTCCAGTAGCATGAGCAGATTCAAGGAAGTACAGGGAAGAAGTCCTTAGGCCAATTCATGGATTTTTTTTTCTTTACAAGTTGTGGAATGTATTTCCACCGACTCATTATAAACTGAAAGTGTATCGACTTCATGATATAAAGTACAAAACAAACAATGACCGTAATTTAGTTAACAATAGAAAGCAGGCAAATAGCTTAATCAAATACAAATAAACAAGAAAGGTAGACCCAAAGGCCAAGACATAGACATATCAAACAACTGAAGGTTGAAAAATTAGATGTTTTTTTGCCCTTATCTCTGGAGGAAACACAAATAACTTTGAGTATCTGAACTGAACCTATCTGGAACGCAGAGTTGGGATTCACAGTGGAATGTAAGCCTGTTAGGATATTTCCCTAAACTCTGTGGCAGTATGGTTGGTTCCTCCACTACATCTTGTTCTTTTTACTGAAAGGCTGCCTTAAGTTTTGTTCAACATAACACACTTTTGTAAAAAGGGGTTGAGATTCACAGGAGGTTAATTCAAGCTAGCTATTTAAATAACAATACAGCCTTTTACAAGTCTGCTAGTATGCTTAGTTTCACTCAATATCAGATTTATTTAAACATTTAAAGTGAAGGGATAAAATTTTAATGTTAAATATGTGATCTTACTCTGTATTTTAAGAAATATATTAAAAACTGGGGGAAATTATTTTTAGAATTTTTATCAAATCTATACTTCTACTCAATATATTATAAAATATTGAGTTAATATAAATACTATGATATAAGTTATGTAGACTTCATGAATAACCTTTTTGGGTAATTTGAGGAAAAACTTGCAAGTTTTTAAACTGTTTTAAATATTATAACAGTTATTGTAACTTATACAGACTAACAAGGACTTAGCTGTTATCTGGGGAAAAAAATTAGTCCAAACAAATAATCTAACAAAGTCACAAAATTGAAGGCTGAATTCTAAACAGAACAAATGTGCAATAAGGTTAAAGCAACAGTGAGAACCCTCTGAATGAGAAAGCATAAATTCAAAGTTAACCTGAATTACAGACAACACTAAAGTCTCCAGGATTTCATAATTATTTGAGCATCATGGTTTTCCTTCTTGAAACTCAGAAGTTTGTTCACCTAAAATTTCATCATAAGAACTGTCCTAAGAACTCAAGATCAAAAAATCAAATTGACTTATGAAAATATACATTAAAAACTGCCTATTTTTCCCCATCTTCACAGGGCCATTTCAAGAATGTCCATTTTCTTTCAATCAAGTATCTTTCCGTTGTATAACTTCAGTTTGTATTCTCTTCCCCAGCTGTGGGACAATAGTCTTGTACCTTGTAAAGATTTGTCACTTGTATCAGTTTAATAATAATTAATGCTGATTGTCCAGTAGCCAGGCAGGAAGTACAGGCGGGGTGGCCAGAATAGGGGAATTCTGGGAAGAGGAAAAGCTCAGTCTGCAGTCATCACCCAGATGCAGGGGATGCAAGATGAGAATGACTCACTGATAAAAGGTACCAAGCCGCGCAGCTAACACAGAGAAGAATTATGGGTTAATGTAAGATGTAAGAGTTAATTAATAAGAAGCCTGAGACTTGCTGAACATAGCGGACAATGAGGACTACAGAGAACTCAAGAACAAGGGCAAGGGGTTTTTGATCCTACTGCACGTGCTGGCTTTGGGGGGGCCTGGGC
>NC_022012.1:63813711-63839504 GCF_000317375.1 Microtus ochrogaster
GGAAATCCTCAATAAATAAATAAATTTAAAAAAAAAAAAATAAGAAGCCTGAGCTAATAGGCCAACCAGTTTATTATTAGTCTAGGCTTCTGTGTGTTTCTTTGGGACTGAACGGCTGCAGGACCGGGCGGGACAGAAACCTCTCTCAACATTTCTCCTTCTTTATAATCTCTTGGCTAAATTAAAATCATACAATCATTCCAGAAATGTGACAAAGGTCACCACTGATCCCAGAATCCATCATGTGGGGCCTCACAGGGCAGTGCCTCAGTAGATCTCCTGGAAGAGTTGGCTAACTTCGCTGGAGCGCAGGCATCCAGTGTGTGAGAGGGAGGGTTTTCTGACTCCTGATTTGAGAAGACACAGTTGCTCCCTCATGGTTAAGGATGGCTTGAGAGCAGACAGCAGCAACTCAATTGCAGAGTGGATAATGGCTTCTTTTGTAGCCCCAGCCAGGAAGCAGAGAGGTTTGGTGGAGGAGAGGTTGGAATAATCTCCAGTGTTCCCCCTCAACAAGACCCTTCATCCAGTCAGCCTCATATAAACTAACCACCCACCGAAATAGTACACGAGCCCCTGTTCACACATCACATCAAACCCTAACAGCTCAATATGAAGGCAGTCAGTTAAACCTGAGGCTTTGTTTTGTCTTTCTCTGGATAGAGGGAACGTTACATGAGTCTTTCAAATTCTCCCTGATGCATCTACTTGCCAAAGCCTGGTGGACTGTGGATCTCTGCTAGCCTTAGACTCCTCAGAGTCTACTCTAATAGTAGTTGCCACAGAGGATATTCGTGGACTGTGTTCCTCATACAGGTTCGCAAGTCTGTGATGGTACTCGATTAAATCCAAATTACAATTTTCTTCTATGATCTCTACTTGAAAGGACTAGAAACAGTTATAATAAAGTTACATGGTTTGTTCAAGGATATACAGAAAGTTGGTATACTAACAGGCTCCACGAAACCCTCATGCTTTAACCCTATTGGCAGCAAAGGAGGAAATAAAACAGCCTCCTCTTCCTCGTTCAAAGAGTATATCTAAGGGGTATTAGCTGGCCCGCTTAATAGGCCATTTTCCCTGCCTCCGCCCTTGCACCCAGTTACTAACATAATTACTTGCATTAAGTTCAAGTTGAACTGTCTTTTACCTCACATTTAATATTGAAAGAAAAATATAAAATTTGAGGCTGTGTAGATGGCTCCACATTTTAAAAAAAATTTATTGCTCCTGCAGAAATCCCAGGTTTAGTTCCCAGCCCTCACAGGACGGCTAAGAATTGTCTAGAATGCCAGTTTCGGAGGATCTTACTCTCAAATGCTTTCCTTGGGTACCACATGCACACAGTACACGGACAGACATGCAGGCAAAACACCCATAAAATAAAGAAAAGTAAACACATCTTTTTTTTAAGAAATAGAATATAAAAATTTAAGAAACATAATAATATCTAATAAATTTGAAAGACTGTCCTGGGATTGAGCGTTCTAGCCAACGTTTCTTATGATTCAAGGAGAGAAAGGTAGTTTTGGCCTCCAGGCTCAGCGGTTGCTTATTTACGAGAAATGCGTAGCTGAAATACCTGATATTCTACTAAATTCTGCTTCTGTGACTCAAAAAATTCTACCTGGGGAGAGTGGAGGTTCAAGCAAGAAAGACAATAATCCCAACTTGCCTTACCGTAGTGTTATGTTTTCTTGCAACATTAATTGTGGAATGTGAGTGCTGCATGTGAGAATATTCTATGACGGCCCTCGGAATTCAAGCTCTAGTGCACAGACGTGAATCATGTGAAAACAGCAGCTGAAGGTAAAGCTTTGGAAGGAAAATGTGATGCCCCCCACACTTGCCCTCCCTGATTGTTGCTCTCTGGTGTGCTCTGGACTGAATCTGCTGCCTGGGTATCACAGTATCTTCCTAAAATTGCAATTTCTCTTTTCTATTAGCAGCTTTGGGGATTTTCCATGCTTGTTTTATCTTTTCTAAGAGTTAATTAGTTCTAAAGTAACTTTAATATTGACATCGGCATCCTATATACAATTTACAGATTTTTTTTCTTTCCCCTCCCCCAGAATGGGATGGTCGCTTTCATCAGTTTATTTTCAACTCCTGAAATAAGTCTCTCAAGAGAAAATATGATTCTCCCGTCTAAAAGACATAAGTTAATTTTAAAAATTTCAACACGCATGTGAGTAACTTACACTGAGAGTAAAGTAATTCTAGAACTCGAGGGACCAAGCATCCAACCATTTGTGTGTGTGTGTGCGTGCGTGCGTGCGTGCGTGCGTGCGCGCGCGCGTGCGCTCTCGCGTACACACACACATTTTTAGTGTGGACCTCAAGATCAGCTCTTTTCCGCATTTTGCCACATATTGCTGCTCTGCGCTCTGCACCATGAAGATTTGGGGGGCTGTCAATGAGTTCTGTGACTATCAGTAAGGAGCATGAACGGGAACCGTGGCTAAGAATACAGTCTAGGAATTTATTGCTTGCTTTCCTTCCCTACTGAACATCTGGGGGCTGGCTAGATGGCATCTTTGCTCCCAAGGCTGCAGTGCCCCTCAAGGTCCCTTTCCAGACATCTGCCCTGCAAGTCTTTTGCGAACAAGTTTTATCATCTGCCTAAGAGTCATGAAAAGCCCTGAGCTGGGCTGGGCTACTGAATTATCGCCTACATTGTGTTGAGAAGATTTGACTACAACAGTATCAATAGTAATCAAATTGCCCTCAAATGATTCAGCTTACAAGCGTTTCCTCTTCTGGGACTATGAACAAACGCTGGGGATAATACAGGGATAAGGAGGGTGTGGCTCATAAGCAAATGCCACATCCAGGCCCTGTGTTGTGGGTGTAGAGGAGAAGGGCCCCAGGCCTAGTAGAACCTTGTCTTTGATTTCATATTCCTCTGGCACGGTCTTTGAATTGCTATCCACTTTTAGACAAGGACTCGCTGTTTAATCTCACACTGTGATGCACAGAACCTATAACTATGCTACAGATGCCGAATAATGCAATATAATAACAATCACTGTCTACGCCTTCATGCAGTGGTTCACAACCTGTGGGTCATGATCCCTTTGAGGTGACTGTTTCACGGGGGTCTCATATCAGATACTTACATTATGATTCAAAACAGTAGCAAAATTACAATTATGAAGTAGCAATCGGATAATTTTATGGTTGGGGGCCACCACATGAGGAACTGTATCAAAGGATCACAGTGCCAGGAAGGTTGAGAACCACTGCTTATGTCTTTTAGAGACTGTGCTTGAAGATGTATGCACAGCAATCATTCCATCCTGTGACACCCAGTGACAGACAGAGCCACCGAGCACTCAACCAGCTTGCTCAAGGCTGCACTGCCTGCCAGCTTGAACCCTTGATTCCAGATAGGGCAGTCGAGCTTCCTCGGTGTCATGTCACTCCGTGATGGAAACATAGAAAAGGCAACACGTACATTTAATTTACAAATGAGCCTTAAAAACAGGAACCTACCATGAACTGACATTCTGGAAGGAGTGCGTTTCCTACGCAGGAAGGCAAAGGGCAGAGTCCTAACTGTGAAAGAAGCCTATCACAGCAAATGACGGAACCTGAACTTCTCTTAAAATAATACCAGTGATCGTGACAGAAGTGTTTTATGAAAGTTACAAAAAGTAATGTTTTCCTTGTTCTGATACATCCGATAGTCAAATAAAATCCAAATATGGTTTTACAGCACTCAACCATGCCTTTCTTCAGGTATACACTCATATATATACATGTATGTGTATGTATGTATGGATACAAACACTTACTGGCTTGGTGTGGTGTGTGTATGTCTCTGTGTGTGTGTGTGTGTGTGTGTGTGTGTGTGTGTGTGTGTTGTGCATGCATGCCACAGCATGTGGGTGGAGATCAGAAGAAAAAGTAAAGAAGTTCACTTCTGTCTTTCTACCATGTGCATTTCAGAGATGGAACTCAGTTTGTCAGGCTTGGTGGCAACTGCCAAAACTTACGTGTGTGTGTGTGTGTGTGTGTGTGTGTGTGTGTGTGTACATATGCATACATACATATATTTTTTCTAGGAAGCTCATTCAGTATTAGCAAGTTGTTAACACCCAGTTCTAATAATTAATTAAATAAACACAGTATCTAATATATACTCTAATTATATTCAATTTGTTTCTAAAACATGGAATTATTGCTTGCATGAAGAGGACCTTTAATATCCCTCTGCTTATGAAAAGGAGGATGAAAGGATATATTATGAAGATAAGGATATCTTAGAAAGTATAGACTTGCAAGGTCTTACGTTAACTGCTGTGATACCTATTTTAAACCTCACACGGCTTTGCTGTCTGTCACACGATATTTATTTAGCTCTTTGCCTGCTGAGCAGAGGACAATGAACTTTCTTTGGATATATTATTGTCGTTAGCTTCTTTTCTTCCAAAAGTACTAAATATTACTCTTACTAATCTACAGATACCTTTTCCCCACATTTTAAACACTGACTACACTAATAGATTTTTCTAGGTTTTTTTAATTAGAATTTATCCACACTATGGATAGAACAACTCTCATACAAATTACAAAGGTGACTACTTGGTCATGTGGATCATTTTAAACATTTCTGGGGGAATAGGGGGCCGAAAAGTCTTCCCATCATTATTTTTATCTTACTGTCAAACTTTGTGAGCTGAACCTTAAACATCCCAATCTCACAACATGAAAACAAACCCCTTTCCCCTCCAAATGAATGAGCCCCCTGACAGGGCTGTCAGGCTTTAAAGGATATCTTAGCCACGGGTACTATTTTAAGAGATGAGCAAAGAGGGGAAACCCCGAAGACTAGCTCATAAAATATGAAGGGAAGGTGCAAAGAAGACCTCATAAATACTACTTAGAACAAGGGATTCATTGTTTCCTCCAGTCCTGTGAGTGGCTCCTGTGATCTCAGACCTTGTCTGTGTGTGCATTAGCAAAGCCTCTTCCTTTGACCTGTGGTTTGTTTGGTTTTTTTTTTTTTAAGCCAAACTACTAGATTATTTATGACTGCACATAGTAGCTGTTCTGTGTGTTCCTTGTGCACATATACTGAGACATATGCTTTCTTTTCCCCAAGTCAGTATTTCAATGCAAAAGGGTGAAAAGGGTTTTTTGCTAGAGCTATTGTCATTGGAATATCATTGGGGGTGTTCAGTTAGCTTTTGTGTCAGCCCGAGAGGGACTGAGGATGTCCCAGCACGTTCTCCACCTGCACACCTCAAAGACCAGCTTTGAATAACTACCTTATTTACTGCATCTTTAAACTACTTTTAAGAAGTATTTGATTTCTTTATCAGCCTTATCTACATGGTTTTAATCTAGTCCATTATTGCCTCTTGAGAACTTAATAAGGGAAATAATTTCTTAATATTAGTGGTGTTGGTCTTAATAAAGATAATATAAAGAAAAGTTGGATGGGAATTTAATGTTGAATTAGTTTTGTTAAGTGCTGTAGTCTTTTCAGTCTTTTACTTTGGTTTATTTTTTTTCCTTTTAAATTTTAATCATCTTTAAGAATAGCAAAGTCAAAAAAATCAATTAAGTTTTGTCAAAGCGATCCTCAAATAGAATGGATAAGAGGAAGACAGGAAGGGGGTGTCAGAGAAACCATTGCAAGGGACAGCAGAAGCCAGTGAATTCTAACGCCCTGGGGTGCTCTCATCCCTGTGGGTGAAGGCTGCAACTGGCAGATCATTACCTTTTCCTGCTCAGCTACTGAGGAAACAGGAGGCTGTACCTAGATTCTCAAGCTGGAACTAATTGATTTTCAACTAATCTAAGCCTTTAGTTATAAAGAAAGTAGGACCAAAGGCAACTCCCAGGAAGGGTGGGAGCAGTAAAGACAGCATGCCAAGAAAGCCTGGGGCTCCAGAAACTGCAGAACTAAAAGGGGAAGAATTAAAAGTGTTGGGGTTGGGGCAAAGGGTGAGGAACAAGGGTAATTATAGACAGTGAGAGAGTAGGAGCTGGAGGTGGGCTTGGGACCTGTCCAGCTCCTCCCAGCTGTGCATCTGTTCCTTCCTAATTCCAAAGTTACTTGTCATTAGACTTTTGAAACTGACTTTTTCATAAATGACCATTAAGATATATTTTTTCTTATACTATATTCATAGTAATCTCCCTCTGGGAACTGCCCCAGTTATTTGTCTTTAAGAACCTCGATCTAGTTGTCTTGATTATAAAGGAGAATGATTATTGATGAAGAGGGAAAAGGTTTTTGTCCTTAGCAATAACTTAATTTTTCTTTCAAACAGAGGGGAAAAAAACCTTAAAGACAACTTCCAGTTTTGCCCAATATCGGTATTTCTTATTTTAGACATAATCCATGGATATGTGCCATGCTGGTTTAAGTCACCTTTTATCTCAACCCATCACTTATATTAAACAATATTTTGTGTGTGTTTATGGATATGTTTATATTATAGCTGTTAATGATTCTGTTAATGACTCCATACCATAGGCAGCATCTTTACAAAGATTGGTACATAAGTTCCTCTCCACCAAGTATTTGACCCGCCAACAACAACAGTAAATACCAAAAGCTTTCAAAGCTGCCAATTGATGACATAAACATTATATTTTTTTCTAACACAGGGGGTTTATTTATTTTAAGAAGGGAGCCTTAATTTAGTTCCCTGTATTGTTCCTTTTAACATGTTATAAATCATGAAAATGCTAAATACTGCATCTATATACTTTATACCAGTCACTAATGTATATGCTTAAAACATGTATAAAAAGGATTTTAAATCAACACAATGAACCAAAAACTACTAATAAAAACAAATGTTAGTTTTTACTTTCAGAAAAATTTATGTAGGTAATGAATAATACAATTTTTATGATTTTCTCTAAAATATTTAGTCTTGTATCATTTAGTACCATTAAATAATTAGATAAAACACTGCTATCTAATTTTTAAAAATAATTTTCAAACTATCCAATAGACATATTTCCCAAGACAGGGATTGTACTAAAATATTACAATCGTTTGTATAAGTACTTCATTCACAAACCAAGTAAACATTTAGAAAAAAGAGATATAAAAAGTAAAAAAAAAAAAATTACCAGAAGAATATTTGTGTTCCCCATAAAATTAAGTGCTATCAATTTAACAAAAATTTGGCTGATATTCAACAATTTGTGGGTGGAGATTTAATCTGCAAAAATTTCTCACTGTAGCAGGAACTAAATTTGGTCTAACTGTTTAGATTTGCTTCTTTAAGTGAAAAGGGGGCTAAAAATCATTTAAATGTGAAATAACAAGCTTGATTTACAATTAGATGCTTGTATACCCTAAGTCCCGTTGCTTATATCTCATTTGTATCTCCTATAAATAATAATACTTTTTCAATTTATCAAAACAATACCAAATCACAAGAAAGTTTTAATATTTTGTTGGATATGATTCTGGATCTGGATTAAGTTAGTTATGAGAAATGTTACAGATGCCATCCACATACTTATACACGCAGGTGGCTTCCTCAGAACACGCCCCCTACTACACTAACTGAACTCATTTGGACTTAGTCTCCAGGACATGGAAATCTTTTCAGATACTAAATAAATAAATATCTCCTGAGCTTCATGAGAGTGTGAAACACAGTGAAGATAATATATGCTAGTGAATCACATGAAAAACATTGAATTTTTTTGTTCAGTTTATAATGATATTCTACTCTGCTTTTCAAGTCTTACACATGGAAGAAATACGGAAGTGAGCTTTACACTAGGCAGTGATTGGCCATAAAGTGTGGTTATATTAGTAAGCATATTTTACACTTGATCTTAGCCAAAGGGCCTAGAAGCAACAGTAGGCATGTTTTAAGAGTAATAAAATTGTAGCTCAATTTTACTTCAAGACAATGGCAAAAATTCACCCAGGATAAGAATCCATTTTCTGGTAATCTCTTATGAGATTTGGGGATTATTAATAAAGAAAAAACATATGGTTTGTTATTTAGGAAAACAGCACTCATCACTTGTTTTGGCATGATCAAAATAAGGCTTATGAAGTTTAAATCTATTATTTCCTAGAATAAATAAACAATTATATGTTCTGATGTAAGTAACAGGCTTGTAAACAGTTGTGCCATCATCCTACGACCAACATAAGAAAAATACCATTAACTTAAAAGCAAAAATATTACTTAATAGTAAAATAGGGTTCTAGAAATTATTGAATAAACTGTTTTCTATTTGCTTTGTTTTCTTATTTTATCTATATTTATAAAACATCATGGCATACAACTTCAAAAGTCTAATTATTTTATAAAATAACAGTATATATCTATTGAAAATAATCAAAAGATTCAGTTTAATGAAACATATTAAGACAGATTCGTGACTGAGCTGTTTTTGCTTAATCACAAATTTAGATGCCCTAAACAAACAACTGAATTTGGTCTAATAGTTTAGATTTGCTTCTCTAAAGTGACCAAATCAATAAATAATTTAAAGGTAAAAATGATGGGGTTTGATGTATAGTTAGATGTTTACATGGTCTAAAATTCATGTGAGGTGTCTGCAGCTAAACACGGTGATTTCAGTGACCTACATTTAGCCATGCTGAGCAAAAGTTGTTCTATTGGTATTAATGTGACCCCTTGAACTAAAAAAGCTGAAAAGCAACATGTTCTACAAGGAATATTTTCAGGCCCCTTCAAACCAATTTCGAATTAAGTCCTATTTGAAAGCTCTTACTCAAGCCCGCTAATCATATGTACAAAAGAAAATGCCACGAGAAAGACCTGCGGAGCACCTGGCATGCAATGGGGGATGGCTTTCTAAAGCTCAGCACTAAAAGCTTTGTCCCTGGTAACACAAAACACATGATTTAGTAAGCCCCTTATCCTTCATGCCAAGATTGCTAAGAGTGAATGACCACAGTACAGTAAGAAACATACATTACAAACATGGCCACATGTCTCCAAGATTCACTGCCATCTGACTTTTCAAAAAGTATTTCCTTTGAGATAGTATACAAGAATATTTTTTAGTAGGTGTAGAGCAAAATATTTTGAAGTCACCCCAGATCACATTTTAATGTAAAATTTTAAAAGGTATTACTTTATAGGGACCTTGACTCTTTAAAATTTATTAAATTTGTTGGTTAAATTTTAAGTCTTATTATGTTTAATGTTACTTTCTTTTAAACGTCTAAAGACAGTCAATTCGTCTTTAGTTTGTACTAAAGTATTTTAAGTTAAAACAGCCCTTGTAAAACCATTTTAAGTAGGTAAACTATTTAATATTCCTGTAGAGGGAATGCTAGGCAGGGATCTGCTAGTTGAGATTGTCAGTATTTAAAAATTACTGCAAAGCAGCAGCACTAAATAAAAGACAGTTTTAAAACCTAGTCCTCAATATCCTGGTTGATATTTATAGAAAATTATCAATTAAATATATTTATCTCAAAGGGGAATCTGGGATAGATAAATACCATCAAGGCAAGTTCTATATTTATCTTGCCTGTGTCAAAAATCAATTAGGTATGACTACATTTTAATCATCACACTTAAGGGGTGTTTCAATTAGATTAAAATTTTTTCATTGAACTCCCTCGATTGTTAATATTTTGCAGTTTCATTTGATCTTGGTTAATTTCATTTAAAGATTTGTACAATCATATCTTTCCCTAGATGAAATTTTTAAGTAGCATATGAATATGCTACTTAAATATTCACACGTTCTTTAACTTACTAACAAAAATGGTTTGGAAAGTTACTTTTATTTTCCCATACATAAATATTGGTCTCTTCCTTTCTTCATTTCTTTCTTTTTCTTTTATGCCCAAAGCATTGCTTTCCTTATAAATTTCCCTTTTTATAAATTGCCTTTTATGCACATCTTTAAATTAAATTTAACAGGCTCTCAAAGGACCAAATTCTACGCAAATTGTGACCATTTAATTTTAGCTATCCACATTAAATATATGTGACTCTGTAACCTAAAGCAAAACCTTACATCACTGTAAAAAAAAATGAAACAGAAGTTATTGAGGAGAGTTTTATAAAATAAATGTATAAACATGGCCACCTACCAAGAAGCTACTTTACCATTAGAAAAAATTCCTCTTTTATAGTAATAGGAATGAACAGATAAGCGAACAACATACCTAAGTTGACAAAGCTCATGACCATGTCAGCATCATTCAGAAAGTTGGTATCGTGTAGGCTGGCAAGAGGAGGGCTCTGGGTAGTCAGCGGGATCCTTGGAGACAACTGCATACGATGAGCATACCCATTGGGAGAGGCTGAGTATCCCTTCCTGGCCTCCTTGGCCTCTCCTGCCAGGGATACCCTCACCAAGTATTCCGACTCCTCAGGATTTTCTTCGCTGGCCATGGCATTGTACAGATCCAGCATAAAGAGGGGTGCAGAAGATGCTTGCTTTCCAGGTGAAAACGGTCTGGGTCTGTGGGGCAAACCCAAAATAGAGAGAATTTCCCTCTGTATTTCCCGTCTCTCATGGTTCCGCAGCCTTCTATAAATAAAACTGGAGTGAACATGATTGTCTCCCAGACCTCCTTTTGCATAACCCACTTGAACCCAGCCGCACCAGAGGAAGCCCACAAGACCCCTAAGTAAAAATACGGTCCAATGCATTTTTGTACAAAAGCAAAAGTCGGTATTTTTAATCCTTCTTGTCCACTTAAAAGTAGTAAGAATCCCGGTTCCTTGGAGGCACGCTTTGTCAGTAGCTGTGAAGTTGTAAAAACGAATTTACCTATTCTTCATGACAGTGGTGTTTCTGAACACAACATACTCAGTCCATTTTCTTCTCCTGTTTTAGATGTTTGCAGATACGTCAAGAGTAGTGATTGCTAAGAAAGCTGAAATTCAGATTTCTAATTATCCACAGTTGTTAAGGACTTTTGCAGTATTGATGTAGCAAGAGCTGGCTAAAATTACTCAATCAAATAACCTATGCATTCCTATGTGAATGTATGATAATCAGGCTTTGGTATTTGAACTGACGAAAGCTGGTCTTCGGATAAACTGCAGCTCCCAAGTTCTCTTCACTGGCTCTGCCTTCTTCTCAGTGCTTGAACTCTTTCCAAGACAAATCCTGAGGTCAGAATCACAGATCTACGCTGGTCTGCACCTTGCTGTTGGAATTCTATTTGTCCGGCAGCCTAGTGATAACTTCAACATCTCTTGTATGGCCTTAGTGTAAAACAAGACCCAAGGTTATACTGCTCAAGTAAATGTATTTCCCTGAGTTTACTTGAAATCCTTCCTGTAAATCCATTCAATCTTTTCCTCCTCCTTACAGTTAATTCCACCTCCAGCAGGCACAAATATACCAGCCCTCTTCAAGAGAGATCTAAGGAGAAATGTAAGCACAACCCTGCTGGGAAAGAAGAGGCTTCTCATTGTAATTTGAAACTGGTAAAGCAAAAAGAAGTTAACCCTTTTGCTACCAGAAAAGCCTCCATTTTCGCAATTTTAGAACTATGCATACAACATACAACAGTGATGTGTGGGGTGGACAAGTTCCAGGGAGGGTAAAAGCCAGTTTTCAACTAACAGACTGAAAACTTTGCCACCCTTCCACCCAGGGTGTTTTAGGTCTTTTTAGAGGAATGCATTTATTGCACTTCTATATTAAAACTCAGGTTGTAGCAAGTTAGCTTAGTATGTCTCAGTTCCATACTTAAGATTATTTCAGCTTTTGAATGTCATTAAAATTTACTTCTTTAAAAACTGAAAGGACAAATTTACAATTGGAATAAATTTATTGATTCTTAATGATGACCAGCTATTTTAAAGCAAAAAAAGTTGACAATGAATCATTAGCAAATATATTCTTCTCCAAAAAAAAGAGTAGTTATAAAAATTCTGAAATGGGATTGGATAGCTTTTATTTAATTGTCTACTGAAAAGATTTAAGCAGAAATAAATATATATTGAAATATACATTGAAATAGAAATGTCTAATATACAGTATCTTCATTCTTAACTTTTACTTCATTACAGCCCAAATGTAAACACAGTTACAATGAGATATTTATCGCAAAGTGTACTCAGTACTTTGATTTAAGCTGTGCAAATAAACACCAGTTGTACTAAAGATCAAATACCCTGCGTGACAACACACAGATTAAAAATAGAACTCCTGAACTTTGATGGGTAGAACAGAGAAAGTGTGCACCTTTCTAGAATGCCATACCTAATCTGAGGAAATGAGCAAAGTATGTGTTTATCCTTAATAGTTAATGCCTTTAAAATTTGGAAGTCTGCAATGTTTCTCTGCCTGCTATAATTTTCTTCTCAGGCACACATTTAACCTTAGCGTTTACAGTGCTTTCATTGTCTGGGACAGCATTCCGATAGCAAGGTAAATTTATCGAGTGAATTCTAGAACTGTGGTGAGACTTTAATGTTTTTTTTTCTTGGCCTAGAGGTGTCTAGTTTCTTGTTTAATTCCTTTTAACATATTTCCTCTGCGTGAATAAAACAACCCTATTTCTCGTGGCCTTCAATTCATTGGTGAATGCAAGACACTGAAAGGGCTCCTGAATCTGATGACATACATCATTTCTCTTGTAGATTCCCTAGGAAAACTTGACAGTGCAGCTGGACGTTTACCTCACTGAGAACTCTGCTTCATTACAGGATGCCACAGCCTAGTCAGAGCAGCAGCCCCGATGCTGACACACAGGCATGGTTGTCAAGAGACACCACAAGGCAGGGAAGCCATGCAGACTTGCAGGGACCAGATCCCATTATAATAAGCAACGGCTTGAACTGCTAAAATTCCTGAGATTTATTTGCTTTAGCATCCAAAGCAAACAACAAATTTTGGTCAGTACAGATTCAGATCAATCGCTCCTCTGCGTTTATAAAGCACATTACAGATCAAGTAGGCTATAGTTTCTCTCTGTATTTTAGAAGACATTTTCAAAGCTGTGAATTTGCTTTATATCTCAAGAGCACAAGAGAGTTACAGAGTAAAATCAGCTGCACTGAAGGAAAAACAATTCTTATTACAAAAGCATTGATTTCTCCCCTAAGATACACTTGAAAAATAAAAATAAGACTGAATGTTACAAGTCTCAAAAACTTTTCCAAAACCATAATTTAAAATGCCAGTCAGTAACTTAATTGCTTACCCAGGCATATATAGCTTCCATTGTATTGGCATTAAGTTGCTAGCACACTTGATCAGATTTGAGTATCTCCTCTACCCCTATCTCCCTTCCAATACAGACTAGACATAGCCCACATTTTTCAGAACATCAAGAAGAGGAGAAAATAAGAAAAAATATTCTAAGACTAAACAGGAAGTGCTAACTACTCCATGAAAAGTTAGAACCATTTCAATTGACAGGAAATGTGTTTTACCACATCTCACTTCCCACATAGGTTTATACCTGAGTGTTTGAGAGCAACTTGAAAGATAAAGTAGATGTTTGTGTGTGCAGACGAGGAAGGATCCTCATGTCTGAGTGCCTATGAGACAAGGGACTGGACACACAGAAAAGAGCAGTGAGATTAGGAGAAAGACCTGGCTCATCCAAAGAATTATTCTTAATGATCACCAAGAGACATGCCCACGAAAACTCCCTCCCTCCCTTGTCACTTTGGCACAGCCCAGCAGCCTCTCCACAGGTCACTCTCCTTTGCAAGTTTCTGTTCCCCTTGAAATCTGATGCTTCTGTCTCTGGGTCTGTGAAGCAATTTTACCCAATTTACCAACGTCAGCTTTCCCAGTTTCTCCAAAGTAACTTGTTGGACAGATAGCAGAAGCATTTGCAGATCTTTTTTGATCTAGAGCTTTCTTATCACTCTTGAGCTTGGGTTGTTGCCATTTTGATGTAGAAGCAAAGTATCTGGAAGGAGTCAAGCAGTAGGGATCTATAAGACCATTTAAGTGGCTGGTGGAATTGGCAGCAAACAGAATTCTGGGAAGGGCATCTACAAGAGTCCATTGTGTCCAGAGGAGGGCAGAGCAAAGCTGTAAAACTACTCTCAGACAGGCTTTGACTTTTTTGTTCGGGACTGGTTTGGTTTGGTTTTTGGTTTGGTTTTTTTTTTTTTTTTTTCACGGTAGCTTGAAAAGGATTATAATCATGGGCAGTCTACACTTTATCTGATCATCAACTATTAAATGAAAACTAGGAAATAGATAATAAAGATAATAGAGCTTTGGGAATGTTGTTATTGTTGAATAGCCAGGATTATATAACAAGATTTTTCAAGATATTCTCTAGTATATGTTTCTAAAATTGTTTTATATGAGTTCAAGAGTGTAGGTAATAATTAGAATAGTTTTTTCTTGAGAAAACGAAGCAACAACGAGCCATTAAAAAGTAGACGTTCTTAGTGAAGCATCTGTCTCATGATTCCATAACTACTAGATTCCAGTTCTGTCCGTGTCACACAACTACCGTGACTTAAAAGAGAAAAGAAATGTGTAATGAGTTACATTCACATTCATAAATCCTCTGCTATATTATTACAGGGAAATCCTATTGAATTAAAACTACCCTTGGCAGATGTGATTAGTTTCTATTCCTGTCAGCAAATACCTCATTCTTTTGAATGGCAATGGCTCGTTTTCTTTGTGCAATGGTTATCTTTGGTTGTCAACTTGACATGATCTGTGCTCAGCTAAGACACACGCTTCTCAGTGAGTCTGCAAGGTGTCCACCGTATCATTAACGGAAGGGGAAAGCATAACCCCGGAGTGAGCAACCGTCGATGGGCTCTCTAGATATAAAGTCCTGTTTCTTATGCTTGACTTCTTTCCTTTTTGGTACGTGCATCTACTCTGCAGCAGGAGTAGCAGTTGCTGCTACTACTGCTGCCGTCCTTTCTGACAATCAGAACCCAGATTCTTCGGTCTTTCAATGTGACCCGAAGACCAGCAGTTCCCCGGGAATCCTCAAGCCTTCTATGCCATACAGAAACTGCTAAGGAATCCATATCATCGACTGAGGAGGTACTGGGTTGTCCATCTCATCAAAGCACAGGCAGTTACTGTTGGATAACCCACTCCATCATATAATTCCACCTAATTCATACCCACTCTATCAGTTTTGTTCCTCTAGAGAACTCTAATTAATATAATGTGCTTGGGCTTTTGCCCCGGTGTTGTTTTTATGGCCCATATTGCAATGCAAGAAATTCCAAAAGTTATCACAGTTTATTCATTAGATTTTAGCAGTAATGAAAACTGCCTGCAAAGTCTCAGCAGAATGGAGTCGCATGGAGGACAGACAGAAAACGTGGAGCACGGAGAAGAGCACTGAACAGCGCACGTAAATGAGGGCCAGAGTCCAAGTTCCTAAGCCCAGGCTGCTCACACTTTACACTCGTGCAGATGGCTGCCTCTCACCAATATATCAGACAGTTCAAAACTTGTAGCAGTATGACAGTTCAAAGACAGGTCTGGTTGTCAATTTGCCCTAATAATTCCCATTAGCGACAAGATAACCCTCAGAAGAAAAAGTGTATAAATGTCACTCTTGATGGTCAAAATGATACAATTTAACGGAAATATTAAAATTACATAATACAAAAATTGTTTTAAATGCATACCTGTAGTTTTTCATAGTATCTTTTGTTATGGTAAATACAAAACATTTTGTTGTGGTCTGGAGAGATGGCTCAGTGGTTAAGAGCACATACTACTCTTGCAGAGGATCCAGGTTTGGTTTCCAGCATCCATGGGGCAACTGGATCCAGCCAGGGGATCACATTCCTTCTTCTGACCTCTGTGGGCACCAGACATACAAATGGTGTATTTATCTACAGGTGGGCAAAACACTCATACACATAAAAATGAATAAATCATACAAAGGACTTCATAGAATTTTCCCCAGACTTTTAGAATAAATTTAAAGCTTAAGGGAGTATCCTTACATATGTCACAGAAAGTGTTCAAGAACAATTTTAAAAATCACATACATGTATATAAATATATATATATATATATATATATATATATATCCTCTACAGATTAAGAGAATATGGACTTTGCTTTGTAATGTGCAATATCCATTGTAACCATATAAAAACCCTCTAACACAGAGTTTTCTGGTAGGGATGAACATAGAATTACCACTTGTAGACAGAGGATAGTTTAATAAATGCCAGTAATGAATCATGTAAAGACCAAGGACATCACAACTCTTGATAGGGACTCAAACATTAACACTTTTAAATGATTAACATGTAATCAAAGTTGAAAACCCCCAACAAATATTCTGGGACAAATGTAAATGCCTATACATCAAAAGGACTATGTGTCATGGTTATGATAAACGGGTTTCCAAATAAGAGTAACATTTTTTAAATTGTTCATTGATTCTTAATAATATTCCATGATTTTTAATAAATGTTTATTTAAGTAAATACACAGTGTTTATTCCAGAAAGTCTTTTATCTCATCCATACCCTAAATACTATCTTTCTAGACATGCTGTGGAAATAAACACTCTATGCTTCTCCTACAGATTGGTTGCTTCTAAAAAGATTTGCTCGGCTATTGAAATTTAAATTCAGAGTCAAAATACAATTTCCTATACAAAGTCTACACTACGTCATAATTTAGACACAGATCAATTTGAAAATGTTATCTATTTTCTACACGATTTTCTTTGCTTCACTTGTAGTGCTTTCTTGAGCAATCATGACATCATAAGGCCTCCTTCATTATATTACACAATTCAGTAGGAAATCCGGTCATCTGAACTCACAAAAGCAACCTTCGGGCTATACTGAATATATCAGTTTTGGAGTGTTCAGACTCTCGGCGTTTGGTGGGGCACGTGAGTATGCATTTCAGACACAACATGCAGGCTTTCTTCTCAGTTTTCCATTTGCACTGGATCCCTTCCTCATCTTCACTTTCAAGTTACTTTCTGCATTTAAATCCTATTATTTCTGTTCTTTATTTTCTCTCTTTTATTGATATGTCCCCTTCATTTACAATAAGCTTCATCTGTGTCCCTAATTTTAAAGCCTTATCACCCCATCCATCCTCCCCCAACTCCCAGCCCCACTCCTCATTCACCCACCCCCAACCCCCACTCTGTCCTCTTATCTAGAACTCTCTCCCAAGTGTCACTGCTTTCTTTATCTCTCACCTTTCACCAGCTCTCTTCCCAGAAAGCAGGATTTTACCCTGCCCTCCACCTTCTTTCTTCTTCCTCCTGAGTTGCTGAGTCGGTTTATCTTCTACCGTCACACATTCCTTAGCGCCAGAGTGATGACATTAAGTCACAATCTGACAGTGCACCCACCCCCCAATGATACCTTTAAGCTTCTTCTCTGGAAATGGAGAGAAATGCTGAGGACAGTTTCCAGGTACAGATATAATCCTTCGGAAAAATAACTGTTAAAACACTTCTAACCAAAATTAAAACAACAGGGAAAATAATAACATCATAACAATAAAATAGTAAAATCCAAGGAAATGACTCAAATTATTCACTGAAGTTTTAGCCAATGTCACTTCACACTTGGGATAGAGAATAATTATCACTGGACTGAAGGCTTACTTTCAATGTGTTTCATCCTAATTTGTGGTACATTTGTGTTCATAATTGAGCTCTAATTCAACATGCCATATAATTTCATGTGATGTCTCATCAATGTCTTTTTAATGCCTTTTGAGATCATTCTAGAAAACTTCTCTAGGTATAATGTTTATCAAAAATGTATTATATTACCTCCCAACCACTGTTAGAGAAACAAAGTTAGGCTGAGTTGTTTATAATCTCTACTGTCCTTCTGGAGTTTCTCATACAGAAATATACTACCTATTGCACGCAGGTCTGTTGTTGTTGTTGTTGTTGTTATTTACCATTATATGCTGGATATCAAACATAAAATGGTAGCAACATCAATAAATTTCACATATGAATTGACAAGCCTCGCCAACAGGCTTGCACATAGTTTTGAACATGCTTTTAAAAATCAAGGAGGACGCCTTGCCTGGACATTGATTAACATTTAGTAACAGAGTAAAGCAAATGGCAGGTAAACTGGCCATGCTGTTAGGAGCCCGCTAGGTAGCCTAGAGGAGTTTACACACTCTCAAACTTCCTTAGTCAAAATCTTCAGATTTTGACTTTTGGCTCTACAGTTTTGAGTACAATCATACATTAGCATAACTCCCCAAACTTTATAGATCATTCACATACATTGGTATCAGAATCATTTAGATAAATAAAACCAGTAACTACAGAGCACGATCTTTAAAAGTTGTTGTCTATATATAATACGGACGCTATTATCTTTGCAATTATCCAAACGCTGCCAGAATCTTTCCACCAAGTAACTAACATGTAATGTGCTTAAAGAATACCATAAAATTTTCTGGTTCTTTCACTTATTTTTTTCCACACCCAAGAGTTGTGCAAGAGACTTGTAATGGGCATAGTGCTTAACGAAGAATCTGCTTGAGATTTACAACCAGGAACCCAGGTTGACATCATACTGTCTGAATGACTTTAGAATCACACAACCAGAGGGTAACCAGAAACAGTAATTAAACTGAACCAGTTTCCTCAAGGGTGAAATGAGGGGAAAATCTCTTACTGTGAAGTGTTGAATTCACTAAGCAAGAGGATGTATGAGAACATGTTTCATAAGTGTCAGTGTTTCACAGCTTTATTACCATGGCCCCGTAATGATGAAATTCTTTTTCACTTCGGTATTGGTAGTCTTACACTGACAAACTAAGACATAGTGTTTATATTCTTTAATCAGTTAATCAGAGAAAAAGAATATACCATCCTCTGCAGTAACGTTGTCATGTCCGTGGATACACAACAAGCAGAATTTTGCTGTTCTATCTTTCTGTACAATCTGCTCACATTTGGAAAGATATCCAGCCTTTTCCCGCTACATGGAATTCTCTCAGTTTTACCAGTCCATCTCAGATCTGTTCCACCAGAGTCCTGGTGCAGTGGCAAAGTCAAAAAGAGAAAATAATTCTTAAAAACTTATCTAACTGTTCTATCACTCACATGCAGTTAAATCTGAACTGCACATTTGTTCCAATGTTCTCGATTACTGTTGATGCGATATAGTTCACTTAGAAACCAAGTGAGTATTTCCTTGGCTCTGAGTCAAGTGAGCATTATACAGCCAACCCTGGGCTGGGAGGGGGACATCTAAAGCAGAGAGGCAACTGACAGCAAGGATGTAACAGCTGCCAGTAGACACTTTTACTCTATCTACTTTGACTCACAGAATTGATTCAAATGCTAGATTTGCTGCTATCTATTTTGTTACATGTGCTAAAAAAAAAAAATCGCTTACCACCTCCACCTATTATTCAGAACATTCCCATGCAGATATTTAATTTTCACACCTTCACTGCAATTATAGAAAAATATTTAGCATGCTAATATGCATTTAGAATAAAAGAAGCAATTTGTGACACGGGAATACTGTATGCAACATTTTCCAAGCAAATTTTACCATGAAGTAACTTATTTAAGTAGCTGGTTACTGTTATGAAAAACATACCCTACCACTGATCTTCCACCAGAATGTTTTAAGGGAGAATCAATCTGTCTCAAAATACTTAGAGAGGCAAAATAATATGGTGATTAATATGTATGGCCTCAGAAAACAGACAGAAGTTAAATGTTGGACCTGTGTTTCATAGCTTTGTAACCATTTATTGCCTGGGTTTTCTAATCATTAAGATAAAGATAATGATAACTCCTATCATATAAGATTTTATAAATATTAAGCAAATTAATTAAGCATGAGAAGATTTTAGTTGGAATGTATAAAAAATTAGCTGGGAATTGGCACTCATTAAATAATAATGATAGATTCCATTAGATTCCACTGCCTTTTGTAGATTTGTTTTAAGTATTATTGCACGGTGTCAGCTAGAAGCCATTTGTTGACAAGAAAGCTCCTATTTATAATAAACAATCAGCCAAAACATTGATCCCCTCAAGAACATTTTCTTCTGCCAATGTGACCCATGACAAGACTAGCCAGTGTTTACCAAAGGCACCAAAGGAACTGTAACACGTAGGGAGTACTTTTCAACTGGAAAAGTCGTCTCACTTTTTAATTAAAGAAATTCTTAAAGAAATAGAATATATAAGTAAGTAGTGTTAGCATGAGTCCAACGTATAGAGTCAATTCCTGACTATGAATTTTCTTTCCTTCACTGACAGTCACTTTGATTGTCACTAGGGCTCTCCCCACTGAGAAGCAAAGCGACAGAAAATGATGGAGCCACAACTAATCCACCCTGCGCTGTCTCGGAAATTCTGGTTATGATATGTGGTTAAAGGGATTTTAAATTAAAAGTGTCAGTTAAAAAATTCTTCCTTGTTGCTGGGTGGTGGTGGCACACACCTTTAATCCCAGCAGAGACAAGTGGAACTCTGGGAGTTCAAGACCAGCCTGGTCTACAGAGTGAGTTCCAGGACTGGCTCCATAGCTACTGAGAAACCCTGTCTCAAAAAAAGAAAAAAAAAAACCTTCAGTACCAACACAACATAAAACTAAAAAATGAATGCATCTTATTCTTTTTCACAAAATTGAATATTAAAACTTATTTTGATTCACCAACTAAAGATGACCATTATTCTAACACATAGTAACTTGGCCTACTGTTTCTTTAAAATTCAAAATACTCTGTAGAGTTGACTGCATAGCCTAGTATTTCCAAATACAATGATTTCCTACGATTTATATAAAATAGATAGAGACAGAACAAGTTCAAAATTGTAATCACAATAAATGGGAATTTTTTCCCTCACATATGTAAGAATGGAAGTAAAAGTCCTAGGGTGCTTGGACAAGCTCAAAACTAAGCTCCTTGTGATGCTTTAGAACTGTGATTTCAGGCTTTAGTTAAGACAGTAACAACCCATGGCACTGCCGCCAGACTCTGGAAAACAATGAGTTTTCATCCAAACGCTGGCAGGCTATGACTATAAATGATATCACAAGCATCGCTAGAATAGGATTCTTCTTAAGACTCTTGGTTACATCAGGGTAATTGGTTTACTAGGGTAAATCATTAACTCTTACTTTAAGAAAAGTGAAGCTGGAAAAATTGCTCAGGGCTAACAGTGCATATTACTCTCAAAAAGTACCCAAGTTCAGTTCCTAGCACCCACATTAGGCTTAAAAAACAAAGCAAAACTGGATTTTGTTCCTAATAACTGACTGTTAAGCAAATTCTTGCCAAGACATCCTTGCAAAATAATATTGCCTCAGGTAAATTTTGACTCAGCATTTGCTTAATGTTTTGGAACAAATTTAGAAATTTGGGTAGAATTAATTTTTTATTTTTCAGTTGTTTTTATTATAGTACTAAGATTTTTATTTTAATATATTTACTCCAAAAGAAGTAACTCATTCCTGGCACTGAGGTTTTGGTTTGTTGGCTTCTCGTGTCTAGTAAGGTTACCCTGTTGTAGAGTAATTTTATTTTTAACTCTTTATGTATATAGATATGCATAGCACATGCACATGTGTGTGTATATGTGTGTAAGATTTCTACAATACTAGGTTTGCATAGGACTACAAACCTGAGTCATAGAAAATAAAGAAATCAAGCTGTAACTACCCAAAAAGCTTCATGCAAACTGGCTAGCTTTCATAGTGCTGGAGATATTGTGTGGGCTGCTGGAGGAGAAAAGTGAGCATCAATCAAACCCAGCTCTAAACTCTACAAGCTACAATAATCAGTGGCCTGACTAGACATGCCCATTGAGGTAACAGTAGTTCAAAATGTCATGAGAGCACCAACAATTTTCTGTTTGGATATCTCCTGCTCCACAAAATAAAACCCATACCAGGCACTGTTACTGAACCAAATACTAGACAAGTCATAGGCCTTAGGAGTGAACCAACAACTATCATGCTGCTAAATGAACATAGGATCAAAATGACTTCTAATGACTTGTTGCTATGACCATAGATCAGTGCTTCTCTCAACCCTTATCTGGCGAGCTTCTTTTGCAATAGACAGTGATCACCACAGGGTCCCACATGCACAAAGTGTAGATGCTGCAGAATGCTTAGCCCTAATTGGAATAGGTATACCCTACTCCTTCCTCCAGAAGCCGAAAGATCACTGCAGAAAAGGGGACCGAAACAGTGTAAGATCTAGACACAGCAGATGCCCACAAAAAATGCAATGTTTTCAGAACACAGTAGGACAGCTTCACATATGAAATCCTACTGGTTGTGACAGCATGCACAAGAACCATGCAAGTCCAAGTCAGACCAAGTACCAACTCAGAGAGAAGATGGGAACACCAAGTCCTATCCCTAACTGGGAAACTATGGGCAACTGTTAGTTGCTGGGAGATGGAGAGGCAGTTTTCCCCATGAGTGTAGTCACTGGTAAGTCACCCATGCTCCAGGGGAAGGTCACATATCCCAGAATATCTGGGCAGTACAAATTTGCATTTATGGGGGTCTGGGAAGGAGGGCAGATCTGGGAAGCATTGAGGGAGGGAAGTGGATATGATCCAAACATGTATGAAACTTCCAAATAAGATATTTTTAAAAAGAATATTTGTATATGTGTTCGTTCTGGTTGTTGTTGTTGTTGTTTATAAATGGTTATTATTTGTTTATTGGAAAATCTTCAAAAGTGGGCATAATAGTGGAAAAACATTGACACGAACATGAATTTTGCATTGCTTCCTTCATTAATAAACCCTACATGAATACAAGTCACTGCTTGCACACTGTCACAATGAACTGATCTAGATGCAAGACTCAGTAGATCCCCAAGGAGATGAGCAACTGCCATGTATGCAGAATGTGCAAAACCTGTATGTTGACTGGAGGGTGGCTTTGAAAATCTCTCCTCCCTCCCTCCCTCCCTCCCTCTCTCTCTCTCTAGTGTTTCTGCCTTTCTGCTGTACAGATCAAATCATTCTATGTGAAAATTCTATAAAACTGTTATTGTGAAAAGCATTTCCTTTCTGTTACAATTATTGTTTGGTAGTAGTGATATCGCTTGCTATTTCTTTAAAAATCCCATTTGAGGCAGAACACAATTGAAAATTTCACCTCTAGAGAAACGAAGCTTCACTGGTAACCCAGTAGGACACTGCCACCTTTTGGCTGTATGAATTTTTAAACTGTCGAAAGTTACCAATGTTGTTTTCAATGGAAATGTTTAGACAACTAACTTTTATAAATAATTATCCTCTCATTGTTAGTTTGGAAATGTAGACCTTGAAGTTTCGTTTCTCAGTTATGCTACTCTTTTTAAGTATTAGAGTTTTTCATTTTGCTAGGTTCATCTAAAACCTTTTGATGAAATATGTGGGAATCATTGTTCTTGCTTAATTCTACAAAGAATGGTTTTGATACAGTAAAGAAAATCACAAGGAAACGTTCCCATTGCAGAACTCAAGCGGGAACCCTCTGTGCTGTTTCTCACACCACACCATGCCCGTCTGTGTGGGGCAAAATCACAGCACCACGCTCAAGATCACCAAAGTGCTAATGGCATTTCTCAGTAGCTCATTGCTTGTTGAGTGTTTAAATTATATCAAGCAATAGTACCTTCGTCTCAATATGTATAAAAGGAAATTCATTAGCTTCCTGGATTCCTCTAATAATATACACAGTATATATTATAATCACTATCAAATATTCTGTGTTTGTGGTGTTATTTTTGGTTTTAGTAATATGGCATGCTTCCTACTCTTAGAAAATGATAATATCTGACCTTTAGACCGAGGGGGAGAAGACATAACTATATGTTTCAGTGTCTATTATGGACTAGAGCCCAAATTTCCATTGGTCTTTGTAAGAAACTTCAAATCATCAGAGGAGAATTATTTTATTTATTTATTAAAGATTTCTGCCTCCTCCCCGCCACCGCCTCCCATTTCTTTCCCCCTCCCCCTATCAACTCCCTCTCCCTCATCAGCCCAAAAAGCAGTCAGGGTTCCCTGGCCTGTGGGAAGTCCAAGGACCTCCCACCTCCTTCCAGGTCTAGTAAAGTGAGCATCTCTCACAAAGCCAGTACGTGCAGTAGGATCAAAACCCATTGCCATTGTTCTTGACTTCTCAGTAGTCCTCATTGTCCGCTATGTTCAGCGAGTCCGGTTTTGTCCCATGTTTTTTCAGACCCAGTCCAGCTGGCCTTAGTGAGTTCCCAATAGAACATCCCCATTGTCTCAGTATGTGGGTGCACCCCTCGTGGTCCTGAGTTCCTTGCTCGTGCTCTTCTCTCCTTCTGCTCCTGATTTGGACCTTGGGATTTCAGTCCAGAGCTCCAATGTGGGACTCTGTCTCTGTCTCCTTTCATCGCCTGATGAAGGTTAATATCCAGGAGGATTACTATATGTTTTTCTTTGGATTCACCTTCTTATTTAGCTTCTCTAGGATGGCTAATTATAGGCTCAATGTCCTTTGTTTATGGCTAGAAACCAAACATGAGTGAGTACATCCCATGTTCCTCTTTTTGGGTCTGGCTTACCTCACTCAGGATAGTGTTTTCTATTTCCGTCCATTTGCATGCCAAATTCAAGAATTTTTGAAGGAATTATAACCAAGCAGTGCTCTTATCTGAGTTTTCTTTGTCTACTCTCCAGTTGAGTCCATGGAGCAACACAATGGAAACGTGTATACGTTATAATGACCACTGGGACTTTTCAAAACTGAAAGGCCTAGATACATCGGAAAGAAACAAAGATGGTCATGTCACAGAAACCAAGATGGCAGCAAGTGTAAAGGAATGGATTAACCACCACTGTCACTCAGATCAGAAAGCTCTCCAGCTGGGCTTCTAACGAAGGTAATGTTTGAGCAGGATCTAGATGAGGCCAAACAATTGTATTTTTCCAGTGTTCCCCATTTAAATACTGATTTAGAATTTAACTAATTCATTCCCCAAGTGAAGGAACCAAAGATTATCTATAGGGTGTAAAATTACTTATGAACCTTGGAAAGTATGCTCTCTTCAGTCAATTTTGGAAAATATAATGGCCACTCTTATGTGCTTGCCTCTTTCAAGATCTTCTCATGGTTTCAGGGGCTGCAGCTGTGGCATGTTCCTTCAGTGCCCTGATGCTACCCTCATTTCTTACATCTGCCTCTTATGATCAATGAGTTCCTTTGAGTCAGGGAATTTTGCTTTTCTACCTTTGGAACTTCCATGCTAGACAACGCCAACGTGAATGACTATTATAATGGGAGTCATTCAGATGAATGTTGGCTATGCAATATTCCAGGAAAATGTCCTGAAGGCTATAAAAACTTCCAAAAGTAGCTTTAAATATATTGTAATTTCTAAAAGTTGGAGCATATTTTTAAGTTTTACACTCAAATAGACAAATATATAACAACATTCTTCCAAAAATTTGTACTTCATTTTCAATCTCCATTATAAAATTTCAGTAAACTCTACTGAAAAATAACAAAATTTCTGTCTTCTCATATTTCTTTCCAAAGAACATTTAACTCTATGTCATAAGAGTACAACTTCTATTTGTCTGCCCTGCCTTTTGTGCACCAAAATTCAAAATCAAAGGTGGCGGGAAGACCGGGCGGCGGGACGCGGCCGGAAGACCGGGCGGCGGGACGCGGCCAGAGGACACCTATCACGGCCAGCGGGGACCGGCTGGGACCGGCTGGGACCGGAGCGACTGCAGAGGACACAGGCTGCTGGCGGTGGGAACCATCCCAGCAGCAGAAGCAGGCTGCAGGGACCGCCCGCAACACCGAGATCAGATCGCCCCACTACAATTAAATCAAAGAGGTAGGCCTTTTGTTGGCAAGGTCACTGGCAAA
>NC_022012.1:63843269-63849858 GCF_000317375.1 Microtus ochrogaster
ACCTCCCTTGCTCTTGGATTGGGAGGATCAACATAGTAAAAATGGCAATTCTACCAAAAGCAATCTATAGATTCAATGCAATCCCCATCAAGATCCCATCAAAATTTTTCACAGAGCTGGAGAAGACAATAATCAACTTCATATGGAAAAACAAAATCAAAGGTGGCATCTGGGATCCTGATGGCTAACTGCCTGGACATCATTCCAGTTCACAAAAGGAAAAAAGCAACAGAGGAATAACAAGTCAGAGCAGAGTCGATTTGAGAATGTAATCATCCAAATGCCTGGGTGAAGAGATTGGCTCCAGGGCACCCTCTGGGAAGCAGAGCTCAGGAAAAGACTGAAAGGCTGCCCTATGGTTCACCTACAAAATACCTGGCCAAGATAGCTCTAAAACAAACAAACAAACAAAACATACATGGTATGAGATGTCGAGATAGTTCCATGGCTTTAAAGTTTGCTGTGTAAATGTGAACGTGCAGTTCAGATCGCTCAGCCCCCTTGTGACAAACTATGGGTAGTGCAGCATCAGCCTGTAACTCCAGAACAGCACAGGCAGACAGGAGAAGATGCACCAGGTCTTGTTGGCTGCCAGCCATGCTGAAGAATTCTCCTAGTCTATATATGTGCAAAGGCACACACACAAGAGACAGGCACACACCATTAGAAATGATGCATGGACAAGGAAGACACACGTGTACAACAGAACAGCGGGCTAGACAGCTGTGAACAGAAAGAAAACATCAGTCCCCATGAAAGCAGTTTTCTTTAAATAGCTGGACAGATAGAAAAGAAACAGATAGTCGCATTCAGATAGTGCTCAGCCAGAAGATAGAACAAAGGTGAAAGAAAGTTCAAAAGGGTGGAAAGATTGCCATTATAAAATATATCAGAAAGGCCACCCGAGAGAAGTAATAAAAGTTACATACTCTATTACGCCATCAAGAAATCATGTAAGACCTTCGTTCAAAAATGTCTGGCGAGATAGCCTAGACAGAAACCAGATTTCAAGGGTGCTGAAAGCAAAATCCATTTTGGTATAATGACAGCTATCTTACAAAATATCTTATGACTGAAAGTAAGGAGAGAGAAAGTTTGCGATCTAAAGGACAGTTAGAATAGTGGATCCAGTGAGAACAAGAGAACACACATTTCACTAGTCTGTTAGTATTTGGTAGATTTGGGCTGTGCCTTTCTCTTCACTTAATGAAGACTTACAGAAACCTTTGTGGTTGCTCTGTGAATCACTTCCCTCCAGCGTTTTATATTTGTCCCGTTCTTTACTACTTCTCCTGCCGAGACTCCCTTAAGTCTACTGCCTTCTGCATCTCCTAAGTCATCTGCAACAAACACTTAAGCAGCCTACTGAAATGCTGCTTTTTCTCACACATCTGCAGTGTTTCCAGTCTTCCTCTTCTCATTATAGAAAGCAGACAATGTACAGGCAGAGAGTGGGGATCTCAAATCCGACACTCTCTTAAATGGTTAAATTCTGGTTTCCTATGACTTCATACTGCTCTGTGATTCCTTTAGATGTCTGGAGATAATATTCTGTCTGTTTTCATCCAATTCCTGCTCACCACCTAAGACTTGGCCCAGATGTCATCTCCACGGGGCTATTTGCTTTGATCTCCCTACGTAAAGAATAGAAGATCCCTTTAATTGAGCAATCTGACTGTCTTGAATTCTCATAGCTTCTCTCACATTTTCACATGCTGTAGGTGTTGAAGTTATTGGTGTGTTTAAACGCTTCCTATAAGACAGTATATAGCCTGAAGATAGAAAACACACCTCCTGTGTCTTGAGATAGATATATCACAAAGCTTTGCTCCGTGAGTGTGTCGCAGTACTAGAAATCTGAGAATCTATGTGTGAACTTTGCTAAAGGAAGGGAAATGAAGAGAAAAATCAGGTGAAAAGAATAACACGGACTTATGGTACTGAATATTCAGGAACGGAGCCGTTCAAATCTCTTTATAATTATTATTTTGAATTGTCACAGATTGTGTGCCAAAGCCTTCTGAACCCATATGCCATGGTAGTAACAGTGCTCACAGTAGGTCCTCCAGAACACAGCTAAGATGCATGAGCTCGAATTTGGGGGATTTTCTATACTAGGCAGAGTTAAGAAGCTAAAGGGCCCAGATTTCTCATTATTACAAAAAAGGACTAAATTAGGGTTAAATTACTAGGTCTCTGGAAATTGCACAAATATCTCTAGTTTGATTCATGAAGTAAATGTGGAGTGTTTTCACACCCAATTTTTCACACCCAAAACATTTTGTGGTGCTTAGCACAATGCATTGATAACACACAACAGCCCTTCCTCAAGAATCTTAGAGTCTAGTGGGAGAAACAAACAATTGACAATAGCATGAGATTGCTAGCACTTCCTCCTAGGAACAGCCTCAAACTTACCGTGCATAGGGAGTCCTAACCCTTGTCCTGTGATAGTCTGAACTGGCTGCTGTCTCACACAGTAAAAGCCGTGGAGCTCAGGTGAAAACCAGGGATCACCCTGAGGACAGCGCCACACACTTTAGCTTCAGCTCCCCAGTCAGCACACCTGAGGTCTGGCTGATCTGGTTGCTGCAGACCGGTTCTGGTAGCCTGGAAGGAATCCATAGGTTCTCATCTTCTGTGGAAACAAAAGCAAAACCTCTTTTCCAAAGTAACATATCCTTAGACCCATATTTTGAAGTCAAGGCACCTTTAAAATATGTATGATGGTTTTCCCAGGCTAGAGATGGCTGATTTGCTATGGTTTAAAGTGAGCTGTACTTTTCTTGACTACTTTTCTCAAAATATTCTGGGCTCTGAGTTGCTACCATGTCCTAAGAATGGTAGCATACTGAAGAAGACAGCCGATCCCCGGAGAATGTCTTGATTACCTTTGCTTGTTTTAAAATATGAATCTGATTCATAGTTATTCACTTACTTCCTAAATGAACTAATGATTTTTTACTTCACATGAACTATAAAGTGGGAAAAAATTAAAAAACTAAGAAGTTGCTTTAAACCTAAATATATCAACTTAATTTTTAACTTTATCATGACTTGATTTACATCTTAGCCAGTTTAATATTTAACATTATTATAAAATATTGTGATACATAAGGAGTGAGACACTGGCTCTGGCCTAAGAATTTTGCAGTTTGATAACTTCTGAAAGAAGGCCACATTATACTTACTGACTGCTAGTGTGCTTTAAGCACTATGCTAAGTACTGTACCAGGCTTTATCTTTTGGGCCACCAACCAGCTCTCATCTCAAATCATGACACATGGGTTTTTATTGTTGTTGTTGGAATTTTTTTGTTTTTGTTTTTTGTTGGGGTTTTTTTTTTTTGGTATTGATAAATCTTGGCGCCATTCTCAGAATTTGCTTTCTTGACTGCAACATGGTTCATAAATGTAATATTGACTAAAATGAAGAGGTGACTGCTTCTTAATTAACTTCAGTTTCTTCTTACTCAGCTCTGTAAGTGACTTAACTCTGCAGTAAGCACATACACTCAAAGTGATCCATCCCTACTGTAATAAACAGTGACTGGTAAGACCAGCAAACACTAGGCAGTAAGATTCCCATTGCAGAAGTTGAACTATTGTGTTGCAATCACTGGATCACCCGAAACTCATCCCTCTACTTTTTAATAAAGTGTTCGGTTGAGGGGGGGAGAAACTCCCTGTGAAGTGGATATGGGACTTTGTGTTTTCTGCAGATGACAGAGGAAGAGAAAGAGCGAAGTCTTTCTTGGGGGGGGGGGGAATGTGTAGAGTGTTTTCCTTTCCCTAGGCTCCGATTTCTAGAGACCTAGAACATGAGCAAAAGAATAAATAAATAAAGAGCTGTAAGGTGAGGATAAATGTGACTCATTAGTTCAAAGAACAAGGTCCAGTTGCAAAGATACAATGGGGAAAAAAGGGCCTGAGGAAAAAACTATCTTGGACAGTTTGCTTTTTTCTATGAAAACTCGTGTTTTTAGGCAAGAAAAATCTAATTGGAAATTTGAAGGCAAAAAGAACCTATAAATCAAGAAATAACTGAAAGGTGGTCAGAAAACCTGTGGTAGTGACAAGGAAAAGATGGCGTTGTTTCTTAAGGAGCTAAGAGCGAACCTTGAGTGTTCGCTACTCTAGGAAATGCTCCCAAGGTGAAGGTGTAAAGCACACGCGACCATAAAGAGAACATAAGATTAAACATCACTGCGGTTTAATAAACTAACTTTTAAAAACAAAGACATAAAAAGGGCACAATCAAAGTTCCATCCTGACCTGCTCTACATCTGTCTCCAGAAGAGCAGGCAAATAAGAAAAGAACCGCTGTGTATCACTCAGCCATAAGGAAACAGACACCAATGCTGTCTGTAGGGATTCAGGTGCAACTGTAGGTGATTGTATCAAGTGCATTAATTCAGACTAACGAGGGCAAGTCGCACACGTTTGCTCATTTGTGTCTCCTAGACTTCATATTGGTGCATAAAATCGTGGAAATATGTATGTATATATGACATGAAGTAGTTAAGCTGTCTATGAGGACAGGGCTAATGGACAGAGGGGCAATACAGATTGGGTTGGATCTGCACAAAACACATTGTATATTTGTATGAAATACTGTGAAATCCAGAACCACATGCAATGAATATACACCAGAAACTTATGGCGGGTGATTCTGTAGGCTTCTGGAATGTTTGCATGTCTTAATTTTATTGTTAATTGTGAAGAAAAATAGTTTATGCTCTAATTAATCATTGCATTCATACTCTGTGATTTTGTGTATATGTGTAATAACATTACAATTTTAAAAAGCATACAAAGCAGAAACAAAACTACACATTATGATCTAAGGGATAGAACTAAAGAAATTACTAATAAGGAAATTGATTACAGCAATCTCTAGCCCACACATGTAATACATCCTAGTGTGTGGGGGCTAAAACAGGAGGATTGCAGGAGTTTGAAGTCAGCCATGTAATGAAAGACTCTATCTCAGACAGAGGGAGAGAGAGAAAGAACAGATTGCTTAGCAAAAAAAAAAAAAAGAAAGAAAGCAATCAAGTAAGAAAGCAAGACCTGGAAGAAACGTTAAAAGTTTTCACTAAATTGGAGTTCCAGGAAGATTAAAAAAAGAAAAAAAGAAGCAAGAGAGGAAACATATTAGTCAGAACCATGTGTGTGCCCTTAAATCATGATACAATGTATTATGTATTGCATACATAAAATTACAAGTGGATATTTATTAGATCAGTAGCTTGCAAATCAGAGACTGGCAACACAACCATGGCTGCCCACACTCTAGAGAGTAGTGGAAGACTGTCACAGCTGCTCAAGTCACAGAAAATAGAAGCCTTCAAAGGAAACACCAGTACAGCCCCAGCGAAAGGCTGAAGGTCCTGAAGCTCCCTGGGGAGTCAAGATGTCAGTCTGCATTGAAAGGCTGCTTAGGAACCGAGTTTGGAGTCTATAGGTGATGGCAGCAATTGTAGATACGCTCCATCAGGAAGAATTCGGCTAGCACACTATGGCTGCCTTCCTTTTTTTTTAACTCTTTTTTCTTCCAGACCCTCTATTGAATCCTTTCTTCCAGATCCAGTATCTCTCTGTCTTAGTCACTGTTCTATTGCTACAATGAGACACCATGACCAGTACAACTACAGAAGGAAGAATTTAATCGGAGGCTTGCTTACAGTTTCAAAGGTTAGTTCATTATCATCATGGTGGGTAGTGTGGCAGAAGGAAGGCATGGTACTGAAGAAGTAGCCAAAAGTTCACATCTATCACGCAAGTTGCAGGCTAAGAAAGAGGCTGAGTCTCTGATTTGCAAGCTAACCCAATAAATATTCTCCTACAATTTTAAGTAAGTGAGATACAGTACATTATATGGTGATTTATATGCATACACATAACCATAATGAAAATATTTCTTCTCTTGATTCTTCTCCTCATTCTTGATATCTTCCTGGTCCTTTTGAAACTTCAGTTCTCACCTCCATAACATATCACCTCCCACAAGACCACACCTCCTTATCTTTCCCAGATAGGACCCTTAACAGGAAACCTAACATTCATATATATAAACTAGTGGGAGACAATTCTTTCAGACCACCACACTGTTTCTTCTTCTCAGTTGCTGTTCTACACGGCAGTCATGTCTGAGATAGCCTCATGGGCACATACAATATACACATATAAATAAATAAACCTTTTAAAGTGATGATCAAATTCTCAGTTAACATGATAAATAGCAACAACAGAAAAAATAAGTTGGGACCGGGCGGCGGGACGCGGCCAGAACACCGGGCGGCGGGACGCGGCCAGAGGACGCCTACCACGGCCGGCGGGGACCGGTGGGGACTGGCTGGGATCAGAGCGACAGCAGAGGACACAGGCTGCTGGCAGCGAGAACCGTCCCAGCAGCAGAAGCAGGCTGCAGGGACCGCCCGCAACACCGAGATCAGATCGCCCCACTACAATTAAATCAAAGAGGTAGGCCTTTTGTTGGCAAGGTCACTGGCAAACGGGGAGCTTGGTCCTGATCCTGAAGACCTTCAGAGGGGTGAGAGGGTTCTTGGCCTGAGGCAGGAACCAGG
>NC_022012.1:63855843-63884846 GCF_000317375.1 Microtus ochrogaster
TGGAGGGGAGGAGGCAGAAATCCTTAATAAATAAATAAATTTAAAAAAAAATAAAATAAGTTGGTGGATTCTTTTCAAAAAGCGTGGGAGTACTTGTCTCTCGGCATTTCAATGAAGAAAAATGTGTTTCTTTCTAAACTGCCTCTCAAGAATAATGAGAAAATTTTGCATATGGGAATGGTTTTATAAAGAGAAAGTCTTAAAGATGTGACACAAAAGGAAGGCAATTCACATCAAAAGAATGGTTTGAGAGGCAGGAAGGAGAAAATGACAGTCATGTGAAAATATGGAACCGCACCTCGTGTCTAAGGATTAAAGATACAAGAAACAGTGAGTTAACACTGCATTGTTATAGTAATAGTGCATTGGCCTAGAATATGTTAAAGACAAAGAAGGCAGGAAGTGGAGGGCAATAGACTGATACATTTGAGAACCAATCAATTCTCAAATGGTTCCATGCATTGAGTGCCATACCAGGTTAAATAAAACACATTAAATGAGAGAGTCTTTAAAAACAAACCAGATTGAAAAAGGAATATATTTGTTTAAAGCGGTGGTTTTCAGCCTTCCTGATGCTGCAACCCTTTAATATAGTTCCTCGTGCTGTGGTGACCCCCAGCCATAAAATTATTTTCCCTGCTACTTCATAACTGTAATTTTACTACTGTTGTGAATCATGATATAAATAACTGTGTTTTTCAGTGGTCTTAGGCAATCCCTATGAAAGGACCATTTGACCCCAAAGGGGTCGCCACCTACAAGTTGAGAACCACTGATCTAAAGGAAGCCAAGAGAAAGTAAGATATGGAAAGAAGGGGCCGGAGAGATGGCTCAGAAGTTAAGAGCATTGCCTGCTCTTCCAAAGATCCTGAGTTCAATTCCCAGCAACCATATGGTGGCTCACAACCTTCTGTAATGGGGTCGGGTGCCCTCTTCTGGCCTACAGGCAGACACACAGACAGAATATTGTATAAATATTTTTTAAATAAATATTTTTAAAAAAAAGATATGGGAAGAACACTGTTAAAACCAAGCCAAGGCTTTCTCAGAGGCCTTGATAAAAGGACAAAAGGACCTTGCCCAGGAGCAGACTTGGGAAGGTCCTATTGGGGCTGAGACCAGGGCCTCTAAGGGTTAAGGTTTTGGTTTCTGAGAATTTGGATTTCACCCTTGCAGAGACTGGAGGTAGCAGTCCCGAGGCCACTATATGCTTGGTCTATGACACACTTGAGATATCTTGGGATCCCATTGTGTAACATTTCCTAATTAGCTTCCCGCGGACTTCACCCCATTGTGTGATAGCTTCCACTGACTCTGTCCCATTTTTCTCCTGCAAATAGTATACAAGATGCTATCCTTCTCAATAAACTTACTGGGCATGAGATAAAGCTTCTGCAAGACTTCCTGACCCCAGCTTTTCCATATTCTTTATGATCTCATCTCTGATTAACCCCCTTAGGATCCTGTCACTGAAAACTGACTGGCTGGCCCCATTCAAACACAAATTACACAGTAGAAATAAATTTAAATACATGAATAATTGCATTTAAATGAATCTATTCACCAGAGGTTTAAAAAATTACCATATTGACTGGGTAAAAATACAATGTATCACTAAAGAGTCATCATAAAGTTCAATGGGCCAGAAGATAAACAGTAAAGGGTTAGGAGATAAAACATATAAATATCTAACACCCCTCCCCCAAAGCTACTAAGAGTGTGATCATCCCAAAACTTAAAAGATGAAAGATACATGTTTGTGTGCTGTGTGTCGTTTTTGCTCTTTTGGCATTTTGAGGGGCCCACTACCCAGCTTCCAAATAAATCACACACAAAGGCTTTTTCTTGATTATTAATGCCCGTCCTTAGCTTGATTGCTTCTTGCCAGCTTTTCTGAAATTATCTCCACTACCTTTTGCCTCTGGGCTTTTCCCTTTCTCTTAGTTCTGTAAATCTTACTTCCACTCTTACTCTATGACTGGTTGGGTGGCTAGGTGGCTGGGTGACTGGCGCCTAGTGTCCTTTCCGTCTTCTCGAATTCTCAGTTCTCCATTTACCCTCTCTGCCTGAGAGCCCCGCCTATCCTTGCTCCTCCCTCGCAATTTATCCTTCATCACTCTATTAGGACCATGAGGTGTTTTAGACGGGCACAGTAACACAGCTTCACAGAGTTAAACAAATGAGCATAAACAAAAGTCACACGCCTGAAAATAATATTCCCCAAAATGTGTCTGCCTGTGGATGCCTGAGGTTGACATCAGGTATCTTACCTGATCATGCCCCAGCTTATATGGAAGAAGGGTCCCTCACTTTAACCTGGAGCCCCCCTGCTTGCTCTAGCGATCCTGTCTCCTCTGACAGCTATGTCCACCCAGCATTCATGGGAATTTTAGAGATCAGACTGCAGTCACTTGTGAACCAAGCACTTTACCCATTGAGCCATCTCCCAGTCCACTGTTTACTATACAAAAAATCAGTATAAGACATTTTATTGTATTGATAAAGAATTCTAACCTATTGCATTCTGGTGTGAGAATTTTTAAAAATTAAGCCAATTTGTTGAAATTTTTGAGACTGGTTTATGGACTACTTTATGATTAATTATCTTGTTTAATTTAGTAAGATGTGTATTCCTTAATTGCTAGATCAAGTTATACATGCTCTTGTTACCTAAAGCTTGTTAAATGTTCCATGTGATTTCTAATTTGATTAATTTATCTATTACTATATAAAGACTCCCATCATGTTGGTGTTGCTGATATGGACATTTCTTTGTGTGACTTCTGGATTTTGTCTTATTTATCTTGTGGTTATTTTCTTAAGTATATGAAGCTATAGAAATTTTGATCTTTCTTGATATTTAAACATATCATATGGTAAATACCTTCCTGTCAAATCATGCTCTCAGCTTTTAGGTTTGGAGTAATCAGACTCTTAGTCTCTGTGTCTGTGTTATAGACCTGTTTAACATACTGAGTCAGTGATTCCAAATTTTGCTACAAAAGTGTATACTAAAATAATATATAAAGGGCCTATGTATAACTCTGTGTATCAACGCTAATTGTTTTAGCTCCTTTATATGTATCCTTCCTGTCCTATATAAATTTTCTAAGTTGCAGAGTTTTGGAGAACACTTTGCGAAGCTGGTGTCCTCCAAGCTAGAATGGGTGGAACTAACATTTTCCAGGTCTGTGTCCGTGTCTTCCCAATGGTATTCTGGCAAATCAGGTATTTTAGACAGGCAAAGTATCACAGCTTCACAGAATTAAACAAATGCAACATAAAAGAATGCAACACATCTTTGCATCAGTAAACAAATATTTCACAGCATAAAAGAATGTGCACATCTTAAATTAATATTCTACAACAACACTGTGAGGAAATATTGAACAAATTCAAGATGAAAATCCAGAGGGCAAACTCCAAATCCTGTAGTTCCATGTCTGTGTTAGAGGGCTTAGATAGGAAAGCATTGTAGCCTCCAGTTCAAGAGGGAGTTGGTGCAGTTAAGTGACTAATAGAGTTTATGCTGAAATCCACAGCCTGTAAGACACTCTAATCAATCTCTTTTTAATATGTAGAATCTATTCTATTAGTTCTTTTCCTTTGGAGAGCCCTGACTAACAGACATTCTCTCAGTAGTATTTTTAGACTTAAAAGTTTGCTTATATATGAACAAAAATTAAGCTATCAATAAGTATAAAGAAAACATGAAAGTTTTAGTACTTTCTCCCAAAGTACTAATTAAAAAAATTAAATTCTTTTAAAAAACTAATATCACAATAATTTTATAGTAATATAAAACAGAAAAGTCTACCCCATGAACATAAAGTGTTTCAACAAAATTTTCTTTTATAGTTCCACTCGCAAATAATACTAGCCATCATTAACAACTATTTAAATCCGAACTGAAATGATATTCTGAGATGTGTGGCTGCTAAAACAAATAGTCATGGGATTCTATGACATGTGGAAAGCATGCTTATTCATCCATGCCCTCAAAACCACAAAACTTTGTGTCTTTGTTTCTTAAACTCTTTATTCCAGAGTTGGTTTTGACTTTGTCTGTCTGTCATGTCCTCTCTTTGCCTCTCCAGATGCCTGCCCACATGATCACTTTCGTTATGAAATCCTCTTTGTCGAGTGTTCTTTTTCTGCTATAAAGTTCTGTACCTCCTCATCTATGAACCCTTATGTTATGGAGTGCCTAGCTGTGTACTGATCATTAAGGGTTTAAAAAAAAATCAGACAGGCTGGCAAGACAATAACTTGGAGGTGGTACCACCATCAAGAAGATGCTAATCAGATGAATAAGAACGGGTAAACAAGGTTGGTTCAGTGGCAGTGTCAGATGGTCCAGGTGATTGTTTTTATAAGCTTCCTTTCCTAGTTGAGACAATTTGTATATAGACCTCACACAGGGGTGGGAGCTATTAACAAGCAAGAATAAATGATTGCCCTGATAAAATTCTGACTATTAGTGATGTACACATCATAAAGATAGAGAGAAAAGACTTTTCATATATGAGACTGTATTCCACAATTACAGACCATAGACATGATGTGTGCTCTCAGCTTATGACAGGTCTTTACGGCTCATAAGAGCAGCTGCAGCTGAAACTCTCCTTGGCAGGACATTCTCAGTGGATGGCTGTACAGCATGTCTGGCCATATGAAATCCCCTGTGGTTACCAGTGACTTTGCTGTGGGGAGTCTGGAGGAGGATACAGCAATGCAGTATTGCAGAAAATGCCTAGTGTATTTAAAGTGAAAAGAGACAGTAAAGGGCACATACATCGCATGCACACACACACAGAGAGAGAGAGAGAGAGAGAGAGAGAGAGAGAGAGAGAGAGAGAGAGCTTTTGATGGCATCTCATAGCCCAGGCAAATTACCCACCAGCTTCCTTGAACATGTGAAACCAAAATAGCTTCACATGCAATAGAGTGGCATGTGACTACTCTAGCTAAAGCATCTTACTCTAATCACAGAAACCACTCTGAGAAATACCTGAAAGATAGTTTTAGGGAAGAAGAATGCAATGAAAGGAATAATACTTGTTTTTTTTTTTTTTAATGGGATCTTACTAGAGCTCCAGTTCAATGGCAGAGAACTGGCCTAACATCTGTGAGGCGCTAAGTTCAATCCTGTCAACACACATATACACACACAACACACATGTATGCATACGCATACACACACAACACATACACACACATGCATACACACACACAAAACAAACAAACAAAAAAGCCCACAACTGGTTCCTACCGCTGCCCTTGGTTGTGGGTCATGCTTGGCACTGGGCTGCAGCCATGATGACCTTGCTTCAGCTTGTATGTGAACACTGAGTTCATATACTTGTCCCTGCGGGATTTGTCTTTGGATGCTATCTAGACAGGAAGGATAATGAAAAGCTAACTGCCTTCCGGAATAAGAGTATGCTATTTCAAAGGGAACTGAGGCCCAGTGAAGAAGTTACTCGGAAGTAAAGCCTGTGGCTAAATCTCAGAATGTTCACATTTTAAAAGTTGTCAGAGAAATAAAATGTCTATTATTAAAAAAGAAAAAAGCCCACAACTGATTCTTACCTCAAGGGGAATAAGAGATAGTTTATGGTAAGTCAAATATGAATAACTTATCAGGAATGGGGTTCACATTTCCACAAATATGTTCCAAATGCCATACATATATGAACAAGTTTCATAATGTTTATACAGTACCAGAAAAAAATCATAAATCAAGGCACTGTTAAGATACATTGGTGTAAACATCAGGTAGGAAGTTTGGCTACTTCAAAGTAGGGCCTCGGGTGAATGGTAACATTCTTGGCATGCAGGTTGGTAGAAAATAAGTGATCTGTTTGCATTCTTTTACCTGGTGGTCATAAGAATATTAGACCAAACACAGAGGTGAGCCAAAAGTGAGTGTTTAGGGGGCTATCAAAGCCCAAGTTAATCTGGATCAATTGCTACCATGTTTGGGATCTCCACAGTCACAGAAACAGTGATCTGTTAGTAAGCCTTATAGAGTGTTAAAACACATGAGTTATTTTTCCTTCTATGAGAAGTTCAGTTTGCACCTGGGAACCACACAATGAAAGAAACACATACATAGATGCATGCAGACATGGTGGACATAAATAATGGATCCTACAACTGTTTCTAAATATGCAGTGAAATGTCAGCATATTCTCTGCCCCATCTGACCTCAACTTTAACTACTTAAATTGGTTTATGAATCCCAGACCAAGAATCACATTTTCCCATATTTAAGTAAACAAAAGACAGGTGTTAAATCAATGTCTTTTTTCCTTTCTTTTTTTGTATGAATGCCCTTTTTAGCATATATGTTTTCTGGGGTTTTTTTTTGTTTGTTTGTTTGTTTGTTTTTTGTTTTGTTTTTTGGTTTTTTGAGACAGGGTTTCTCTGTAGCTCTGGCTGTCCTGGAACTCACTCTATTAGACCAGGCTGGCTTCGAACTCACAGAGACCCACCTGTCTCTGCCTCCCGCTTTAAAATATGTAAAAAATAAATTAAAATTGTACTTTACATGTAAGTAATTCTGTGTTACAAATTATAAAATATTAGCTTTTCAAAGTTTTATATATAAACATATATTTAAAATAACAATAAAATGTAAACTGAGTAAATAGTAGCATTCAAGAGCACAGTCAAGAGTTGGTACATACATGTATCAACAGGTATGCTCATACTTGTGCAGTTTCTAAACACAGTCATATGTCAGCACGCATGGACATATGCACATGTGTGCAGTCCCTAAGTGCATTTTCTCTCACATGCAGTTACTAAGCATGCCATGTGGGTATTTATGGGCATCTTGACACACATACCATTTCTGAAATTCTTCAGATTGGGGTGTGTATGTACATGTTGTACCACTTGAAATTTCCAAGCCTGGTGATGTAGGGGGTAGTTTGTATGGACACATTGGACTACATGCCATTTCTGAACCTGGTCACATGAGGGAGGGTATATGATCATGTGGAGCCACATGCTGATGTGGGAGTCCCCTCTGTATGCTGTGAATACCATTGGTTAATAAAGAAGCTACTTTGGGCCTATTGCAGTGCAGTATAGGGCAAGGTAGGAATTCCAAGAGATCGAGAAGAAGAGAGTAGGCAGAGTCAAAGAGAAGCCATGTACCTGCCAGAGGAGAATGATGTCAGTGCACCAGTACTGGTAAACCATGAGCCTCATGGTAAAATATAAAACAATAGAAATGGCTTAATATAAGATGTAAGAGCTAGCTAGAAATACACTTAAGCTATTGGCCAAACAGACCACTTCCATGTTGGAATGGGCAGAGCCAAAAGACAAAGCAGCCTTGGTCCTAGCCAGGCTGCTTAGCATTTTAAGAAGTGCTTCTGAACAGAAAAGGATTACAAATATGCAATAAGACAGATATAGATAGATAGATAGATAGATAGATAGATAGATAGATAGATAGATAGATAGAGATAGATAGATAGATAGATAGATAGATAGATAGATAGATAGATAGATATAGAGATATAGAGATAGAGATATCCCCTAAACAAGACTCAGTACATTCAAAAAACGTATGTAGGCTTGGGAGAGAGAAGAAAAAGAGGATAGAGAGTTATACAAAGAAATAAAGTCTTTAAAGAGACAGTAAAAGTAATATAAAAGGGTACAGACCATCATAGATTAAAGGAGAAAAAATAAGTCACGTAGCCGGGCGATGGTGGCTCACACCTTTAATCCCAGCACTTGGGAGGCAGAGGCAGGCGGATCTCTGTGAGTTCGAGACCAGCCTGGTCTACAAGAGCTAGTTCCAGGACAGGCTCCAAAACCACAGAGAAACCCTGTCTCGAAAAACCAAAAAAAAATAAATAAATAAGTCACGTAAAGACAGAAAATGTACAGAGAGTCAGAATTATGTATATTGTTGTAATTTCTTTGAATTTTTTTGACTGTGAATGAGCTAAGTAAAAAGAGACATTTTACTGTATGGGCTACTAAGCTAAACCAACATATATACTTTAAAGGTATCTTGACTTCAAAATTTGAGTCTTAAGGATATGTTGCTTTGGAAAAGAGGTTCTGCTTTTGTTTCTGCATAAGATGTGAACCTCTGGCTTCCTTCCAAGCTAATGTGGTTTGATGGACCAAGACCGCCTGAAATGTCTCTGTGAATTCCAAAATTACTTTGCCCAACAAAAATCAGAGCATGCTTTATCATTGGAATCAGACTGAACATAAAATTGATTCTTATTTTCTGCTTAGCATTAATCACATTGAAAATATAATACATTATGGCACAGTATGATAAAACTCGCATTATTTATGTATTCAGCATATACTAAAATGATCTAGCAAAGTAGGCTTATTCCTAGGAAAGTCAGTTGCAGGTATCTTGTCATTTCTTTAGACTTTTTGTAGTTTCTACTTCTTAAAAAGACTTGTTATGTGTATGATTATTGGTGTTTTGCCTGCATGCATGTATATATGATACCAGGCATGGTAGGATATGCTGTTAATCCCAGCCCTCAGGGGAGGTAGAGGCAAACTGTGGTCTTAGCCACTGAGTCTTTCTCCAGCCTCTTCCTGACGTTTTCTATCTGAAATGTTTAGAATAATATTTCTCTTTCAAGGTTATTAAAGTATTCACATGCTTCTTGTGATTTCCCATTTAAGCCCTTGATCTGTAATGCAGTTTGTTTCAGTGAAAGTGTGAAGAATATGTTTGCTATTTTTAAAAAATGCTAATCATACTGACATCATTCATGAAATAATTATATTTTCCTACAGTCTTTAAATACAACTTGTATCAAATACTAAATTACCATATCCCAGGGAAACAAGCTTGGAAGCTATTGTAATAGTTCTATTTCTGGACCATTTTCTTTGGGTGGCTAAGGTTAAAAAAGATACTTTAATGTAGTTTAGGCACAAGAGTAAAGAAAAGTGTTCAGAAAGAAAGACAATCTTGAAAGCATGGCATGGTTTCTCACATGTCCTTTCATTGTGGGACCAAGGTCAAAATATTTCAGCATTGTAATTTAACATCTAATCAGACACTTTTTCCATCATTTTCCTTTAGAGTTTTCTTAATTGTTTATTACTCTTATTAGTCATTGCTCAAAATACTACTCACTGAGCACCTGCCCTTACTGTGCGAGAGACTCTCTCCCAAGTGTTGGAATCTAAGAAACAATGTTCATTCTGGCAGAGAGTTTGAATGAATAGTCTGGAGAAGGAGGCAGAGCTCGAAATGTTTTCAAGGAAGGTTGTGATGCATTCAAAGACAGAAAGGATAGATGATGTAATAGGAGACAATCCAGTGGGATGCTAATCAAGGAGCCTGCTTCTGAGGAGGGAACATTTACCAGGATGAAAAGGAGGTAGCCATGCACAGGCGTGTGATCAACGGTTGGAAGAAAAAGACAGGTGTGGTGGTGCAATCCCATAATCCCACGCTCACATAATGCCTCTGATTGCTCTCTTTCCCTTAGTCAGGCAAGGCACCTACTGCTCTCCTCTGACCACATTGCCCACATCTCTACTAATCGCTTTCAGGAACTGACATCTTTTTATTTTATTTATATTCCCCTGGATCTTACTAGGGCAGTGTGTAGGTAGGAACAGTCTGTCATAGCCTGGTAGGCTCACGGCTGGGTATAAAGATGAAGGCAAAGACCCCTTTCTCCACTGTTCAGCAGTAGTCAATTGCTTATTTTTCCATGTTAGGGGTCTATGAAACTCCATGTAATCCATGGTTTCCTGTTGAGAGGGCCTGTTTTATGTAGGCTCACTGTGTGGGAGTGTCATATATCAATCTGTTGATTTCATTGGTTAAGCAATAAAGAAACTGCTTGGCCTCTGATAGGACAAAAACATAGGTAGGCGGAGTAGACAGAACAGAATGCTGGGAGAAAGAAGCTGAGTCAGAGAGTCACCATGATTCTTCCACTCCAGGCAGACACAGGTTAAGATCATTCCTGGTAAGCCAGCTCGTGGGCTACACAGATTATTAGAAATGGGCTAGTGCAGGTGTGAGAGTTAGCCAATAAAAGGCTAGATATAATGGGCCAAGCGGTGTTTAAAGGAATACAGTTTTCGTGTAATTATTTCGGGGCATAAGCTAGATCTAGCCATGTGGGCAGCCCAGTGCCAGGGACGAAGCCCCGCCGCTCCTATTACAACATCACTGGAAGGAATCAATGCTTCCAGAGATGGGGGCAAAGCATCAGGAGTCAAGCTCATTCTTAGTTATGTAGCAAATTGAAGACCAGCTTATGCTTCATAAAACACAGCATGCACACACACACACATGCAGTGCACAGGCAGGCACACATACGTACACACACACACACACACACACACACACACACACACACACACCAAAGGAAGAACAAGATTGGCAGTCTCAAATTTAAGCAAAAGAAAGGGCCATGAGGTTGCAGCAGCATGAAAACAGAGTGAGCATCTTCGATTTCTTCCTTTGCCCATACTCGTATCCATCCCTCTCTGTGTTATGAAGGCTTACTACTGGGACTACACAGATATCCTCAGGTTTCTGGTTGAGTTTTGTCACCTTAGGGATGGACACCAATAGAAGCTAAGAGGACAAGTGGAGAGCAGACTCTGGATTCTTTCTCTGACTTCTTCCCTGTGGTTTGTACCACCTACCAAAGGCTGTAGTTACTGTCAATGGTCCTTTTTGTGTGGCTCTCTCACTATGCTCAGGCCTTAAACTGGTAAAGTCTCCAAGCTTGGTAATGTAACATTTCACATTTCTTGACCTAAAATCTATCCTTCTTTTAATCAGACTTCTATCTTTGAAACACATGTTCTTTGAAATATTTGAAGTTTCAGGGTTTTGTTTTATTCCTTTGACTGTTTTATTTTGCGGTGCTAGGTTAGAGCCTACAACCTGAGCAGACTAGGCAGCACTTTATATAAAGATACATCCCTAGACCACCCCCCCCCCCAGCTTTCTTGTTTTAAAGACCATGCTGGTTGCTTTAAACTATAGGCTGGAGGTTTCCTGGAAGAGAGAGTTTGGTAACAATGAGCTTGAATCCGGGACTGGCTTAAAGTACTGAGGAACATGGGTCTGAACTTCCTCCTCTTGTCCTTTCAGTGTTTTTAGTATTTATATGACCAGTACTGTTCCAGGGACTTTGGAAAGACAGATAAATTATACAGGAAGATCAAAAGAGACAACTGTCGAGGAACAAGATAAAGGATTGTGGTCCATGGAAGAAAAGAGGGTGAAACTTCAGCCTATCACTGAGTTGACATCTGACTTCAGGTTTGGAGGAAGTTAGAGAATGAACCATTAGAGACTATTCCATGCGGGAGAGGCGATGTCAGTGAGAGCTTCCATGTGAGGACCTGCCTGGCTGTGGCAAAAGCATCAGAAGCTGATAGTGCTGAAGCTCTGGGGCAGGAGGAGAGTGGGACATAATGAGGCTAGAGAGACCACAGAAGCACTCATATAAGCCTCTCTTAACTATCGCTCCATGAGTCGGGAGTGGGAAGAACCAATAGTCACTCTTTCCCAGAAGGCATTAGCTCTACCTAATTACACCTTGACACTGTCTAGAAAAAAATGGTGGCCTAATTCCTTCTCAGTTTGGAAACTCAGGGAGTTGGCAGCTAAAACACTCTGGGTCGTATTGGGAATGTCTGGAGGATGGGCTTTGTAGCAGCAAAGCAAAGCCATTGATTTCCATTTCCCCTAAGGAAGACATTCAATTGTCTTCTCAGAACACCTTTGGGAAATCAAAGGAGAAAGAGCAGTCTTACCTCTCTCTCCGTCTATAAGCAGTTGTCCTAAGACCCCTACGTGCATCCATGGCATGCACACCACACACATACACACACACAATAAACACATATAATGCTTAACAGAGCTTAGGTTTTCTCACAATTATATAAAGAGCTTAAGAAGTTCTTAAGAAGGGGGTTGCAGAGATGGTTCAGTGGGTAAAATGCATAAGTGTAGTAACCCAAGTTCAATCTTGAGCTGTAGGCCCATATTTCTACATGGTGTGACAGCCAAGTTCTCGGACTGTTGTTGGTATCCAGAGCAATCACGTTCCCTCTAGACAGGCTGTCTCTGCCTAACAAAGGCTCAGGATATGCTCTTTTGTAATTATGTAGATCGCCTGAGAAGAGGTGTGAATGCCAAGCTAGTGACCTAGCAGACAAAAAGAGAATGTTAATGAACTTCTACCTTAGTTTACCTTTGGGGATAAAAAGTATTCGGAAAATAAATGTGGGTAGATCTTCAGGAATGAATGAAGCCTGAGACTCCCTTCTGATATTGCCGTGTGAACTGTGTCTCAATTATTCCCGCGCCTCCACGCAGGTCCAGGGAGGGAAAAGTAGTTTATGTTGGGGCATCAGACCCCGACATTGAGCAACTGTATTTTAAAAAAGAAAAGGAAAGGAAAAGGCGGGTGCAGATAGTCCCAGCACTGAGAAGAGTACAGGTAGATCTTCAGAACTCTGGCCAGCAGCTTAGCCTGTTTGGTGAGCTCTGGGTTCCAGTGAGAGACCTTAGCTCAATAAACAAGGTGAATAGCACCTGAGGGACATGTGAAATTGGCCTCTGGTCTCTGCACGTATGTGCATGCATACACAGCCATATCATGAACAAGCATGTGTGTTTGCATACACACACACATACAGAGAAAGAAATGTAAGGAGGAAGGGAGGGAGAAAAGGAAAGGGAGTTTCCAGCTGTTCTTCATGTCCTTCCAGATTCTGAAGTCAGGTAAACAGATTAAATCCACATGCAATAAAGAAGGGCTCAAACTGAGGTTGAACAGCTCCTAACCTGCCACTGCCAGCCACTGAGGATCTCAGCTCTAGGCAACGCTCTAGTTCTGCTGAGTTAGAGTCTCCTCAGCCTCTACAGAATCATTTTTGTTTGAAGGAAGATTCAGGAAACCACCAGGATAGCCAAACATGGAGCTAAGCAAGAAAGAAGTGCCTGCTGCTTTGGTCCAGTGGAGACTCTCTGTACCTGGACATGGCTGCATCAGTCATTGATTTAGTTCATGGTCAAATGGAGCAGATACACTTAGATTGGATTTACTTCCTGCTGCTGTCTGTGATCTGATTGACCAGTAGAGAGATGTGCTCTTTGAATCACTTCCTGAAAATGACTTAGAGGCTATTTGTCCCGTGGAATTCAAACATTAGAAACCTAGACCCTTTGAGGATCCATAGATGCAAACTTAAACTGAGAAGTCCACCCTGTGGACACTCTCGTCTTGTTCCTAAATAGAAGAAGCAAATGAAGTGTTCTGTCTGTGGTATGGCCATCGCACCCATGAGCACCCTGTAGCTGTGCTTACCTGCACAAGACTGATCAACACAATCAGCCAACACTCCAACAGGCATCACTAGTTGGACTCAGTGGGCTATTAATAAAAAGGGGAGAGATTAAAGGAAGAAGGGGAAAGGGAAATGTTAGGAGTGTCTGGTGGGAGTGGGAAACAGGAGTTGGGGATTCCTGAGGGAGTTGAAAGTGTGTGTTAGCAAGATGCATTCTTTACATGTACAAAACTGTCAAAGAATAAACAAAATATATTCTTTTGAAAAACTGAAAAAGAAAAGAAGATTAAAGTCTACTAAGCATTTCGGTACATACCTGAGATCCTAGCACTTGGGAGGCTGACGCAGAAGGATTATAAGTTTGAAGTTAGCCTGGGCTACATATCCAGATCACTTATTGAAAATGGAGACGAAAGGGTGAGGAAGAGAGATGGGGGGAGGGCAGGCAGAGGGGTAAGCAGCTAAGATCTGCTCTGAGTTTTGTGAACATTTAAAGATTCATGCTTATTTCTATGCATCCCTAGATACGCCATTTCAATTCCTTTCATTAGGGAAGGCACAACCAGGCAGGTTAGAAGAACTGTGAAAAAAAAAAAAAAACCACTGTAGATGTCTGCCTAACAAATCAGAAATTCTTCTATACTGGCCTCCCTCCTAGTCCTTATAAATTCCCTTCCTTTTCAACTCTGAGCTCTGGTTCTTAGTGTTAGGCCCCCTGAAATGGTGACCCACTATGTACTACTCACCATAAGTCTAGTCATGTCCACCTTTGGGATTTGCTAGTTGGTACTTGCCCATCATCCTCACTCATGGTAACCACTCATGGTTTTTTGGGGGGGAACCCACCAAGGCCAGTTGGCCTGGGTCTGAAAAAGCCTGGGATAAAACCGGACTCACTGAACATAGCAGACAATGAGGACTACTGAGAACTCAAGAACAATGGTAATGGGTTTTTGATCCTACTGCATGTACTGGCTTTGTGGGAGCCTAGGCAGTTTGGATGCTCACCTTACCAGACCTGGTTGGAGGTGGGTGGTCCTTGGACTTCCCACAGGGCAGGAAACCCTGATTGCTCTATGGGCTGACGAGGGAGGGGGACTTAATTGGGGGAGGGGGGAATGGGAGGCGGTGGTGGGGAAGAGACAGAAACTTTAATAAATAAAAAAAAAGAAAGAAAAAAATTCAAAGTTTTCTAAACTGCTCAATAAAAGAACTAAAACCAGGCATCCACCACAAGTATGATGGGAAGCAAACTTTATGATAAACCTGTATGTATAATTGTGCATAAACAAAAATACCAAGAGAGGTATTTTTGTAATTTCCTAATACTTTGTAATAGGAATCAGTGCTAATGGGCAAAATGATTATTTTACTCTGTTCTGCTTGATCTGTTTAATATTGTATTGCAGATGTGTTTTAAATAGTGTTTTAAAACTTAGAAGATGGAATACCCCTGATGGCTTCACTCTTTCTCTCTCTCTCTGACTCATGATGGGAAATTGTTCTTCCTTGCGGTTCTAAGGGAGCACCCACAGTGCCTCACATCTTCCTCCCCCAGGCCCTGAGCTGGGCCATTAGCTTCATCTCATTCAACCACAGTACAAAATAAGTGAACCAGAAAAGTTTTCTGTGCAACCACCTTCTCCTGCCACCCACTCTCACATTCAGTTCTGGAAGTTTCTGTGTGTAGGTGAACTATGACGTTTGACTGTGTGAGCTAGTTTATTTGTTTTATTCTTCCCTCGTTTCCCTCCTCTTGGCTGCATTAGTCATCTATTTGCTGCATTATGTTGGGTTATTGCATCTCTCCTCTCACGGTACACTACCAGACTCCTCATTTACTTCTCCTTTGCACCGGACCATTAGCCATCTCATGAATGAGCACCCGGGTCACCTCCTCTCACAGCAACAGAACTGTTGCCCTCACTCTGCAGCTCTGAGAGTCTGTGCAGCTCAGACTCCCTCTTCTCGGGCCTTTTGTGAATACTCATTATTAATGAAAATGCTGAGCCGGGACCGTGCTGACCGTGCCATGATCCTGAGCTGGGACAGCCAGCCTAGCTTCAGCACTGTTGTTCCTATTTTCTGCTGGCTTTCTTGTCTGTGGGGTTAGAGGGCGGGGAAAGGAGACACAGACACTTGGCAGTCCCACGTGGGTGCACTTTAATGGGTGAGGGGTGACGGCAGGTAGGTACAGGTGTGCAGAGACAACAGGAGAAGGGGGGGGGGGGGGGGTTTGTGGCGACCCTCGCCTTTTAACGAGGAATGCAAAGGCTTCTGGAAAATGTGTCCGGAGTCCAGGGGAACGCTGGGAGCTGTAGTTCTGCAAAGGAACAACAAGCACTATGAAAACACTAATAAGTAGGCAACCCTCTACCACTTCATTAATTTATTTAAACAAGTCATTTCCAGATAGTGTGTAAAAAACTGGTAAATCACCATAACTTCGGCAAGATCTTTTTCCTTTATAAATTCATAGTTTTGTTGTATAGACAGGACAGATATGTGAGTATATATTTATAGCAAGAGGCACAGCTTTACAAATGTTCAAACAAAATATTTTCTTAGAAAAAAGCATGTCCTACTTACTTATTGTTATCTCTATCAGATGAATGGGTGAGCACATGATTTTTATTGCCCCTATTTTTGTTTATTTGTATTTTTTAGAAAATTTCCCCTAACACATGCAATAAAATGCAGTGGACAGTCTTGTTTGGATACTGGTCCAAGCAAGCCAACTATAAAAAATATTTATAATTTAAATTCTGGATATTTAATGATACTAAAACAGTATTATTCTTGAGAGGTTTGTTTAAAATGCTACAATAATATTGGAAAGATAATCTTTATCTTTTGGAGAAATGCACTGATATATGTATGGATGAAATGAAATAATGTCCATGGCTTTTATGGGCAATTAATTCATTATGTGTAAGAAGTGGCTAGGAATGTTTTAATTTTTTATTTAAATAAATCTTTTTTATGTATTTTTCATATCAACCAGTTTCCCTTCCCTCCCCTCCTCTGGTCCTCTCCCTTTCCCTATCTACCTCTGTCTTCATTTGCTCCATTATTTCCACTCAGAAAGGGACAGGCCTCCCATGGGCTTGCAGTGGCTAGGAATTTAAATATCAAGAAGTTGTGGGTTTATAATTATTGGAGCTGGACAATGGATTTATGGTGTTCATTTCCATATATTGTTTACTTTTATATTTGACATCTTCTGCTATAAAATACATAATAATGGTCAATAAAGCAATCACTTATTAATAATAATTAATACTTTTTCCATAATAAGTAGACATATCTTCTAATTGTCCTACCTATTGCTATGCTGTTTGTTTACTTTTTGAGACAAGGTTTCATGTAGTTCAGGCTGGCCTTGAACTTGTAGTGTAATAAAGCTAGCCTTGAACTCCTGCTCTTACTACCCCCATCTCCTGAGTGGTGGGATTAGAGGTGTGTGCCAGCAGATGAGGTGCTTCAAGACTCTCTGCTCAAAGGGCATCTTCTCACATGACAGTTTATCTCCTTCTGTGCTGAAAAACATGCAGGTCACAGCAACAAACTCACTACTCTTACCACCTGTCCCTGTGATCATCTGGTTCAGGAGTATGCTCTTAGTTTAAAATATTTAATGTTTATATGGTTTTGCATATAAGAATAAAATATTTTAATATTTTTAATATTAAAAAATTATTAAATTTTTCCTCCAAACCCTGTGTCTTATTCATTTTCTATTGCCGTGAAGAGACAATATGACCACAGCACCTCTTATATAAGAAAACATTTGACTGGAGCTGGCTTACAATTGAGAGGTTTAGTCCATTATCATCATGGTGGGAAGCACGTGGTATGCAGGCAGACATGGTGCTGGAGAGGTAACTGAGCATTCTACATCTGGATCAGGAGGCAGCAGGAAGAGAGAATGAGCCATTAGACTTGGCTTGAGCTTCTGAAACCCTCTCCAATGACATACTTCCTCCAGCAAGGCCACACCTACTCCAACAAGGCCACACCTCTTAATAGTGTCCCTCCCTATGGACCTTTTGGGGCCATTTTTATTCAAACCACCACATCTTGCCTGGTCATTAATTCTATTATTTGGACTCCATTTGAACTCTATACATACAATGGAGACGAATAACAAGCCTCTATGACTGTTTGCTCACTTATACTTAACTAATAACATCATGTTGTACATGAAGCCTGTCTACTATATAGTTGTTTTGTTGTTGGTTTCACTACAGTTTATTTTTTTTGTTTGTTTGTTTGTTTTGGGTTTTTTTTGTTTGTTTTTTTTTGTTTTTCGAGACAGGGTTTCTCCATAGTTTTTGGTTCCTGTCCTGGCACTAGCTCTTGTAGACCAGGCTGGCCTCGAACTCACAGAGATCCGCCTGCCTCTGCCTCCCGAGTGCTGGGATTAATACAGTTTATTTTTGACTTAGGGGTTGTTTGTTCGTTTGTTTCCTTTTTTCTCCTTACTAGGCAAGAGAGCATCAGTGACCAATGTTATCTTGTCTTTTTATACAAACATCTCTCTTAAGACCTGGTATGTTCATTCCTACATTCCAAGTGTTCAATATATATCTGTTAACTTAAATAAATAAATTAAATTATGATTACACCATTTTCAGATCTATTCTTTTCCAGCATGGTCACATATAATAAAACTAAAGAAAGTAAACTAATTCATGTTCTATAATTCCTTCCTGCTCCATAATTCAGCCAATCTGAAATATCACTTGATCCAAGGCTAAGTGTCCATCTAACACAATAACAAATGGAATAGATACATCAGCTAGAAAAACTGTCATTTAATTTTAAGAAACAAGAATCTAAAGAAATTACTCTTCACACAGCTGTGATTTTAAAAATATGACCTAATTTTTTAATATATAAAAAATATAATTATTATATGGGTGTCTATATGGAAGTATGTGTTGTGCAAATTCTAATTGGTCTTAATAATAAAAACCTGGAGTCGGATATCAGGGTAAATGCTGAAAGATCAGAGAAATAAAGGAGTCAGTCATTAGAGAGACCTTTCACCTCTATTGAATCCTCAGACCAAAGGGGGCAAGATCCTGTCTCCACCAAGTCCTCAGACTGAATGGCATCTCTACAAAACCTTAGACTGCACTGAACTCCTGTCTCCTTCTGCCTTATATTCATCTCTCTGCCCAGCCATATCACTCCTGTCTCCACCTTCCTAGTGCTGGGCTTAAAGGCATGGAATCCCAAGTGCTGGGATCCTTTGTGTGAGCTCTGTTTCTCTTATAGACTGGATCAATTTCATGTAGCCCAGGATAGCCTTGAACAGATCTGTCTGCCTCTACCTCCCAAGTCCTGGTATTAAAGGTGTGTACCACCACTGCCTGGCCTCTGGTGGCTTAACTCTGCACTCTGATCTTCAGGCAAGCTTTATCTGTTAAAACACAAACAAAATATCACTACAAGTATGTGAAAATGAGTAGCCGCAGAGGCCAGAAGAGGGTGTCAGATCCTCTGGAGCTGTAGTTACAGACAATTGTGAGCTGCACTTACGTGGGTGTTGGGTCCTCTGTAAGAGCAGCCTATACTCTTAGCCACTGAGCCATCTCTCTGGCCCCTGCAGCTTACTAGGACAATAACACTGTTCTATTCACCATTAAGAAAGAGCTGTTTGGTTTGAAGTAACTGCTAGATTTGGAAGTATTCTATAACCTCAAATTTTATGTGTCAGTTTTTTAAAAAGACTCACATAGAAACAAACAAAAAGACTTTTAGATTCTTAACTTAAATACTTGCATGACCATTAAACTCAAAACTTCCAGAAAGAGGGAAATTGGTTTGTCAATGGGTTTGTTTTTGTTTGTTTGTTTGCTTGGGGTTTTTAATTAGGTAACTTGGTCCTTGAAAGGGAGGATGCAGAAATCAAAGGCCTGATTGTGCTGGATCCCTCTTTGTGGTCATTATTCAGCCCAGTTCCCAGCAGGCTGCAGTTGAAAGGAAAAGATCCAAGTTCTGCTTAAAAATCAGACTAAAGAGCTGGCTCAGCACCCTGCTCACATTATGCTGTCTGCATTCACCGCTTTGGTCTTGGGATAGTAAGCTGTATGCAATGACCTCAGGCTTCTGGGATAGTTATAGGAAGCACCCCTCTGACTTGCTTATGAGGGGAGGAATGTTTTTTCACGGCTTTTGCTTTTCTAGGAGGACTCCCAGAACATCAAGATCCTCAGGTATAAATGGAACTCCGGGAACAATGTCACAAAAGTGAACATTTTTTCCTACTTCGTTGGGAAAAGGAGAACAAAACTGAGTATTTTTGCTCATCTCCCTGACTATTGAGGACTCTCATTCCTAGAGGGACAACGATTGTTTTTCTTCTCTGTCTCAAGATCTGCGAGAGTGATGCGCAATCTATTTGGGAAAAAATATTCGTACAATTTCCCAATCAAAAGACTCCTGGGGAGCTGAGATGCAAAAACATCAAGAGAATGTCAACACTGATCACTAAAAGCAGGGCTTTCTACGATTTAATAGAATCATATTTTTTAGTATAATTCTATACGTGTAATAGAATTATACCTTTTCAGTATAGCAGGAAGCGATTTTGGAGCAGATACTGCAGAAGAATCACAAGTCAAAATTAGACAAGATTATCCTTTTCTCCTTTATAGGTTCACAGGTAGAGAGGGCATGTAGTCCTTGAGGTACAACAACCATGCCTAAGCGATTTTGGAGCAGATACTGCAGAAGAATCACAAGTCAAAATTAGACAAGATTATCCTTTTCTCCTTTATAGGTTCACAGGTAGAGAGGGCATATAGTCCTTGAGGTACAACAACCATGCCTAGCGTCCTGCAATCTGACTTGACTTGGACATAGGAATATACCCAGGACTGCGGCATGGAAAATACGCTAGCCTGCCTGTCGCCCCTCCCCCTCTCCGTTCCCGCGGGATTGGAGTAGCTCTGGGTCGCTGACGCCATCCTCATGCCCCTGGTTTGCATGGAGCATGCGCCTCCTCCTCACTTCCTCTCCAGGAGCTAGTGGAGTAAAGCTACGCCCAGGCCCGCGTCCGCTCGCGCAGGAACTTCAGCACCCGCGGAGCGGACAGCGCCCGCTGCACCTGCTCACCTGCTCTAGGCCCGCTGGAGCATCATCTCCAGGCCAGCACAACTGCAGGCCTCCCAGCTCCTCTCTCTCCCCGCGCTCCGGCTCCTGTCCCTGCCAGCTTCTTACACCCCTTCTCATTCATAACAAAAGCTACAGCTCAGGGGCCCAGCGCCAAGCTGTTTCCAGCAGAGAGCAGAGGGAGCAAGGAAGAATGGGGTTCCTTTGGACCGGCTCTTGGATACTGGTGTTGGTGCTCAATAGCGGCCCAATACAAGCTTTCCCCAAACCTGAAGGCAGTCAAGGTAAGTGGACATTTCTCAACTTCTGAGCTCTCTTTCATTTGGCCCAGCAAAGGCAAAGCTTGGTGTGACCTATGAGCTCTAAATCGCCTTGCCTAGTTATTCTAATCAGATCTTATCTCTGCATAATGACAGAATCGTTTTGACTTTAGAAAACGAAGGTGAATTTTTCTCCTTCACTTTTTAGATAACAGGGCAATAACATGAGCTGCTTATAAGAATCTTATTTTGGAAAAGGGAGCAAATGCCTGTTCTTAAAGTGGCTTGGATTTTTTTTTCTAAGATAATCTATTCATTACTCAAGTAGGAATCTGTGATCTCTTTTAATGTGCCAGCAATGATCATCAAAATTTATATTTCTAACTGAAGACTTAATAAGTCAAGAATTAGAACTATATGTTAAATTTCTTATCGGAAAACAAAAGTGTGATTACATTTAACTCAGGGAACGCAGTAATATATTAAGCTTAGCAACACTGATACTCATCATGAACACAAGTGATAATGTTTGCTAATATAAATTTTATTTCATAACCACCCAGAATTATTTCTCTAAAAGATTTTTCACTGTTTTCATTTTAATGAGAAACATATTTTATCATCCAAATGCACAATTAAATTATATTTTTATGTATTTATTCTAGACAAATCTCTGCATAATAGAGAACTAAGTGCAGAAAGACCTTTGAATGAACAGGTGGGTTGGATGTAAAATTGTAACTGCTATGTCATTTTATTCTCATGATTATTTATCATAATTACGTTGTGATATCTTAGCCATTTTGAATTTACAAACTCTGGGACATTAATAATAAATTGACAAAAATTAAGGTGAGGAATCTAGTTTCGATAATTGTATGTTCTCACAGTTATGTCCATTAAGTGCTATGTCCATTGAGTTATGTCCATAGAGAGTGCTAGAGTGCCCACATGATGATAGCCCAGCAAGATCAATACTGCATCCACTCTTAGAAGATGGGTTAATTTACTGACATGTGTGTGTGGTTTGTTTTGTTGTTTTGTTTGAGACAGAGTCTTGCTGGGTAGCCTACAACCCTTGATCTTCCTGCCTCATCCTCTTGATTGCTGGGATTATAGGCACATGCCACACTGCTTGATTGAAGATTTATTTTTAGTCAATATTACAGGAGAAAGGAATTCATACTTAAAGTGCACCAGTCCTTTGTTTATCTCATTTAATCCTCATAGCAATGCTTTTTACAAACAAAACTAAATCTTCTAGAGATTAAATCATTTGGCTTGTATACTTGGTAAGCTGTGAAACATTGCTTTAAAATGCGGTCTGTCTCCTGTTTGTTTCACAGATTGCTGAGGCAGAGGCAGACAAGATTAAAAAGACAAACTCTCCAGGTAAAAGGAATTCATATTGCTGTTCAGTTAAATAATGTAGGTCATGGGATTCTAAACTAAAATCAATGTGTTGGGCTTGGAACTTTTCTTCCAGAAAGCAAGCCAAGTGAAAGAAATTATTCTTCTGTCGATAACTTGAACCTGCTAAGGGCGATAACAGAAAAGGAAAAACTTGAGAAAGAAAAGCAGTCTATAAGAAGCCCCCCATTTGGTAACACACTGGACGTGGAAGATGTTGATTCAACTAAAAATCGAAAACTGATTGATGAGTACGATTCTACAAAGAGTGGACTGGACCATAAATTTCAAGGTAAATGATTTAAAGGATGCTTTGCTATCTTTTTTTCTCATTTTGAGTTTTTCATTACATACTGAAAAAAGGCCACATACTTATAAAAGTCACAAAATATATCTAATATGCTCATGACCTGTCATGTGTTGGGTCCAAAGCTGAGGTAAAACCAAAACTTACTGATAATATACAAAAAACAGTCTAGAGTCTCTACTTTTCCCTTTAATGTTTCCTTTACTCTGACAGGCATGGTGGGTCATGCCTGTCATCACAAGTCCATTCTGGGCTACATAAAATACCAAGTTAACCAGACTCCATTTCAAAAGAGCAATAATAGTGACCATAGTGACTGGATTCCTTGCGGATGCTTTGAAATTTTTTAAGACCTGATATCTGTATTTACATTAGTAAATTCATTTTATTATTTTTATTTATTTTAATAACTACTACAAATAAAACATTATTTCTTCAAATAACTAGATCAATAAAATATGCCTTCCTAATAATGAAATGTCCACTATTTTCTTGTTGGTAGTTTCTACCTCTTGCCTTTGTTCATCTAGCCATTATACATTTAAACTCAGACTTCTCTGGACTATAGACCTATTTCCTCTCTACCTAGCATCTTACCTTGGAAGTGTCAGGTCCACAGAAAACCGAATGTATACCAGAGTCAACTCATGACCTCTTTCCTCCTCACAGATCCTCTTCAAAAGATCTTTCCTCTTTTTTGCTGCTATTTATCCTTTTTTTTTCTTCATGACAGAAATCTAAAATTGAAATAATTCTCTTTTTTTTAACCTCTTCAATCCTAATCTTCCAAAACTGGTTCATTTTTGCTTCCCACGTTAGTTCCCATGTTTTACCAACAGAAAAACTACTGTTCTCAGTCACCACTGCCCTTACCCAATACCCAATCGTGTTTCATTTGAGCTACAACAAAATATTTTACAGATCTCCCAGCAGCTACTTCAGTTTTTTTCAGCCTATTCATGATGTGACAACTGGAGTGGACTTTTAATTTACAAATATAAAATATTGAAATATGTGCATGTCATTCCTTGTAGGGGGTGCTCAATATCAAACTTGAGGCCTCACGCATGCTAGGCAGTTAATCACGCTACCACTGAGCTATAACCACAGCTCCTCAGATTTTTTTTTTTGACAGTATTTCCTATATAGTCTAAGCTGGTCTTAAACTCATAATCCTCCTGCCTCAGTTTTCTGACTTTCGAGATTGCAAACGTGTGTGCGACGATGGCCAGAATGCCATTAGGTTTTAGTTTTATTTTGTTTTGTTGTTTGAGTGTTTGTTTTTAGCCAAGACCTTGTACATAGCTCAGGCTAGCCTAGATCATGAGGGTTCTGTGCTTCTGTCTAGATGCCGGAATTATATGGGATGAGCAGAGCATGCCTTCTTTATTTCCCATAAATCTCTTTTAGTAGATTCTCATTTCTTAGGACCAAAACCAAAATCCCTCATATAGTTCCTGTCTTCATAGTTACTGTCAAACACTTCTGGGCTTGTCCAGCATACATGATCTGATAGACATTTTGCTCCTTGCCATCATTGTTCTTGTAGTTTGAACTTTTATATTTGTAACTGTAACCACTTACGATTGCTTTTATCCAAAACTACACTGAAAAGCCCACAAGAACAGAGACATTATAGGGCAGTGCCTGAATAGTCGTTAATTCATTGTATGATTCTATAAATAAGCAAAGAAATGAAAGAACGTGTGAGGGAATCAGTGAACCTCTATAAATAGAGTATTTTCAATTCTGAAAACCAGTGCTTAGAAGTGAGCCCAGGCTTTCTTCTCTGTCTTTATTTTTGTTTCATAGCAATGAGGAGACTTTTAAAGTGCATTATATGTGTTGAGTAGATGGAGGCAATGATTTATGTTCTGCTATTTGGAGAATTTAAATCTTGAATTCTACATTTTAACCTAAGGTATATTGACCAGAAGCAAATCGACACTAGGCGTAACTGCGTAAAAGAAATTAATTTAATTGCTCTGGTTAAACAGAACATTTGGTTTAATAAAGTAAAAAAGAATGTAGTATTTGTCTGACTTGATTAGCCACACTGGTTGTAGGCACCAACAGAGACACAGATTTGTTTGTGACTTGAGCAGCTACTTTTAATTAGTCATTTTACTGCCAGTTTGTAGGTTTAAAGTGGTAGGGCTGGTCCTCATGTCTTTTGACTTATGCCCAGATTTGCTTTAACTTTACTTGAGATCCTACGGAGACTAAGTCAAGGGTCTTAGAGAGAATGTTTTATGGGTGAAGGTCTAGTTTCCATTCAGAGCCAGCAGGTCTGAGCCCACCTAGGCATCCGAACAGAGCATCAGAGATGTGCAGGCTCCGCCCCCAGAGGTAGAGCGAGGGAGAGGATCTTTGGCAGGCTATGTCCTCGGACCCAAGACTGCCTTTAGGAAAGCTCCAGATTCAAAATCCTTGCCTGTTTCTCCTTATATGCTTATGCTTGAGGTGCCTTTGAGTGTTCAGTAGCAGGAATTTATTGTGGAATTCTCACATTGCAGATTATGATCTAGATAATAAGCTCTGTGCATCCAGGGACCATGCTAAACACAACCATCACTCTACCAGTATCTGGCAGATATTAAGACTTGAATTCAATTAAACTGAAGAAACGAATTCCAAGTGTTAAGTGAGGTACTAGGTACAGCCAGCGCTCTACCTCTGGTGTCTGGCACATAGTAAGACTTTAATTTTACTCGAGAAATGAATTCTAGGTATTAAATGAGATAAGGAATACCAGACATAACAGGGAAGATAATGACAGGCCACAGTCCTTTGATGTCTGTATAGAGCATTGTAGCTGCCTAAAAGTTAAAATTTGAATCTATGCCGGCTTCTTTCTGAGGCTTCACACGGGAAGCATAAAACACTCCTTTGAGCACAGCTGGGAAATCACCTTAAGGTATTCTTCTCATTTTCAAAGAGTGTGGGGAAAACTGATGGAAGGTAAGGGCAGTGGCCAAGTACTTCGCTTTTAACTGCAGCTCTCAAAGTTCCACCGTGGGAGACCTGCGTTCCTGGCTCAAGAGCCCGCAGTGGTGCAGCAGAGGAGGAAGACATTTCTTCTGAGTTTCCAGCATTCTCCCCATTGGGAAGTAAATGAGCTGAAAAACAGTCATCTGGGTTTTTTTCCAGCGTCAGCAGGCAGCCAACATTCTTTCCTTCTCGGCTCCTAAGGGAGAAGTGGGGAGGGAAGTGAATTCTTCCTCCTCTGCTTAGACGGAAGACTAGTCCCCAGCGCCTGACGTGCAACCCACAAATGGAAAATTCAGACCGAAGTGATAGAGAGGCTGTGCTCCTGAGAAACAGATGAAGAACTCCACTTCCAACCAGACATGAAGGGAACTAATTTTATGATTTTTGTCACTCTGGCACTTGGGTCTCAAAGGGCTTGTGGCTGAACAAGAACACGACCTTTGTGTATAATCACCACCCATCTTTATAAAGCCTGCATCCAAAAGCAGGAGAGGGTGTCTACCTGAAGCTGCACTGCCACCCTCCCCACGGTCTAGAAGAAAGGCCATGCCATGGGAGAGATTCCCTGGCCAGATCCCCAAGGGTCTTGGAAGAAAAGAGTAGAATTGGGATGGAAATATGTTGTTCTTTCATTGAGGGAAAGTGATAAGGATTATAGTCATAGAGCTGGGTGTTATGGTGCATGCATTTAATCTCAGCACTCTGGAGGCAGAAGCAAGCAGATCTCTGAGCGTTCAAAGCCAGCCTACATAATGATACTCTGTCTCAAAAAATAAAGCATTATTCAAAACATATCTAGCAAGGAATTCTATTTTCATTTTCTCCAGAAAAAAATCACAATTCCTTTAAAAATCTGCCAGGCAGTGGTGGCACCCATCTTTAATTCCAGCACGCAGGAGGCAAAAGTGGATCTCTAAGTTCGAGGCCAGCCTGGTCTACAGAGTAAGTTCCAGGACAGACAGAGCTGTTACACAGAGAAACCGAGTCTTGAAAAACAAAACAAAAAAATTAAAAATCTAAATCCACTAGGCATAATTGCAATAGTACACTCTTGCACACACTACTGTATGATTCAAAATGTGCATTTACAATCTTATTTCATCTGTTCCTTATAACTCCAATAAAATCAAATTAAATAAACCCTTACTCATAATTGTTTGTTTTATTGTTTGGGCTTTACAAATGCTAGGCAAGCACTCTACCACTGAGCTACGCACAGAGACCAATGCCCTTATTATTTTGTACAGTGATCCAAGGTCTATAGAGAACAAGAGAAATCACTATGCTAAACCACTGATCTTTCCCATCTGCCTCCATATGACAGATTATTAACACTTTGTAAATCAGATCTGATCGATGTGGTATACTCTGTAAAGCGGACCTGTTCAATGTGGTATAGACTTCTGGGATTCTTGTGTGGATGTACCAAGGCTTCATTGACTTTGTCCCCTTTCTCCCTCACATTAGTTGTTGTCATTGTCATCATCATTGTTCTTGTTGTTTAGAGTTTGAGTTTGCTTTGTTTGAGACAAGGTCTCTCCCTGTTAGCCAAGCCTAGACTTAAACTCATGTCAATCCTCCTGCCTCAGGCTCCCAAGCACTAGGTTTGCAGGCGTGAACCATCACACACAGCCCCTTTGTCTCTCTCAGAATGATCCCTTGCTTTATTCTGAAGTTACGTTAAATGAATTCCCAGGAAAACTAAGGACGTATATTCACAGGCTTCTCTGCAAAATTTGCATGATGTTCATGTAGATCTCTCTCTTTAATATTTTTATTCCAAGCTCATAACATAAGCTCCCTGTCTTTTGGAGACTGGGGTTTATTATTGTTATTAAGCTTTAACTTTAAGCTCTGTTATGTAGAGGTACTCCAGCAGCCAGGCATGGCAGTACACGACTGTCATTTCAGCACTCAAGAGGCAGAAGCCGAGGACTGCTGGAAGTTCCAAGTCAGCCAGGGTGACATAGTAGGACACTATCTCTAAATGGATGAATGATAAATGAATCGGTGATAAATATATGTAACAAAAATCTTGAGTATTTCAGAAAGTGTGGGCTATAATATGGTGCATAGAATAGGTGTGTACTCGCCATGTTGTGAAGCTGTGCTTGCTCTGTCTAGATGACCCGGATGGCCTGCATCAACTGGATGGAACCCCTCTAACTGCTGAAGACATTGTCCACAAAATTGCTACCAGGATCTATGAGGAGAACGACAGAGGAGTGTTTGACAAGATTGTTTCTAAACTGCTGAATCTCGGCCTAGTAAGTGGTTTGCAGGAGAGCAAACTTGGTTCTCAGTACACTCTACAGTGTCCTGGGAAGTTGAGCCTCGTAATTCAAGCAACCAAATGTTTATGGGGCACCTACTTTGTACTAGGCTCCCAAGGACTCCCTTGGGTTTATCAGAAGGGCCAGATAAGCACACATACCCATCACACAGGCGGTTTGAGAGTCCTTTGAGCTGTGCAGATGCCAGAGAGTGGTGTGTGCCCAGTGGGAAGTAGGGAAAGGCTTCAGAGGAAGAGGTGTTTGGAATGAGCTTAGAAGGAAAGTCAGGCTTTAAGAAGCAGAGGCAGAGGGCGTGTGTGGCAAAACCAGAAATAACACGAGCAGAGACTGGCAGTGGATGCTTGAGGAACTCTGAGCGATTGAATCCTCCCTAGTCACGACTTGGCTGCTCAGCCCTGACACAGCCCAGCAGGTTTCTCTGAGGTTCTTAGTCACAAGGATCCTGTAACTGATCATGTGACCTTCAGCTAAAGAGCAGCATCCCTCAGGTGTCTCTCTCAGGAAGCATCCCTTGGATTTCAGCAGGTACCACTGACAGCTTGAATGAATAGCCTACTTCTTCCTGGAGTGCTGGGCAGTCACCGCCACAACCTGCATAAGAAAGGATTGTCTGTTGCAAAGAGAAGTTTCCTTGATTAGGAGTGAAGACTACCCTTATCTGTGGGTATAAAGACAAATATTTGTGTTGTTGTTAGACATTATGCTGGCTTAGTAAAGTAGTGGTTGTAGATTCTCCTCCAATATCCATAACATCATCTGCACTGAGTAGTTAGCTAGGCTTCCAGCACCAGCGTTTGTTGCTTTGTTGAGCAGGTCTTACATCTGATTAGAGAGCTGTTGGTTACTACAAAGGTATGCATGCCACTACTGTCCCCTTAGGGAAATTGTGCCATGCTGGCATTCATTGCTGTGGCTCACGGGAGTCATAGCTGAGTAGGACTGTTGGAAGCTTGCATGGTGCCTACGTGTTCAACTGGAGTTTACATTTTATCTTAGCCAAAAGGTCAGGAAGTTATTGAACTAGAGTCCAGGTGTCTATTTGTTTAGTTATGTCCAGGAACGGGAATAGCAGCTCTATAGTTTTGTCTCTTTATAACAGATCACTGAAAGCCAGGCACACACTCTGGAAGACGAAGTAGCAGAGGCTTTACAAAAATTGATTTCAAAAGAAGCCAACAATTACGAGGAGGCCCTGGATAAACCCACAAGCAGGACCGAGAATCAGGCTGAGGCCCTGGATAAACCCACAAGCAGGACCGAGAATCAGGCTGAGGCCCTGGA
>NC_022012.1:63884946-63914905 GCF_000317375.1 Microtus ochrogaster
AATCAGGCTGAGGCCCTGGATAAACCCACAAGCAGGACCGAGAATCAGGCTGAGGCCCTGGATAAACCCACAAGCAGGACCGAGAATCAGGCTGAAAAAATATCAGAGAAAGTGGTATGTACAAGAGTGTGGGGAATGCATTCCTGCCATGGGCATATGTGTATGTGTGCTTTATGTATCTCTGTACAATTACTGCCTTACCTGATGCCAAAGAGTACTTGGAAAGTGTCTCATTTTTAGCACACTGGGGACATATCATATGATACAAGTATTTACAGCATCCCAAATGTGCTGGAACCAATGCTCCAAAGTTTTTTTGGTATTCCATCCATTTACATAAATGTTATCATCTATTCCCAGTGCATGTGTATGAACGTCAATGTACATAGAGAGAGAGAAAGATGGGAGGGGTAGATAGATCAATCCTCTGCACAGCAGCTCACACCCCCAGTCTGATCCTTCCTCTGTGTCAGGCTGCGTTCTTCCGCCTGCCCCTTCCCCTTTTCATTGGTTCAGAAGCCTGTTTATCACCTTTCATCTGAGCTTACAGTTCACCCTTATTTCCCCTTCCTGGGCTCCTCTCTGCATTTTCCTCTTGGAATCAACAAAGCTACCGTGATCTTGGTCTCCTCACTCAGTTCTTTTTCTGGAGAAATGTAGCAATGGAGGGTGTCAGATCCCTGCCTTGCTTTTGATTTTCCTTCTCCCGAGTACACAGACCTGAAGCTCCCCCTCCCCTTAGCACCTCCAGGATCCTCTGCGATACAAAGCAATGCTATATAGAACGCTGCACTTCTGTTGTTTGCTTTGGGGTTGGGTTTTCTTGGAAGGTGGTTGTTTGCTGAGTCTCACATAATATGTAAGCTGGCCTCAGCTCAGTGGCAAATATGCCTTCTGACCTTCTATGAACTAGGTTATAGGCGTGAACTATCACATGCAATATGGTAATGTTTCTGTGGGTTTAGTTTTGTTTTGGTGTGTGTTTGTGTTTCTCTCACATAGTCCAAGCTGGCCTTGAATTTTCTGTGTTCCCAATGTTGTCTTTGAACTCTAGATCAAATCTTCCCAGGTTCCTAAATGCTTGGATTACAAATGTGTATCAACAGGCCCTGCAGAGATGCTATTTTACAAGAGCCAGAAAATAAGATCGGTTTTGGCCTACTCCAACAAGGCCATACCTCCTAATAGTGTCACTCCCTGGTGATCAAGCATTCAAATCTACAAGCCTACGGTGTCCATTTCTATTCAAACCACCAAACTTTTCATATTCATGGAGGAACAGATAGACAGGTCTACGCAAAAGCAGTTGTGACTTCACAACCCTTCACTTGTTACATTTATTCATTTCTAAAACATCCATATGCTTGGCATGTTATTCATGTCTTCTAAATGCACTAATGCAAACAAAGTATTCTTTCAGAGTACCATAGGGTGCTAAGAATGCCATGCTAATTTAAAAAGACACAATCTCTCCTCCCACAAAGGTTAAGTTCCAGTGGAAGACGAGATCGTCTCCAAACAGTCATTGTAAAGGCAACCGCATCAAGAGCTTAGAGAAAAGGCACCTGTTCTTCACTCAGGCTGAGAACAGGCTTCCCTAAGGAAGCAATTTGAGCCGAAAACTAAAAGTCAAATAGGATTAACTTGTAAACAGGAGAGGTCACGTGTGTGGGGTATCCAGGCAACTGAAACAAGGGCTTGTGACTGACAGAGAAAGGAGGGCAGTGTCAGGAGACTGGGGAGTAGCCCCAGCCCAGACCACACAGAGCCTCAGTCTTATGTGGAGTCTGATGCCTACTGTAAAAGCCAGGGGAAAATACTAAAGGGTTTTACCTTCATCTGTTTCCCATTGCTACAAAAGAATACCTGGGACTAGATAATTTATTAAAAAGAGAAACAGGGACTGGAGGGATGGCTCATCAGTTAAGAGCGTTAAATTCTCCTCCAGAAGACCCAGGTTCAATTCCCAACACCCACATGGTGACTCATGACTCACAACCTTTTGTAACTCCAGTCATAGGAGATCCAATGTCTGGCCTCCTCCACCTTTACCAGGCATACGCCTGGTGCACAGACATACGTGCAAGCAAAACACCCACACACATAAATATAAATAAATCTTTTCTTTAAAAAGGGAAAATAAATGTATTTAGTGCACAGCTTTGTAGGTGAAAAGCCCAAGATGGAATAGTTGAGGCCTGTGTGGCTTGCCCTGTGAGATGGGAAAGGGGAAGGACAAGCAGGTGTATGTGTAAGAGGGGCAGGGGTACCACTCACCTTTTAACAAGTCTCTCTCACACAAGTCTCTCCCAAACAGTAGCTAGCCTTAACTAGCCCAGTCTTGTCAACAGTGGAGAGACACAGCCTAGCACAGCCACTAGCTGCCCAAGGAGCACACTTTCCCCTAGAGATTCCACTCAGGTAAAGCCAGAGCCTTGACTGCAGCTCAGAAAAGAATCCCAGAACAAGTCAGAATGAAGCCAAACACATTAACTGTTTAGATAGAAAATCATAGGGAAAAAGACAGTGCACACCTACTATATGAGTGCAACGCTCCCTGAGAGTCACATTTCTGTGTCTTTGCCAGGGCTGTGTCTATGACCCTGGGTCTTTTTAAGTCAGGGTGCAAAAAGGATGCAATTTTCATGTTTCATGTTATAAATGAACCACAAGGTGCTTTTATGGGGTGTATTATTTAGATTTAGAGATGGGAAAGGGGTACTAAATTGACAAAACTTCTAGCCCTAAGTAATCATTTTTAACCCCCTGTTTGAGAGGTCATTAACATGCCAGTATCTCTGTTGGCAATTTGCAAGCCAAGTTAGCATTGGCTAATGAAAATTGCATCCTTTTTGCACCCTGAAAAAACCACTGCTGTAGGCAGAAGCTGCTAGCTCGTTTCCTGGCTGCCCAGACTGTAAATAATCACACAGAAACTATATTAATTGCAATACTGTTTGGCCAATAGCTTAAGCATTATTAAGCTATTAAGAAGCATATTTCTAGCTAGGTCTTACTCTTAAATTAACCCATTTCTATTATTTTATATTTTACCACTATGCTCATGGTTTACTGATAAGGTTCCAGGCATCTTTCCCTTTTGGCAGCTACATGTCATCTCTTTGACTCTGCCTACTTTCTCCTCCTCTATCTGCTTGGAATTCCTACCTTGCCCTATTCTGCACTGCAATTGGTCCAAACTAGCTTCTTTATTAACCAAAGGTATTCACAGCATACAGAGGGGAGTCCCACATCACTCAATGATCACAGCTACTTACAAAAGAAGAGTTTATTTGGGCTTACAGTTCCAGAGTGTTAAGAGCCCATCACATTACAATGAGGAAACAAGGTGGCAGGCAGGCAGGGAGGCTGGAGCCCAAGGTGGCAGGCAAGCACAGAGGGAGGCTGGAGCCCAAGGCTGCAGGCAGGCACAGAGGCTAGAGCCCAAGGTGGCAGCAGGCACAGAGGCTGGAGCAGCAAGCTGAAAGTTCATATCTTAAACCATAAGCAGGTATTCAAATCTCTAAGACTAAAGGAAACATATCATTCAAACCAACATAAACATTAATCCCTTCCTGAGGGAGGAGCCTACATTAACTTGCTATGTCTCAAAGGCCCTCAAAGACCCTGTCTTCAAGACCTTTTCATTGACATTTGAAATTTCTTTTTTTTCTTTATTTTTATTTTATGCAGGTATTTTGCCTGCATGGGTGTGTGTAGGAAGGCTTCAGATCCCCTGGAACTGGATTTACAGACAGTTGTGAGCTGCCTTGTGGGTGTAGAATTGAACCCAGGTCTCTGGAAGAACAGCCCCCGTAATTCAAGTTTCAATGTGAATTTTTACAGGAATCAGCCATATCCAAGCCATAGCATAGCAGGAGTATGTGTGTGTATGTATTTGTGTGTGTATGTATGCATGTGCACAGGTACATGTGGGTATGTTTACATGTAGGTGCGTGTACGCGTCAGCATGCATGAATGTGAGGACCAGAGGACAACCCTGGGTGCTATTTCTCAGGCACCGTCCACCTTGTGTTTTGAAACAGGGTCTCCCACTGACTGGAACTCAGCAAGCAAAGTAAGATAGTTATCAACAAGCCAAAGAAATCTGCCTATTTCCACCTTCCTAGCCCTGGGATTACAAGCGTGTGCCACTGGGATCAAGTTTTATTTTGTTATTTTTTTTAACATGATTTATTTATTCTTATTTTGTATGCATTAGAACTTTGTCTGCATGTATGTCTGTATGAGGGTGTTGGATCCTGGAGTTACAGAGAGTTGTAAGCTGCCATGTGGGTGTTAGGAATTGCACCTGGGTCCTCTGGAAGAGCAGTCGGTGCTCTTAACTACTGAGCCGTCTCTCCAGTCCCATCAACTTTTATTTTTAATGTGGATTCTGTGATCAAACTGGGACACTTGTGCTCATAAAGCAAGCACTTTACCAACCCAGATTCATCTCTGGCCTCCTTGTAGTAGATTTTAAGCAAAGTCTTTAAAGATCAAATTGCTAGAAAGATACTTCGGTCCACAGGGCATGAGATACTGAACTGAGAAGACATTTCAGATGAGTGGTATACCAGTTAGAAGGGGGGTGTGAAAGACTGCGTGGACGAATATGGGTTACTGGAGAAAGAGATGTAAAAATTGCCATAAGATTTGAAAGTAAAGCCAACAAGGATACTGATAGATCAGATATGGAGAAACAAAGGAAAAAGAAAATCTCTTAGATTTTTGTCTAGTCTATCGAACGGCAAGTGAACTTTCACCAAAATAAGAACAAAGATCAGGTCTGGGAAGGGGGAAAAAAATTACGTATCATCCAGAGACAAAACTCTCCTGGAAGTTCCAAGGTGTTAGTACAGTTACTGATGGACAGTCCGAAAGCTTTCCTGGTTCACCCCACTCCACCCCTATGTGAATTCACACCCCGTGTGAATCAAAGCTCTCTCCTCAGTGAAAGACTCACGGAGGGGAACGTGGCCAAAGCAGAACCATAGAAATCCCCAGTCTAGTCTCTCCTGAGCCACACAAGGGAGCTCCTACCTAGAACCTGCAGGGCCTTGTGAAGGAGGAGGAACCCCGAGGCCATCTGAAAGGAGAGAAGTGACCTGGTGCTGCATTCGTTCTAAACCATCTTTATTTGCTGTTGTCTTTTTCCCCCTCACTGAAGACTCCAGCGGCAGCCGTGCACGATGGCTTTGCTAACAGAGAAAATGATGAGACCGTATCTAACACTGTGACCTTGTCAAACGGCTTGGAAAGGAGAACCAACCCGCGCAGTGAAGATGACTTTGAGGAACTCCAGTATTTCCCCAACTTCTATGCATTACTAACGAGCATCGATTCAGGTAACCACCACTTTATGGCCGTGAGGAAGGGAAATGAGACAGTAATTCTTGGAAATGTGTGGGTGGTTTTCTTCCTGTTCGTGGTTTCCAAGTGCAGTTCTCTATGACATACACTTTTGGCTGGGAAAAACATTTCACTTTTTTTTTTTTTTCAAAAGTGGTGTGCTAGTGTGCTAGTCATGGAAAGGGCAATCAGGAAATGTGGAGTGAGTTTCTGGATAATTTAATCTCGTTAACAGGCAGTTCATTTATTTGTTCTGTAAACAGCCACAGAACATCTGCTGCGTACAGGTACCCAAATCTGTCACGTGCTGAGATGAATCACTGACCTGCCCTGACCCAGCTCAGTCTTCGCTCTTACTATAGCTGCTTTTTTGTTACCAGACTTTTTAATTTCATTTATTTATTCATTTATTTTGTGTGTGGACATGAGTGCCACAGCATACATATAAAGATTGGGGGACAATTCGATGAAATCAGTTTTTTCTCTCAACTGCTGTGGGTTGAAAGAATGTGATTTGGGTCATCAGGCCTGGTAGCGAATGCTCTGAGCACCCATGCTGTCTCTCTGGCCCTTCAGCTTTCTTTGATGCTCTGTTCCCATCTTTATTGAGGGGTACTTAATATGTACACCCCTATAAATCCTAGATTCCTAGCTCTTTTGGTACTGAGGTAGAAGGATTACCGTGAGCATAGCTCCAGCCTGGTCTATATTGTGAGCTTGAGGCCAGCCTTAGCTACATAACAAGATCCTATCTCACACAATACACGCACACACACAATTGTATACCATAGGCATATAACATGGTGTTTTAGTGTTCATCTGCACTGTGAAATGATCATCATGGTGTGGCCAATGACTGTGCCTATCACCCATACATATAGTTGCTATTGTCTCTTTCTTCTTTTTTATTCTTGTTCTTGTGAGGATATGATCTAGCAGATTTCAAATATATATCCAATATTACCAGCCATACTTGCCAAGTTTCACAGACTCCAGACTTTTCACATTACAGAACAGAAACTTGGTACCTTTGACCAGCATCTCCCAGGTTTACCCAGTCCTAGGCAATGACATTCTACTCTGCACTTCAACGACTTAGCTTTTTTAAATTCCACGTGCAGCTGTCTTTCTATAAGCACAGAGGTGTCGGGACCTCCTCTGGATACCAAAATCCACACATAGTCAAGTCCTTTATATAAAATGCTACAAGGCTTGAGTTTGATTACTGTAACACACACAGCCCCTTCACACACATACGCATATACAGAGTTGGGGGAGAGAAAGAGAAAGAGATGGCGGAGAGGGAGCTGGAGTAAGATATAGTATTTTCTTATAATCATTACATATCTTCCCATGGACTTTAAATCATCTCTGATTTACTTACAATGCCTACCACAATGGAAGTGCTATACAAATGGTTGTTAAACTGTATTGCTTGGAGAACAGCAGCAAGAAAACGACCTGTTTATGCTCAGTAAAAACGCAGTCATAGTTTTTCTTTAATATTTTTGATCCTCAGCTAGTTGAATCCATGAATAATGAAGCCTTGGGTTTGGAACTGAGAGAATGCCATCTCTGTCTCTGTATCTGGATTGTTTTACCTAGTGTGTTTTCTAGGCACGGTGTCAAAAAACAAAACATCAAGAGAAGATCCTGCCAGTTATATTAAATCTTGTGCAAAGCTTTCTTTTTCCTCTCTCAGTGGGAGCCTTCTTTGCTCGCCTCTAAATTATTAAAGACATTGCTTACTAGACATTTTCTGCTTTGGTTTTCCAGTGAGTTCACATGAGCATGAGATGAAAGAAAGTCCAGAGCCCAAACACATCTGAGAAATTGTTCTTTTGTAAATGCATCCTCCCCAGTCTCTTCAGTCACGTGTGTACAGAGCTGTCTGTAGGATTTGGCTTCTGTGTGTTTCTGGATAATCTGCAAATGATGAGAATCTTAATCTCTTCTGTCACTGTTTAGGCAGGTGCCCCTTATTGCCCCAACAGCTTTCCCCATCCCTGCTAAAGCCCTCAAGTGAACAATTGGGTAAATTTTCTGGAGCTGTAATCTGGTTTCTCCATAAAGTGATCATAGAATGAGCTTCCAGCCCCAGAAAATTCTCCTTGTCCTTCAGGTCCAGATATTGGCCAGATGGCACCGGCCTCTCTGCTTGAATCTGCAAGGCTGGGTCTGGAGGATCTGTCTGAGCCATGTTGCCCCATGGGTTGGCAAAATGACCAGCTCAGAATCTGTGTCATTCTAATGAGTCACTTCTTCTCAGTGCAGAGCGTCAGCATAACACTAAATATACTGGCCCACCCTTGAACAAGGGATGACCAAAGTCATTTGTCACGTCTTTTTTAGTATCCTCCTAACTCATCTCCCTAACTCAGCAACCTGTGATGGTCCCAAGTCGCTCTGTGTGGAATGTTATTTATTTGTTTTATCTTTCAGGTTTGTTTGTTTGTTTGTTTGTTTTAAGGTGGTGTCTCCTGCAAACAGGGTGACCTCAAACTATGTCCAAGGATGACCTTAAACTTCTCATCCTCCGGCCTCTAGTTCCCAAAATGCTGAGACTAAAGGCTTGAGTCACCATGCCTGGTTTATTCAGTGCTGGAGTTTAAGCCTTTGGCCTTATATACACTAAGCAGGCACAGTACCAATGGAACTATAATTCCTACCCCAGAAGTGAATTCTTTTCTATTTTATTACTCTAATATTTCAGATGAAATTAAAGCCCCATGGGAAAGATAACATGCGTTCATTTCTAAAAAGCAGCTTTTTATAGCTATAAGCTGCCCTACATTCCCAATTGTGTCTTAGTTTTTGTTGTTTTTTTTTAAGTTAAATGTTTGGCTATTTGTTATAAAAAACAAAAGGGGAAGATATTTAAATAATTATGCCTTACTTCATAGATTGGCAGTGAAAGATAAAACTATCGTCTATTATTTTAATAATAATAATATTATTATTATTATTATTATTTAAATTATTTTGCTTCTCATCAGGGCCGGAGTCATGGCTCAGCAGCTAAGAGCAATGAACTCTTCCAAAAGACCCAAGTTCCATTTCCAGTACCCACACCATGGTCACACCCCTCTGTAACTCCAGCTCCAGGGGCTCTCTCACCCTCTTCTGGCCTCTGCAGGAATGCATGCCTGTGGTTCACAAATATATATGAGGGCAAACACCCATGCACCCATAAAGTAATAGAGATAAAATGATTTTAGTTGATTATTTTGTTCTTTTACCATAGAAAAAGAAGCGAAAGAGAAAGAAACCCTGATCACTATCATGAAGACGCTGATCGAGTTTGTGAAAATGATGGTCAAGTATGGCACTATATCTCCAGAAGAAGGCGTTTCCTACCTTGGTAAGCATTCTGCCTTATTTTTACCATGGCCGCGTTCATTGTTCAAAGCGAATTAAGGATCTGGCAATAATCGCCTCACTGATTTGATGATTTATGCCAGAGCAGCCCAGATCTCCAGGGTAACAGAGTTGCTCTGCTTAATGATGCATGCAGATAAAATTAATTAGACATTCTGGACTTTTCATCTTAATAATTCAGTTTCAAGAAAAGCCTTCCACATTTTTTATATTAAACCTTATTAGTGCTTTAAAATAATCTCCAGGGAGCAATTTTATTACAATTTAGCCCATTAACATTTTTTTTTACTTTCGTTTAGAAGTCTGGGTTAAATCTTGATTTCCCCCTCTGAGTACTGTACTGTATGTGGCAAGCAGAAAGAGTTCTGGCTGGGGAAACAGGAACCTTGCTCTGCTGTACTGAGAAGGTCCTGCTCCTTTTTGAGGGGATGGGCGGATTGAAACAGGCTTCTCTGCAGCTTTGGTGCCTGTCCTGGAACTAGTTCTTGTAGACCAGGCTGGCCTCGAACTCACGGAAATCCACCTGTCTCTGTCTTCCAAGTGCTCGGATTAAAGGCATGTGCTACCACTGCCTGGCAAGGCTTCACTTCTTCTGTCTGTTAAATGAAGGACGAAACAACTCTCAGGTCACACTCAATCACTGGCAGAAGTCAAGACAGGAACTTAAGGCAGGAGCTGATGCAGAGGCCTTGCAGCAGTGCTGCTTACTGGCTTACTGGCTTGCTCAGTCTGCTTTCGTACAGCACCCAGTACCATTAACCCAGGGGTGAGACCGTTCACAGTGATCCGGGCACTTCCATGTCAATCATCAGTCAAGAAAAGGCACCACAGGCCAATCTGTTGGGGGCATTTTTGCAATGGAGGTTCCCTCTTCCTCAATGACTCTAGCTTGTATCAAGTTGACATAAAACTAGCCAGCACATACATGCTGTGCATACAGGCAAACAGGCAAAATATTCATACACGTACATACTTAAACCTTTTAAAAGGTTAAAATGAGTTGTGTAATGCAAGTACTCAATTGTTTTGATTTTTTAAGGGCTTTTGTTTCCCTGAGTACTTTTCAACACCCATGTGCTTTGGGCAAAGAGAAACAAATAGGTAGAAATGCCACTCTGGTCAGCATGATCCAAAATTATTCAGCATGAACCCTGGGTTTTACTACATAGAAACAGTTTTACTAGTTGTATTTTTATTATAAAAAAAGAGAGCATATTTCTTGTTTTTTTAAAAAAAAGTCATTCAAGGCAAAAAAAGAAAAAGAAAAAAATGCAAAAGAAAGTTAAAATGACTCCTGATACTAATCCCCTCACAACATTTTGATTTACAGTCTTCTAGATGTCTTGTCTGTGTAGGTATATATGTGAGTCTACCTATTCTCTTTGTCTTAAAAAGAAATGTGTTCAGATTACAGTTGGTGTTGTCCAACCAACTCTATTCCTCTAACACCGTGATCCTCAACCTTCCTAATGCTGCAACCCTTTGATACAGTCCCTCCTGTTGTGGTGACCCCCCCACCATAAAATTATTTTGTTGTAATTTTGCTACTGTTATGAATTGTAATGTGTTTTCTGTCTTAGGCAATTCCTGTAAATGGGGTTGTTTGACCCCGAAGGGGTCATGATCCACAGGTTGAGAAACTCTACGGTTACACAATGAAATATAAATATTTGATATACAGGATATTCAATATGTGACCCCAAATGGGTCACAACCCACAGGTTCTAATAGTAGAGCAGGCATTGTTCAGGACAATGTCAAGCGTGTGACTTGGGAAGTCTGTGCTGTCATTTCTCCTGTGGAAGTAGGTCAAAGACACTGCAGAGGCTTCTGTGTAAGCAGCTGTTCCTGCTGCTACCTGAAGCTAAGTGTCTACATGGTAACCACTAACCACAAGTTGCTACTTAAGTGGGAAGTCATTAAAATTAAGTGCTTACTGGCTAAGCCAGTTGGCCAGGCATGGTGGCTCAAGCCTGTAATCCCAGCACCAGGGATGATAGCGTTAGGAGGATTAAATAGGAGTTGGAAGCCAGCCTTGGCTTCAGAGAAAGTCTCAGGTCAGCCTAGGGTAGAATAAGACTCTGCTTGAAAGGACATTAAAAGTAAAAATGAATAAATAAAAATCTAAGACAGGAGTTGTGGCACACACCCATAATCACCACATATGGGAGTGAACGTTTAATATAATTTCTCAGGAAATTAAAGCATATTTCTTCTCTTCTTTCTAGAAAACTTGGATGAAACAATTGCTCTGCAGACCAAGAACAAGCTGGAAAAAAACAGCACTGACAGCAAAAGCAAGCTTTCCCCAGGTAGGATTTACTTACCTGGGGCGGGTTTTATTTTTCCTAGCTGCTAAAAGAATAGCTACTTTAGTAGTAAAGAGTGAGCTTCTGTAAACATTAAGAGAGCATTATAGATCTCAAAACATTTTAAAATCACAACTTCAAACATAGTAATAACCACATGTAAACTTGACTACTTCGTAGTCTGTCATAACAGAGAATTCGTGCCGCCAAAAGCATGGAAAAGTTCTTTCATTTGGGGTCTTCTTTGTTGTTTTTTCCTGGGTTGAGAATTGAACACAGAGCCTCAGTGTAGAAAGCAAGCATTCTGCCATAGAGCCACACCTCTAGTGCTGCAGTAAAAAGTTATGTAGGTGTGTAATAAACACTCTTTGGGGGTGGTTGATTACAAAACAGTGAATCCTCTATTAAAGCCTCCATTTGTAGCCAGGCCGTGGTGGCGCACGCCTTTAATCCCAGCACTAGGAGGCAGAGGCAGGCGGATTTTTGTGAGTTCGAGGCCAGCCTGGTCTACAAGAGCTAATTCCAGGACAGGCTCCAAAGCTACAGAGGAAACCCTGTCTTGAAAAACAAAAACAAAAACAAAACAAAAAAAGCCTCCATTTGTGTCTCTTTCTTAACACTTCTTGAGACCACCATCCCAGGCTATCTGTCCTTCCCCACTGCCCCCACATCTCTTCTCCATGGTCCCACCCCAGATCATCCCACCCCTCGGGGATCCTCTGTGCTCCTCCACAATATGCCCCTTTTCTGTTTCTCTTCCACCCACAACCCTGCTCTGCCCAGCAAACAGTACAGAACTGAGCTGTGTGAAGAATCTTCCTCTCAAAGGGGCAGGGACAAAAAGAAAAAAGATTGCATGCTCTGGATTCTTATGGTTTAATCATTTTCCCCCAGCACAGATATTATATACATGTTGGCGATGCTGTACCCTTTAAGATGATGCTTTCATGCAGAGTTTTTTAATTGGTCTTGTTACTACTAGGGCTCAAAGGCAGGCCTGCATGCTTGCTAGGCAGGCATGCTTGCTACCTCTCATGTTTAGCCTTCAAATGGGAGATATATATGATCAACATCAAGTGGCATCCTTATTGCTTTTCATTTTATTTATTAAGACATGATCTTTAACTGAACCTGGAGCTCATATATTTGGCTACATTAACTGGCCAGCAAGTCCAGAAATCCCCCTGTATTTGCCTCTCCAATGCAAGGAACTCAAGAGGTCAGAGACAGCAAGAGGGTTGGTAGTTCAAGGCCAAACTAGACTACATGAGATCTTGTCTCAAAAAAGAAATTAATGTTATTGTAACCAAGACCTATATAGCACATCCCAGATGACTGTCAACACTAACTAAACTAGAATAAATATGTCTGAGGGTATAACTCAGTGGTAGAGCACTTGCCTAGCATTCATGAGGCTCTGGGTTTGATCACCAGCCAAGGTCCTCCTCAGAGAGGGAGGGAAGGAAGGAGGGAGGGAAGTCAGACAAATAACCAGCTTTGATTATACATGCCAGCTATTCTGAAGACTGATGCAGGAGGATTGCTTGAGCTAGGAGTTCAAGGACAACATAGTGAACGCCAATTTCTAATATAATAATAATAAACAAGACAAGCAATCGCTCTCTGATGACAGTATGGCTGAAGGAAGAGTGTCCCCTGCAGAATCTGGAGTGCTAGGAGTCTGGGCCCTGCTTCTTAACTCAGTGGGTGACCCCGAGCATCTCTTTCTTCCTGGGGCCTCAGTTTCCCCTTCTGTGAAATGATAGTAGAGGGTTGGATTGGATAACCACTGAGATCCCTTTCAATTCGAAAACCATAACATAACCTCAAACTTTATCTTTTAAATGAAGTTTGTTCGGCATTAAAAATTAAGAAAGGTAGGAAATGGTGTCATAAACACCATGTACTCTCTGATCACAGTGCCATCAGAGAAGAGTCACGAAGAAACCGACAGCACCAAGGAAGAAGCCGCCAAGATGGAAAAGGAATATGGAACCCTGAAGGATTCTACGAAAGATGCTAACTCCAACCTCGGAGGAAAGACAGATGAAGCCAAAGGTACGGATCTACCAGCTCTGCGTTGGCAATGAAATTGGGGAAGCAGAAGTTTTCAACACTCAAGTAGGGCGGTCCAAAATAAAGCCCCCCACAGCAAATCTGCATGGCTAAGATTTGCAGAGTGGGTGATCCAACATCAAGCCCACACAGTACAGTCTGCAAAGTTAAGATTAGCATGTGACACCTGCACTTGAATAGCAGTGTGTTTTAATGGTCTTCAGTCTTCTGGGATGGCAAGTTGGTTTCATTTTTCATTGGGCTGTTGTAGTTAGGAAGGGATATTCATGGTTAAGGGAATATCTGCAGTCATTTATGTATTTTTGTAATGTTCAGTTTATAATCCTAATTGATTGAGCAATACTTATTGATTTCTTTAGACAAGAAAGGATGTACTGAGTTTACAATTCCACATTTTAATGAGTTGGTTTGGCTTAGTGTTTTGAGACACGTTAGTCCAGACTGATCTAGAACTCTCTGTGTAGTCCAAGCTGGCTTCAAACTCATGGCAACCCTCGTGCCTCGGCCTCCTGTGTACTAGAATTCCAGACATGAGCACTATTTCTTTAACTTGTTTAATAGTTCTCTAAATAATCACAATACAGCTTACTCAGCCACATCACTCAAGAGTCTGGGTTTAACAAAGCAAACTCTGTACTCAAGAAGGGATGCGGCCTGGAAATATCTTTAAGAACCTGATAAAAATCACAAATTCAATGGATCAATTTGCTTTAAAAATAAATGTATCTATGGCCCACAAAATTCACATCTTCTTAGGAGTTTTCGAGCTTTCCCAAAAACCAACTTCCCTCCAGGAAAAAGACTTAATGGCGCTTTATGTTCTAAATTGTTAAAACTTTTGATTGGGGCAGGATGTGGATTCTGTGGTATGCTCATGGTTTAAGCTCCTTTTATTACAAGTTTCATAGTTACTCCACAGAAAAATGATATCCCTATGTCTCGAGATACCTCGTTTGAAACACTGCTTCTTTATCAGAAGTTGGGCAGAAATGCTTGACTCTGTTTTACCTTTCTGTTGCTAAGAAATGTTGACCTCTTTGGTATAATTGGAGCCTGCTAGGTCATACCAGTGTCTCCTTAGTAGGTTCATCTGGACATTTTATTCCTCAGGAAGAGAGGAGAGTGGAAGTGGGTCAGTTCTCTCTCCTGGGGGAGAGGAATTGGAACTCAGCTAAGTTGTCATCTGAGAACATAACATTCACTGGACTCTACACTGGCTCTGTATAACTTCCCGTGGTAATGAGTGGGTGGGGGTGGGGTGGGCTTTGCTTTCTCTTCTATGCTCTGATATATGATTACCTGGTCCCTCATGCTTATGCCATAGCTCTTTAACATTTCTTACATTTATTTATTTGTTTTTTTGTTTGTTAACTCATTTATTTAGTGGGGAACACACACATGTGTACATACACATATGACAGTGCACATGGGTGGTCAGAGGGCAGCTTGTCTCTCCTCCTACCATTGAGATCCAAGGATCAAACTCATAAGCTTGACAGTAACTCTAACCACTGAACCATCTCATTGGCCCTATATGTGTTAACATTTTTTTTTCAAATTTTTAAAGATAGAATCTGTAGGCTTGGCTAGCCTGGAGCTCACTGCGTAGACCAGGCTGTCCTCAGACTCATGAAGATCCACCTGCCTCAGCCTCTGCTGAGATTGAAGGCATGTGCCATCATGTCTGGCTGTTAACTATTTTCCATTGCTTTTCCATTCTTGTCAATTAATGATGATTTTATGGAAAAGTTGGCGTAGTATGATAGTAGGAACCCCTTAAAATTCCACCATTGTCCTCTTAGCACCCCATCTTCAGTTTCTGCCAATAAGATATTCTAGAGCCACTCCAGATTTGCTTTTCACAAGACTTGAAACCAATTCCCTCAAGGAATTCTGTTTCTTCCCTCCCTCCAGTCTTTCCTTCTCTTATTCCTTCATGTGCAAAGGTCATATTCCCCAGGAGCACAGCAACCACACAGTAAGTCCTTTAACCTGTGTAGGCAGCATGCTGAGTGCTGAAGGTGGCACCCTGTGTTGCTGTGCAAGCATCCGCAGGCAGGGTGTAGCATGCCTTTTCTGTTTTTAGAGGAAACACTGAAAATGGAGCATGAATGGTGGGTGGTACCGACTGACTATGTAGAATACGAATGTGTGTTAGCCACTTTTCTCTCACTATAGCGAAACACCTGAGACTCGCAAAGAGAAAGGTTGGGTTTTGGCTCACAGTTTGAAAGGATCCAGTCCATCGTCTTTTGGTCTTGTTGCTTTGGGCCTGTGGTGGGTGGTACATCATAGGAGGAACCCTGACAGAGCAAAGTCACCCCCTTCAAGGGGAAGAAGAAGGTATAAGCTGGCGTCCCACCATCCCTATTGAATGTGTCTCCCACCACCACCCCTTAAAGTTCCCACAACTTTAAAATGGGGCATGAATGTGGTTGAAGGCAAGACTGATGGGTTTCTATTTCTCTCTTTTTTCTCTTTCTTTCTTTAAATACAGGGTCTTTAACCCTAGTTGACTTGGAACTCACTATGTAGCCTAGTCTAGCCTTGAATTTGTAACAGTCCTGTTGGCTCAGCCTTCTAAGTATTGGAACTAAAGACGTGAGCCACCATACCTGGCAGAGATATTCTCACCTCTCTACATAGGCAGGCAAAAGCCATGCACATGCACACACATCCCACTGGATGGTGAGCATGGTGAGCACGTATGTGGAGTACAGGCTTTCCTCGGAGAGAAAGTTGGAAGCACTGCAGAGTGGCACATAGAATAAGGTAATGGCTCAGTTAAAATCATTTAATGAAATAATTTAAGGACACACTGGCAAGAATGGTTGCAGAGTGTCTCTTTTGGTTTTGGAGTATGAGGTGATGGTCCCATATAGTCATAGTAAATATTTCTTAACCATGCCAAGCCTTAAACATGCCAAGCAGATGCTGAACATGTGTGTGTGTGTGTGTGTGTGTGTGTGTGTGTGTGTGTGTGTGTGTGTAGCAACAACAATATCCCTAGGCTTATATCACTTCACTTTACAAAACGTGCCTACATGCATTCTGTTTCCTGAAAATCCAGTCTAATCCAGTCTAGGGACTGGAGAGCTGACTCTGTAGTTAAGAGCACTTGCTGCACTTGCAGAGGACCAGAGTCTAACTCCCAGAACCCACATCCGTGGCTCAGCACCACGCATAACTACAGCACCAGAGAACCCAATGTCTTCTTCTCACCTCCTTAGGCATGAACACACTTGTGGCATACCTTCACACAGATACTCATAAACAAAAATTAAAATTTTAAATCAAATTTAATTTTTACTACAGAAATAACACATTTATTTATTTATTCATTCATTCATTCATTCATTTTTGAGACAGGGTTTCTCTGTAGCTTTGGAGCCTGTCCTGGAACTAGCTCTTGTAGACCAGGCTGGCCTCAAAATCACAGAGATCTGCCTGCCTCTGCCTCCCGAGTGCTAGAATTAAAGGTGTGCATCACCACCACCCGGCTACACATTTTATTTATTGATTAATGAAAAATAATTCATTTTACTTTTGAATATAAGTTAGACTATTTAAGCTATTGTTTTCTAAAGGAGCTCATGTTTTTTATTTATTTGTATTTATTTATTTTGGCTTTTTAAGATAGGGTCTCAGATAGTCCAGACTGAACTTCAACTTACTATGTAGTTGAAGCTGGCCTCAAACTCCTGATCCTGTCATCTCTACCTCCCCAGTGCTGAGAATATAGATTTGAATCACCACACCTGACACGGATTAAGAATATTTTTAACATGATTCTTTTTGATGGGTAAAGTTATTTGTATGATTCAATAGTTATTTCTAAATTGAGGAGTATGCCAATAATGAAAACTTCATCCTAATTCTAACCATATCCAGAAACTTGTTAATTTTTCTCTGGAGACCAAAGGAATGTCGTTTAAAACACTCCATTATCTACGAGCTGTTCCTTCTGCCAGCTGGATGTTTACTTACTCACTCTTGATGTGCGAGTCACTGAAAATATTTTTTAATTAATTAATTCATTTTTATGGGACTCGTGTGTGTGTGTGTGTGTGTGTGTGTGTGTGTGTGTGTGTGTGTGTGTATGTGTGTGTGTGACTGAGTGCCCATAGAGGCCAGAAGAGGGCATCCAATACCAGGAACTGAAGTTACAGATGGTTGTGAATCACCATCTGGGGTCTAGCAATGGAACCTGAGTCCTCTGGAAGAGCAGCCAGTGCTCTTAACTACTCAGAAACCTCTCCAGCCCCTTAAAAATTCTTTTGGAAACTCATCCAAGGGATGAGATAAGCACTGTAGCACCATAGGCTCATTCTAGAAACCATTTGTCATGTTTCTAAGTAGATACTGGAACTAAGCTGAAAATGGGTGGCCTCTGAGGTGACTTTCACCAGAACAACTTCCCTTTCCCACCTCTGTTTTATAGAAAAGTCAGGCTGTTTAATTCATAAACTGACAGCTCAAGTGGATCCTTTCGTAAACAACAGACAACTACATGCCTCCACTCAGGTCCCAAGTCGCTCTGTTAGACTCGGTAGAGTCTGGTCTCCTGTGAGCTGGCAAGCGAGATGGGAGCTCAGGCAAACCCGGAGACTTGCTTCAACCTACGTTTCTGAAGGACATCAAAGGCAGTGTCTCCTCCTATGTAAAACCATAAATTGCCTCTCCAGAATCCACCCCCTAATTAAGAAACCAGTAAAGCAACACACAAGAAATGAACTGACTAACGTAAGAGCTCATGGCCGAAGAGGAGTAAAACTGGGCCTTGAACCCATGACCCCAACTCTTAATCCAGGGCCTTCCTGTGTTTATAATGGCATCCTGTGGCCATTTAAAATACTATCCCTGTGGAGAAATTATATTTCTCCTCCTTCTCCCCTCCTTTCTGTTTTCTTCTTCTGTCTTTATTCCTCTTCCTTCTTTTCTCAAGATAACCTCTCGCATACCCGAGCTGGCCTCAGACTCCCTGTGTAACTGAGGGTGACCGTGACCTCCTGAGTGCTGGCATTACAGAAATGCATCACCGTTTCAGCGTACGTGGTGCTAGGGATCAAACCTGGGCTTCGTGCATCCTAGGCATGAACTCAACCAACTGAGTTACATTCTCAGTCAGTGACTTTTTGACCCTTCCTGGTGTTTGTGCCAGTTGCTTTGAGATGTGCAGTTCAAAACTGTAACCACGTAATAGTGACACCGTTTTGAGCATTACAGAAAACAAGTCTTTACAAATACTTGTATTATTGCCATTAATTTCTTTATGGAGCGCACACACCGTAGCAGGCACACAGAGGTCAAAGCACAGTTTTCGGGAGTCAGTTCTCTCCCTCCACCACGTGGATCCGGGGGATTGAACTCAGGTCATCAGACTCAGCAGCCAGTGCACTTATCTGCGGGCCCATTTGGGGAGGGGGGCAGGAGAGGGGGGTCTTTGTTGTTATTTGTGTTGTAAATGTTCTTAAAGCTCTAATGTCTGCAGTACTCAGCAGATCAACCATATGGATTTCTATGCTTTTGTTCAGGGCAGGAAGAGGTCAGGATAGTACATCAGGGCCAACAAGGCCATGTGTATGATGGGATATTTCTCTTATGGCACTGAGGACCAGAACAGCCAGAGAAGCAGGCCTGCGTCTTGACTCTGGCTCTCTCCCATCTACTTCAGCATGTGGTTTAAGGCTCATGCCATATTACCTCAGCCACGCGCTATTTTTTTCCAAGGACTGCTGAAATAAATTGGAAAAAAAAAAAAAACACAGCTCAGTGTTCCAAAGTGGACTCTCATGGGCTTTCAGCGCACACTGCATAAATAAAAGGTTTACTTTGCAGCTCAGGGAAGAGAAAATGTAAATAAAAGCCAGCTGCTCCTCTCCAGGAGCAGAGGACATCTGACTTCATCCCCACTTTCACCCATGTCCCAGGAAATGTGTGGAGAACTCAGATCTGGTGACATTGGCTGCCAGACTTGGCCACACATTCGAATAACCTCAGGGTTATGTATTAAGAGGCTGATACTTGATTTCTTACCCCTAGATATGTGTTAATTTTCAGGGTTCGTCAGTGGGCAACAAAGACTTAGAAGCACTGAGGAGGCTGTGTGGACATGACCGAGGAACACAAGGCTGAAGTACTGATCTGTCATTTTATTGTCTATCAGTTGAGAGCTGTCCTGTTATCATAGGTGAATAAAGGAGGCCCAGGGGCTCAGTGGTTAAGAGCAGTAGCTGCTCTTCCCAAATACCCAGGTTCCATTCCCAGCACCTGGAATGTTCATAGCCATCATGTAACTCCAGCTCCAATGAATCCCATGCCCTCTTCTGGCCTCCAAGGGCACCAGGCCCACAGTGCATTTACATACATGCAGCAATACTCTCATACACATAAGATAAAAATTAAAGCCGGGCGGTGGTGGCACAGGCCTTTAGTCCCAGCACTCAGGAAGCAGAGGCAGGCGGATTTCTGTGAGTTCAAGGCCAGCCTGGTCTTACAAGAGCTAGTTCCAGGACAGGCTCCAAAGCTACAGAGAAACCCTGTACAGAGAGAGAGAGAGAGAGAGAGAGAGAGAGAGAGAGAGAGAGAGAGAGAGAGAATAATAAATCTATGTGTGCTGAGTTGTTGTTGTTGTTGTTGTTTGTTTGTTTGTTTGTTTGTTTGTTTGTTTTTAAACAGGGTCTCACTATGAAGCTCTGGCAGTCCTGGAACTCAACGTGTAGACCAGTCTGACCTCAAATTCAGGGAGACCCTCTGCCCCTCTGCCTCTCTGCCCCAAGTGCCGGGATAAAATTGTGAACCCTCATGCTCCCACCAGGTCTTATATATTCCAGGCTGGTTTTGAACTCACTAGGTAACTGAGGATGACCTTGAACTCCAGATCCTCCTGCCTCCACCTCCCAAGTGCTAAGATTACAAGCAGGAATTACCAAACATTGTGTGTTGCTGGGTATAGAACCTGGGGCTTTGTACATTCTAGGCAAAACCTCTCAACTGAACTACATGCCATTCTCAGGCCCTCAAAATATTTTAGCCTTCATAATTCAGCATTTTTAATGTAGTATTTAAACAGTGAATAACCATTGATTTTCTTTTTCTCACATAAGATTTCCACATTATAATACAATATCAAAGATTAGATTTTCAAAAGAATGCTTTGAATTATTTCTAATTATTTAAAGCAGAATATATAATTAAGATATACTCAAAAGTTTCAGAAGCCCTAATTACCTAATATTCTAATGATAAATTGTTATCTATTTATTAAAATACATCATATGAAGATCACTAACTTGATTTAAACTCTTTATAAGAAGAATTAAGTTTGAAGTAGACTACACTGCACTAAGATTTCTTTCCTTGTTCAAAATGCCTCATCTAACTAAATTATTTTGAAATAGAAATCACTATATTACTAAATCCAGACGGAGGCTCACACCATAATCCCAATACACAGAAGGCAGAGGCAGGAGGATAGCCACCAGTTGAAGACCAACCTGGTCTATGTAGGAATTTCCAGAGCAATCAGGAATCATGGAGAAACCTTTTCTCAAATAAATCAATAAGCAAACTTACCAAATCCTGCTGGTCAACTCTATAACAAGTAACGAACAGCGCCAACGCCCGTGTAGTGAATTGTTAACACTAACCCGGGACATTCTTTTGTACGTGTTCTGACTCATATTCCTTTACATGTGTTATTGTTTATGAGGCAGGGTGTGTGGAGATCAGAGGACAGGTTTCAAGCACCAGTTCTCTCCTTCCCACTTCACATTGGTTCTCGGAATCGAACCCACTGTGCTTATAACCCACTGAGCCATCTTGCCAGCCCCTTCACCTGACATGCGTGCAAACAAGCCTCGCATTCATAGAAACAAACCATTGAAACCAAAGCCGCTCTTGCATAGGTGAAGACAACGAAAAGGGGCCAAAAATTGTGGCAAGTCTCTTTTATTGTCCGTTTATCCCTTTCCCATAGAAGTTTCTCGGCACTTCATTGGGAACTTGATAGCATGAAGTCATAATCATGAAGTCTGCGTGGGCTTCGGGCCAGGAAGAAAGCTGTCCAGAGAGTCCTTTTAAATGCAACTGTGGAAATATAACCCTGGCAGGTCTTAAGGCAGTGATACACTGCACATGGACTGTCATCAGAATCCCAAAGCGCAGTCCCGGCTCTACAACGAACATATGTATATATGTGATATTGCTTTACTCTCTCTGTGCCTCAGCATCTTCATCTGTGAACTAAGCAATGATGTTAGGGCTGCCTCAAAAAGTTGTTGAGAGGAAAGGGTGGATGGGAATGCATTTTGGAGCAGGAAGAACAACCTGTGGCCCATGGTAAGCACATGGCCCGGCTAGAGCAGACAGAGCTCTGCAGTCACTAGTGGCATCAGGGCTCAAGGTGGCCACAGATTGATGGCATTGCCACACAGCAGCTGGACAACCAGCTCTACAGAAGTTCTGGACTCTCAAGGACTCCACTGTTAGATGAAAGAGAGAGGGGGAAGCTACCTGGTGTCTTGCTACACTTTGAACATGGAGAGTTCATATCAATAGAAATGATATAGCTTCAGTGTCAGCAGAGCTGCCCGCGTGTGACCGTGGGATCTGATCTTTCAGACGGTGTACATATGAGAATCCAAGCAACACAGTCCAAAGTCCAATGCTCTTGTTTCGTGGCCTTAGTCAAACTTCAGAGTCCCCATTCTTAAGGTAATAATACCTCCTTCTGGACATGAGTGCCAACGGTATCCCAGAGCCAGTGCTCAGTTATCCTGGGAAACTCTGCCAAGAGTTGTCTATATAATTTTATATTCAGTATATCTAAAGGAGTTTTATTAGAGTTTGGTTCAGAAGTTCATCACCCTGACAGACCCAAAGGCCTGGTCCAACCTTCTCATCTGCATGTTGACTTAGACCCTCTCAAAACTGGGCTTGGAGTTGCAAGAGAGACTACAGCCAGAGACTGTCAACCTTCAACAGATGGAGGCGGCAAACACCTGCCATTCCAACTCATGCTTTGACTTGAGACTGCTCCTCACAAGAACCATCCCTAACCTGAAATTATTCTAAGAATCATGGGGACACATCGATCTGGGAAATGGAATCGAAATGTCTAAGCAGAAGCTGGAGAGATGGCCCAGCAGCTAAGCGCATATAGTGTTATTGCAGAAAACCTGAGTTCAGTTCATAGAACCCGTGTCAGATGGCTCAGAGTGCCTTTAATTCAGCCTCGGGGAATCTTATGCTTTCTTCTGGTCCCCATGGACAACTGAATTCACACATGCACATACCCACCCACAGACACACACAAATGCACACAATTAAAAACTAAATAAATATTTTAAAAAAAGAAGCCTACACAGACATCAAACTAAATTTGTGTGCTGCATAACTCACCATTCTTGATACTTCCCAACGTGGTCTGTGTCTGGAATCTTATTGCCAATGTTGTCTTTGAAAACTCCCTACGCATGAGCAAATGTGTGCACACTTGAATAGAGACTTATTGTTCTATAAGTTCAGTATTTATGGTTTTGAACATTGTTGTGACCTTGAAGAAGAGGCACAGTGAAGTTTTATATTTAATCTGACTCTCCTGCCTTTTCCAGGGAAAACAGAAGCCTATTTGGAAGCCATTAGAAAAAACATAGAATGGTTGAAGAAACACAACAAGAAAGGCAACAAAGAAGGTAAGGGCTTGCTGTGGTTGTACATCACAAACTTCGCCCATTTCCCCAGGGTTCCTTTTACACTACAATCCTTGAAGTCAAATTGACTGAGTTAAAGTCTCCTCTCAAACTCAGACTCTCAGATGTCATGGGGGATATGCCCACCACTTCTCTTTTGGTTTTTAAGTTATCATAGAGAAGAATAATTTTGTTTGCTTGTTTGTTTTGTTGAGGTCACTTCTAGAATCAGTCTTTCTGCTTGTTATTCAGGGTCTTTTGAGTTTCCATGTGAGGTTTAAGATTTTTCTCTAGTTCTGTGAAGCATGTCTTTGGAATCTAATGAGGATTATATTGAATCTGTATACCATTTGTGGTAATATAGTCATTTTCAAAATATTAATTTTTCTTGTCCATGAGCATAGAACATCTTCCCATCTTCTAATTTCTTTCACCTCCTTGGTTAGGTATCTGTGTCAGGCCTGAAACTCATGTAGACCAGGCTGCCCTTGAGTTTACAAATATCTGTTTGTTCTGCCTCCACAGTGCTGAAATTAAAGGTGTGTGTCACCATGTCTCGCTTGGTGGCTTTTTTTGTCTCAATGGTCTTTTGAAGCTATTATGAATGGGATCCTCGTCTACTTTTCTTCTCAATAAGTTTGTTATTAGTTTATAGAAATTCTACTGTGTTCCACATGTTGATTTTGTATCCTGCTGCTTTGTTGAAGTGTTTATCAGATCTGAGAGTGGCAGCAAAGTCTTTAAGGTCTTTTCAGTGTAGGATCATATCTTCTGAAAAAAGAGATAATTTCACTTCCATCTTTTGTATTTGTTGCTTTTCTTTCTTTATCCTGATTTATTGCTTTGGCTATGACTTTAAAGACTATATTGGATAAAAGTGGGTAGACTGGTCACCCTATCTCATTATAGGTGATAGAAGAAATGTTTTCAGATTTTCTCTAGTATAAGGTTGGCTATAGGTTTTGTATGTATGCTTTTAGTCTGTTGAAATACGAAACCTCATTTCTTTCTTTTTCAAATCAGTTTTTCAAAGCATTTTCTTGTTATTTTATTATTAAAAATGTCAAGTAAAGAAAAAGTGAACAACATAATATATCCATGTCTCCAGCACCCATCTTGAATAGGGATCAGATTTTGACATTTTGCCAATTCCATCTTACCCCAGAACTCTTCAGGGTTTATTATTATCATTATTTGTTTCCATTTGTTTTGAGACAGGGGCTCACTTTACATACCAGGCTGTGGTCAGAATCACAGCAAACCTCCTGCCTTAGCTCCTCGGTGCTGGAATGACAGATGTGTTACGCCTCATCTGGCTCTTAGAGTATTTTAAACGAGTATTTTCTGAGCACAATAGTGAGTATATTCTATGGTCACAAAGGCAGTCCCTCCCTCACTTACATAAAACAAATTTAAGAACCAAACCCTGTTCAATATTCCAGAGATACAAAGGACGAGAAGGTGCAGCAACCACACACACACACACACACACGTAGTTTACCACATATGGGGCTCTGGTTGGACCTCCTCAGTATTGTCCTCCTTAGGCACAGGAACACTGAGGAGCTGAGAGGATAGTTCAGGTCATCTTGGCAACACAACAGTTGGGGAACGAGCTGCAGGGAGGAAGAATCTTCTGAGGAGGAAGAAAGGATAGGTACAGTTAATAGGTGGGAAAGGAGACTATAGTGTTCCCGAAACGAGCTGTATTTCCTCAGGAACCTGCGTGTCTGTGGGGAGGAGCAGCAGTCAGGTGTAGGAAGTGATGGCAGCCAGGCCAGGAAGGGGCTTTGAACACTCCACAGAGGGGGATAGTTTTAGCCACAGGAGCCTAAATTAGAAGTTAATGTGGTTTTAAAAGAAAAGCATCCATCAGCCGTGTGGTTAAAGATTGAAAATGAGGCCCTGGAGAGCAAGACAAGACCAAGAACTGGAGCAGAAATACGAGGCAAGAAAAGATGCAGCGGCAGAAGCAGAAGCAAGCTGAGGAAATGAAGGGAGAAGCTCGCTCATGGGCTGTGAGGAGAGTGAGTGGTCCAGAGTAAGTCCAGGGGCTCAGCCATGGCAGCTGCGGGGCGATGCCTCTCAGGCTTTGGAATCATTTAGATCACAGGAGTTCCTCCAAGTATTCATGTGCCACTCTGAGTATGGAAATGTGCTGTTAGGGGATTTTGCCATTGTACAACATCATAGATGAAACCAACACAAACCTAGTGGAGATCAGTCGCTCCATATGACCTCTTGACGCAGTCATGTGATGCACTGCCTCCAGCATGAGAGCTCACAACCTGTCAGTCATCGCAGCGCTTGAGAGTCCGAGGCCAGATTAGGCTACAGAGTAAGTTTAAGACCAATGCTGGCTACCAGTCCTGTGTGACCCTGTCTCAAAACAAACAACAGCAACTACAAGCCTTTTGGGTTTTGTTTTCAAAACAGGGTCTCGAGTAGCCAAGGCTGGCCTTGAACTTGCTAGATAGTAGACGGTGGTCTTGAACTTCTCATCCTCCTGCCTCCACCTTCCAGGTACAGGGATATATAAAGCCCTAAGGGGGGGGAGGTTGTGCTTTTCAAAATGTAAATTGCAAACTGGGCATGGTGTCACATCTGTGTAATTCTAAGGCTGAGTCAGGAGAATTGCCTCAAATTCAAATCTCTGGTCTTCATAGCGAGTTCTAAACTAGTCTGAACTACAGAGTAAAACCCCATTTCAAACAAAGAAACAAAAATTAATACTTGAAAAACAAAGGAGATGGGGAAGGGTGTGGGGGTCTTTAGAAAGATGTCACAGTCTTCCTTGGGGACCTCTTTATTTCGGGTGCATGGTTTGATGGTTTGCCTGGAGTTTTAAGGATAGACATAGGAAACAGGAAAGGTTTGACTTTTTGCTCCATGTACACAATTCAAACAGCCATGAAATAATCACAGACATTCTTAACTTGGCAAAACAATCCAAAATAAACAAACAACAGAAAAAAATTACTTAAACTGAAATCATAGGCTCTGGAGGTTGCCTTTAACCATAATTTTGCTATACTTGTGAAAGCAGGAGGTTTGGGACCATTCCTGATTCAGCAACAGCACCTTCTGGGAGTTTATTTAAAATTCAAAGACTGGGTCCTCACCCCTGACCTGAATATAAATCTGCAATCTCCAAGAGCCCCAGACGCCGCATACACTTTGAAATTTGCTAAGCCCTGTGTAAATGGAGACTGCACTGCACATTGGTTTCCTGGCCGCCCAGACCCGAATAATCACACAGAAACTATATTTATTACAACACTGTTTGGCCTATGAGCTCAGGCTTCTTATTAACTCTTACATCTTAAATTAACCCGTTTCTATTAATCTGTGTATCACCACATGGTTGTGGTTTACCGGTAAGTTTCCCATGCTACATGGCATTTCCCTGACTCTGCCTATTCTCTCTATATATCTCTGTTCAGATTTCCCACTTGGCTATATTCTGCCTTGGCATAGGCCAAAGCATCTTCTTTATTAACCAATGGTAATAAACATATTCATAGCATACAGAGGGGAATCCCACATCAGCCCTGGTCTATGAACTTGTTTTCTTGTTGGTGATGGTATATCCCCCTGGGTTGTAGTAGAGAGATATTATGGTACCTAAAAACACTTTAAACAGCACAGTACAGTCCAAACCCAGAATGTCATATCTTCTACTGTGAAGGTGAAAGCTGGAAATTCACTAAATACACAAAATGTCTCTTAACAATAAACACTGTGATGGGTTTTCTTTTTTTCCTTATCTTTTCTCACAATACTCTAATAATATTTTCTAGATTATGACCTTTCAAAGATGAGGGACTTTATCAACCAGCAAGCTGACGCTTACGTGGAGAAAGGCATCCTCGATAAGGAAGAAGCCAATGCCATCAAGCGAATCTACAGCAGCCTGTGAAGACGCCAGGCAACCTGAGCCTATCAGCTGTTCCAGCAAAAACAATATAGCTTAAAAACTAATTCGGCAGTTAAAGATTTACCCTCCCAGGAGTATTAGAATGTGCTGAATTTACAGTAGTTAATCCCTTAGAAATGGGTAAACTAGAGATCTCTTGCCATAAATTCCTTATGAAAAGTAAAGCATACGTAAGCTGAGGTTTGTGTATATAGAGTCCGTATTTCTTCTTGGATTTACACTTTATAGTCAGAGATGTGCTGCTCTGGAAAAGCCTCGAATGGGTTGAACTAAGTCTGAACCTTCTTCCCACTGTCTTATGCTCCCTGAAGACCTGAGAATTCCTGTTTCTAGGCATGCTGGACACCTGAGCCCTGTGTCGGGTGTTTGTTACATGATGCTTCCGCTAGCGGTTCTCTGTTGGGCATTGGAATAAACCAATTTCTTCATAGCCTTGATGTGCTGAGAAGCAGCAGCTTCTTTTTTTTTAAAAAAAAAAAAGGTTTTAATTGAAGTAGAAGTATATCATTTTTCCTCCCTCCCTTTCCTCTCTCTAGCCCAGTGGTTCTCCGTCCTCCTAATGCTGCGACCCTTAAATAGTTACTCAAGTTGTGGTGACCTCCAACCACAAAATTATTTTTATTACTACTTAATAGCTACAGTTTTACTACTGTTGTGAGTCGTAATGTAAATATCTGTTCTCCTACTGGTCTTAGGTGAGCCCTATGAAAGGGTTGTTTGACCCCCCCAAAGAGGTCAAGACCCACAGATTGAGAACGGCTGCTCGAATCTCCCAACTACTTACTCCTTCCAGCCCCTTCCGTGTTCCCCATACACACAAACAACAAAAACAGCTGCTTTTTTGGCCTGTCCTTTTTAATCAACTCTCTGTTAGACCCAGTGACACAAAAAGGAGGTTGAGAATGGGTGCAGGAGTCACTGAGCATAGCACTGGGAATATAGCAGTGACAGAATGCTTGCATAAAGGCCTGGACTTAATTTTCAGCACCACGCACACACACACACTCACATAAATGCATACCTTTATGAACACATATATGCACACAATCACACACACGAACACATAAATGACATACACATACACACACAAAATTGAATTTAATCAACAATTTACTCCCTACTTATATTTCCTTTTTTTTTTTTTTACTTTATTGAGGTTTCAGACACTTATTGCTCACTCAACAGAGATAAAGATTTATATAGTCAAGAAGCCCAATGAGGTCAAAAACTGTTCAAAAGCAAAGTCTACATTTATGCTCTGTTCCAGTCACCTAAACTGGATTTGATGCAAGCCATGTTATCCCACCAGAGAGCAAAGGATCAGGCAGCATGGCAGAAAAAGAGATAAAAATCACTGGGAGGAAAAGGTTATGAATTTTAGGTTCCTATCACTTGTTTGTTTGCCACCACCACAAGCATGAGACTGGAAACAACCACACAACACAATAGTCCTCCCTGAATGCCAGTGGTCCTCCCTGGACCCTAGTGCTCCCAAATCAAAGGTGGCATTAGAGTACGTTACTCAGTGTAAAATAATTGCACGCATAGTTATATATGCTTACCTGAAACCATAAGCATAACAAGCTTTGTGAATTAGCTGTCCTTGCTTCTGGTGACCCGCTGGTGCCTACCCTGTTGTTCTGAAGCCACGCCCATACTCACAGTGGCAGTGGGTTTTCACACATAGAAGACAGTTCTTCCGGGAGAGCCACAGAGGCAAACAAAACACAAAGCCTGCCAGAAACACAAACTAATCTCTCCTCATGTTCTAGAGAAGCCAGTACCCAGTCGCAGGTGAATGTGGAGACAGAGTTCGAACTGCCTTAGCCCAAACTGCATTTCCCAAAGCATCATGACTCAACTGTTTCATGAATCATCTGTGCTGACTCTTGCGTTAGCCGTGCGACACATCGGCTTCTACCTCAGACAGGAAACCGGCTCAGGCTGGATCATCTTAGCCTCTCACTTTCCTACCTAACTGTCTATGTAGGGTTTTTGGTTTTTTGTTTTTTTTTTTTGTTTTGTTTTGTTTTTTAAGCAAGAAGTTTGTTTCTTTATTTTATTGTAGTCTTCATTAGTGCCCCTTGGTAACCAGGACAGAAGGGGCGCACTTTATCCTATTTTTATAAACAAGAAGACTCTCTCACAAAGGGTTCAAGGCTACCAGATAAGCTCAAGTTCATGAGGTCAACAGATGGTGACACTGGGGCAGAAGCCAGGTCCCAGAGTCTGGGTCCTGTCTACAGTGACTCCATGCCAAGGTGCTTCAGTTCTCTATCCATGAGGCAGAAGCAGGAGGGACTCAAGTTTGAGGCAAAACTGAGCAACACAGCAGACCCTGTCACAGAAGAAAAACAAACAGCCAAGGTCAACCGGGGTGACAAAAGCCTGCAATCCCACTCTGAGAAGGTGAAGCAGGATTGGGAATTGAAGGTTGCCTGGGATACCTAGCAGCTTCCAGTTCCAGCAGCCTGGCATGGCGTGGCAAACCTCGGGAGGCAGCAGCAGGACTGCTGTGCGTTTGAAGCCAAGCAGGGCTAATAGTGAGTCAGCCTAGGGTAGATAACAGGATCCCGTCAGAACAACTAACAAAGAATCCCTCTAGTCCAGTACAGTTAAACTGTGGCTATAAAATTACTGAAAGTTAGAAGAGATACTTTAGCGAGAAATTGCTGACAGGAAAACATAAAACATTGAGAAAAAATATTGAGAAATATATTTCAGCCTATGGTCATAATTTCAAATTTGAGCTTCTGTGATATCATCAGCCTTTGCCAAATTAAATACTTTTTTGTTGATCCTATTTTTTATTATTCCTATAACCACAGTAGCTTTCTTTGGAACTCTTCTGTTTTCCTTTTTTTTGTTTTCTCCATTTAAACCTCCACAACTAGGGTTGGAGAGATGGCTCAGGGGTTAAGAGCACTGGCTACTCTTCCAGAGGTCCTGAGTTCAATTCCCAGCAACCACATGGTGGCTTACAACCTGGTGTGCAGGTATACATACAGAGCACTCATATACATAAAGTATAAATAAAGTTTTTAAAAAAGAAAGAAGTCAAGCAGTGGTAGAGCACACCTTTAATCCCAGCACTCGGAAAAATTAGGCAGGAGGATCTTTGTGAGTTTGAGGCCAGCCTTGTGTATAAGAGCTAGTTCCAGAACAGGCTCCAAAAACCAAAGAGAGAGAGAGAGAGAGAGAGAGAGAGAGAGAGA
>NC_022012.1:63915005-63916304 GCF_000317375.1 Microtus ochrogaster
GAAGAAGAAGAAGAAGAAGAAGAAGAAGAAGAAGAAGAAAGAAAGAAAGAAAGAAAGAAAGAAAGAAAGAAAGAAAGAAAGAAAGAAAGAAAGACCTCCACAACTCAAGTAGTAACAAAAAAAAGTACTATCAAGAGAATAACCCAGTTTCCAATTCTGAGCTGGGGAGATTGTTTTCTCCATTTAAACCTCCACAACTAGGGTTGTGCAAGCATGAGGAACTGAGTTCAGATCTCTTGCACACATGTAAAGGACATGGGGGCCAGAAGGGTGGCTCAGTGGATAACTCTCTTGCCAAGCAAGTATGAGGACCAAGAGTTCTGAGGTTCCAGAAGCCCGGGCAATTCCCAGTTAGTTCCCTCTGCCTCACGTTTGTGGGTCAACATGTAAGATCTCAGTACTGGCTTGGCCCCACGCTTGCCTGCCTGGTTGCTGCCATGTTCCCCATCATAACGGTCATAGATTCACCATCTCAAACTGTAAGCCCCCAAAAGCTCTTTCTTCTAGAAGTTGTCTTGGTCATGGCCTCTAAGCACAGTCACTGAAAAGTAACGACAACAATGACCTGGTACCACAGACTCTGTTCTACTAATACCCCAGGGCACCTGCTCCTGATGAGCAAAAGGGAAAGGAGCAAAACAGGGAGGGAAAAATAACAGAGAAGAAGAAAGGGGCAATGAAAACAGGGAAACAAAAGTCCCTTTTAGCCACAGAAAACAGGCTCCTCGGGGGAATGTTAGGGAGGGTAACTGGGAATTTCTGCCCAACCCTAAAGACTTATTTAACCTAGTTAAACGTATTTAAACTAGTAATTGAGCAGATGCCAAGACTAAAAATATATCAATTGTCAATAGTATATAGCTTAAAGTTTGCTGCTATAATCTATACACATAATAAAGGCAAGATGAATTAAATGAAGCAAAAACCTAACTTTTAATTTGAAATGAGCAGTGTTGATACACTGTAAAGTGTAGTGTCTGAAGTGACACAGATAAAACCTAAACAAGATCCAGTGTGTTTCATTCTGGTGTAGTTTTGTGTGTCCTTCTGTAATCTCAGCACTTGGAAGAGAGTTCAACTTTATCAGGAGTTCAAGGTCATTCTCAGTTACACAAAGAGTCCAAGGTCAGCCTGGACCACAGGAAAAATCCTTATCTTTTTTTTTGTTGTTTTTGTTTTTGTTTTTCGAGACAGGGTTTCTCTGTGGCTTTGGAGCCTGCCCTGGAACTAGCTCTGTAGACCAGGCTGGTCTCGAACTCACAGAGATCCACCTGCCTCTGCCTCCCGAGTGCTGGGATT
>NC_022012.1:63916404-63921032 GCF_000317375.1 Microtus ochrogaster
TTGGAGCCTGCCCTGGAACTAGCTCTGTAGACCAGGCTGGTCTCGAACTCACAGAGATCCACCTGCCTCTGCCTCCCGAGTGCTGGGATTAAAGGTCCTTATCTTTTGAACAAAAAAAAAGCCCATCTTTTGAACAAAAAACAAACAAAACAAAAATCAACTTTATTTCTCCATTTTGAAAAAAGAAAAGAAGGCTCCTATGTGAAAACATAGTTTATTTTCTCACCCAGACATTTGTATTTTACTTTTACAAAATAGCAGACAAAATTTGGTTCTTTACAATAGTACAGAATATGTGATATTGAAATATATACTATAGCACTTGAGTTATAAACACACAGCAAATGCATTATCACTTTACAGCCACCAAGTTTTCCATACATTTAGGATCTCATCAGGAAATAAACATTGCTTTTGGCTTAAATATATATAAATAGTCTCTGATGCTCTTTGTAGCTACAAAAGCCAGTCTAAAACTACCACCATCTACCAAAGTGATAGGCTTTAGAATACAGTTTTGCTATCATGCCATGATAAGACCTAACTACAGGAAGCCAGAGGGATCGATCACTTCAGCGCAGCTGTGGTTGCTCTACTTAACTGTGACTCAAAGGTGCGCGCTATGCGAGTCCAGAGGCAGCGTTGCCTCGGAAACCCCAGCCAGTAGATTCTTTAGGGTCCAGCATGTGGTGATCTGGGATAGAGTGATGTCCGCCGGTCACTAACTATGATAGAGCGAAGCGGCATAGGGGCTTTCTTCATCCCTGAAAAAGTGAAATACGGCAGAAATCAGTGCTTATAACTATTCAGAAACACACACATACGACTTACTACCCATTTGCCAAAGAAGAGCAGAACTATATCAACAACATAGTGTGTGCCTTGGAAGCCAGGGACAGTCCTACTTGTGACCATCTTCCCTCTTCTAAGGGACACTCAGTTATTAGAATAAACAGTAGCATTTGCTTACTTGGCTTACATAAAATTTAAATGCATTAAACATACACTAAATTATATTTGTTTTGTCTATGTTCCTCTTCTTTCTCAAAAGAATTTAAAAGCCAGGAGTGGTGGCTCATGCCAGTTGGGAGGCTGTGGCAGAGGATTGCCAAGACTTTGAGGCCAGCTGAACTACACTGAAAATTGCATTTATTCAAAAATAAATGAATAAATAAAAGTAAAAAAGGATTTGAGATCTATACAAAAATGGTATCTATTATAAAACAGAAATTTTAAAACGAGGACTAAGAAATCAATGTATTAACCATTAAAAAAAAAAGACAAAGTGGTTGACCCTGATGTGGGAAGTTCTTCTGTATATGTGTTGCTTTTATTGGTTAATGAATAAAGAAACTAGGGCAGAACAGAGTTGGGGGGTTGGAGATGGAGTCAAGAGACGCCATGGAGCCACCAGAGGAGAAAGATGCAAGGCACTAACCTGAACCTTGACGGTAGGCCACGAGCCTCATGGTCAAATAAAAAATAATGGAGATGGGCTAAATTAAGATGTAAGAGCTAGCCAATAAGAAGCTAGGGCTAGTAGGCCAAGCAGTGATTTAACTGATACAGTTTCTGTGTGATTATTTCGGGAGTCTGAGCGCAGGGAAATGAACAAGCAGCCTCCTACTACAAGACCCTTCGCATCAATTTTACTTACAAAAAAGCTGCAAACAAGAAAAAAAGAAACCAGTATTTTGTGTCCCATCATGAAGTCATACAGGAAGGACACCAATTACACAGAGAGAAGGAGGTCTGCCCGAGGGTCAAATTTCAAATTACACAGGAACCTTTGGGGATCCTAGTCAACAGGAGCAGTGTCTTGACAAGGGTTCTAAGAATCAGTATTTCGTGTCTTCTCTAGGGCACTGATTTCCTTGGAGGTCTCATGAGCTGTTCTAGTTCTAGCTGCTACCTCCAACTGCTAACTGGACAAAGAAGCAAACTTCTTATGCTAAATAACTGTGACAGCAGCAGGACAACAGACACGGCCCGTGCAGCAGGGAGCAGTCAGCTTGGATTTCATAGATTAGAGATGGCTTTCTAGGGCTGAGGAGATAGAGGCCGTCCACTATCAACAACAACTTGCTGCCCAAGCCTGAGGACCTGAGTTCAATCCCCAAAACCCGCATAAAATGCTAGGCATGGTAGCAAACCCATAATAATCCCAGTGCTGGTGAGACCAAGGCCAGGGAGATTCCCCCAAACAAACAACCTAGCCTAGTTAGCCAGTTTCAAAAGACTTGGTCCCAAAATTACAAGGTAGATGCTGGGTGGTGGTGGTGCACACCTTTAATCCCAGTGCTGGGGAGGCAGAGGCAGGTGGATCTCTGTGAGTTCGAGGTCAGCCTAGTCTACAGAGTGAGTTCCAGGACAGCCAAAGGTATACAAAGAAACACTGTCTCAAAAAAAATGACATCCAAAGTTGACCTCTGACTACCGCACTCCTGTGCATACACATACCTGCACAATCGTGCACCTGTATACAAACACACACACACACACACACTTTCTACAATTAAGATAGATTTCAAACAAGAACATTGTAAGAGTATTCTGGTCCAAACTTTGACACCTATCCCAGAAACTGTCACCTGCTCTCTTCTTTGAGTTTTCTGGCTGCCTGTGTTGATAGCTTAATCTGCAAATCAAGTCTCTGAAGGAAATCTCTGGCAGACACTTCCTCAGGCTGCGCAGGCTCGGGATCTGGATCCTGAGGACTGGGAGAGGGCAGTTCTTCCCCAGCTACCACAGGCTCCTCTTCATGACAAAAACTGCTGTCAACAGTTTCCTTTTCTGGAGAATCAATGGAGTTAAGTCCATTAAAGAGCAAAGGCTTCTCTGATAGAATTGGGATGCTCAGAGTCTTCTTCAGAAATATACAGTCATTGGTAAACAGTTTATTGGCCCGTTTAATCTGTTCCATCTAAAACACACAAAAAAAAAAGAAACAAAGAGTTACATACAACCAAGTTCCAGAGTTGAGATGATTATAAACGTGGGCTGTGCATATTCATCAACAATTGTGTGCAGTGCTGTGCAGGCTAGTTTCATGGTGACTTGAGATGAGCTGGAGTCATTTGGGAAGAGGGCCTCTCAACAGGGAAAATGTTTCCCTAAAATGGTCCTGTAGACAGTCTAAGTACATTTTCTTAATTAGCAATTGATGTAGGTGGGCCCACCCCACAGGGGGAGTACCAGCCCTGGGCAGGTGGTCTGGATGATGGAAGAAAGCGAGCTGAGGAAGCCATGAGGAACAAGCCAGTAAGCAGCACTCTCCATGGTATCTGAATCTGTTCCTGCCTCCCAGTTCCTGCCTTAAACTCCTGGCCTGACTTCCTTTGATGACAGAGAGCAAACTGAAGTAGACCCTGCCCCCACCAAGTTGCTTTTGATCATGGTGTTTATCACGTAATAAAAAAACTCTAAGGCAAATACTTTCTCTGCATTCAAGGGTCTTTTCCTCTGCAGATAACTCCTGGTATTTCAAAAATAACATGAAAGTCATTTCCTCCTATAGAAGCAGATTTACTTGTTTGTTTTGTTGGGAACATTCTGTTGGTTGTTTCATTGGGTGTTCGTTTTGGGGAGGGTGTTTGTTTGAGACTGGATCTCATGTCACCATGGTTGGCCTTGACCTCATGATATAGCTGAGCACAACTCTGAACTTCTGGTTCTGTCCCCACCTTCCTAGTGCTAACATGATGTGATGCCAGACCTGGTTTATATGTTGCCGGGGATCAAATCTTGGGCTTCACGAATGCTAGGCAAGCATTCTACCCAATGAGCTACGTCCCCTGCAGCAGGCAGCTTCTAACATACATTATTTCCTCTGTAAGGCACCTTTACTATCAATGGCTCTTAATCACTCAAGTATAAGGATGTATACATTTTTTTATTATTTTGCATATATGGGTGGTGTGGGACAATGGTCTGTATTCTGTCAATTGTATTTTAAATAAACGCTGATTGGCCAGTAGCCAGGCAGGAAGTAGAGCAGGACAACCAGACAGGAAGTAGAGGTGGGTCAATGAGAAGAGAAGAATTCTGGGAAGAGGAAAGTTTGGTGTACAGTCATGACCAGGCCACAGAAGAAGCATGATGTGACTGCCTCACTGAAAAAGGTACTGAGCCATGTGGCTAACACAGATAAGATTAATGGGCTAATATAAGTTATAAGAGTTAATATGAAGCCTGAGCTAATGGGCCAATCAGTTTATAACTAATGTAGACCTCTGTGTGATTTCTTTGGGACTTAATGACTGCGGTAACTGGGCAGAACAGAAATTTCAGACGTGTATATATATATATATGTATATATATACCTATGTACCACATGCATGCAGTTCCCATGGAGGCCAGAAGAGGGCATGATATCCTGTGAAACTACTATTACAAAAGGTTGTGAATCACCATGTAGGTGCTGGGACTAAAACCCAGGTCCTCTGGAAAAGCAGGAAGTAATCTTAACTGCTGAGCCATCTCTCCAGCCCCTTTAGTACTTACTTAATTCTTATTTGAACATTTCTGTTATCTGGCTTCTTTAAAAAGTCTTTCTAGCCGGGCGGTGGTGGCGCACGCCTTTAATCCCAGCACTCGGGAGGCAGAGGCAGGCGGATCTCTGTGAGTTC
>NC_022012.1:63921132-63922100 GCF_000317375.1 Microtus ochrogaster
AGGCAGAGGCAGGCGGATCTCTGTGAGTTCAAGACCAGCCTGGTCTACAGAGCTAGTTCCAGGACAGGCTCCAAAGCCGCAGAGAAACCCTGTCTCGAAAAAGCAAAAAAAAAAAAAAAAGGCTTTCTATTGCTACAATCTTACTTGTAGAGGGATCCCTATACCTCTGGAATTCTGCTGGTGAACTAATGGACCCAGGAGGTGGTAGAGACATGTGTATGAGCAGAATGTCAAAGAATGATGTAGGCTGGGGCTACAGCCATGGAGAAGGGCCTCTCAAAGAAGGAGGGTTCTGGTTTTGATCCTTTTGACTTCAATCGGGCTTTAAAGAATTAGTACCTGAGGGCCAGGTAAGAAAAGGAGATAGGGGGCATTTTACAAATAGTGTGTCATTCTTTTACCCTACAGAGTGCAAATACTCACTTTACAAATAAAAGAAACGGGATTCACCACGACTATGCACCTGTGGGTGGCAGGTGAAGAACCGGATGCAGGTTTTTATTACTGCCAACTCTCACAACCTAAAAGGCCCATCCCACCCCACAGAGCTGGGAAAGGGGTGAAATTCAGACTAGAATGTGTATCTATCTCCTGTCCCTTGCAGCGGCTCTGCAATCTAACTCTATTTAGCAATGAGGGGATGAGGGAAAGTTAGTGGCCAAGGTCCACAGCGCTGGTGAGCACAGAGAGCGAGGGCTCATACCAATCGGTTCTCGGTTCATCTTTCGCTACCTCCTGTTATGGTATGTCTATGCTTCCCCATACTAGCCTGGGAACTTGCACCAAGACAGGCACCTCACAGACACTGTAGCAGTTCACTTACATACAACTCATCTGGTGGGACTGTGAAACAGCCTGACAGGCTCAGTTCAGATCTCTCTCTGACAGTTTGAACCGCATGGGGACTTACCTCACACACTTGTAAAACAGATACTATCTGCCAAAATGGGGCTACAAAAATTAAATGA
>NC_022012.1:63922985-63938936 GCF_000317375.1 Microtus ochrogaster
CACCATCACCATCCCCACCATCACCACCATCATCATCACTATCACCACCATCATCATCATCACCACAACCATCATCACCATCATCACCACCACCATCATCATCACCATCATCACCACCATCACCACCACCACCATCATCATCATCATCACCACACACCATCATCATCACTATCATCACCATCATCACCACCACCATCATCATCACCATCACCACCACCACCATCATCATCATCATCATCATCATCATCATCATCCTCATCACTATCATCACCATCATCACCACAACCATCATCACCATCACCACCACCATCATCACCACCATCTGTATATGTGAGACCAAATGTGTGACTGGGTTCCACTACATAACCTTGGAAATTATTGACCCAGGACTCACTATATAGATTAGACTGAGATTGAATCTACAGAGATCCCCTTGTCTTTACTTTCTGAATGCCTTAGAAATTATTAACCCAGGACTCACTATATAGATTAGACCATAGATTGAATCTACAGAGATCCCTTTGTCTTTACTTCCTGAATGCAAGAATTAAAGTGTGACCACCAAGCCCTGCCTTCTCCTTTCCTTAAAAAGAAAAAGAAATGTACAAAAAGAAAGATAAGTGGTAGTGGTCTGGTTTCTGGGAGATGGCAAAGGTGAAAAAGAGAGACCATGATGTGTCGGGGTATTTTAGAGAAAAAATTAAAATCTAAATATCCCAAGTACCTCTGGCTAACAAAGGGTCAGAGTTGAAAGAAATAACTTGAAAACTTTGCCCATGGAGACTGAGGTATATTCTAATCTACACACTTGTAGGTTCCCAATATCCATCTCCTCCCATCTCCCAAAGGCAGACTCCTCCAAAACAGCATGGGGCACAGGTGACTCAGTGCCACCCCTGCAATATCACAGTGCCCCAGCTTCGTGATACACTACTTCCATCCTAGAAAAATGGCATTTGCTGACTCTATTGGAGGCAATGTTTTCTCTCTCTCCTGCAGGAGGGAGCAGGGCTGGAGCCATATCCTGTCATCCTGCCACCAGGTGGAACCTGACATTGAGGCCACCTTGGAGGACAGCATATGGATCACAGCCTGAAGCTAGGGGATCTCAGACCTTTCATTTCCATGAGTAAAAAGAAACCCCATTTTTTATTTGGCTTTGGGTTTTGTTTGTTTTTATGTTGTTTGTTTGTTTAAAACAATTTTTCTTTTTCCTTCCTTTACTTTTTAAGTGTGTGTGTGTGTGTGTGTGTGTGTGTGTGTGTGTGTGTGTGTGCTCCACACACGCATGCAGGTGTTCAAAGAAGCCCCTGGAGCTGTAGTTACAGGTGTTTGTTAGCCACCTGATGTGTGTGACTTGAACTCAGGCCCTCTAGAAGAGCAGTACATGTTCTTAACAGGCCCAAAAAAACTTTTTTTTCTTTAGCCTAAATACACATTCAGGACTGAAGAGATGGCTCATTGGTTAAGAGCATAGACTGCTGATAAAGGAAGGTCATTGGTTGATTAAATAAAGAAGCTGCTTGCCCTGATAGGTTAGAACGTAGGTGGGAGGAGTGAACGGAGCAGAACGCTGGGAGGAAGAGGAAGTGAGCTCAGAGACTCGACAGCTCTCCTCTCGGGGGCAGACGCCTCAGAGAGACACGATGCTCCACTCTTGCGGGCAGAGGCGAGAGCTCTGCTCTCTGAGGCACACGCGATGAAGCTCCGACCCAGGATGGACGTAGGCTAGAATCTTCCTGGTAAGCCACCTTGTGGGCTACAGCAGATTATTAGAGATGGGCTAGTCCAGGTGCGAGAGTTAGCCTAGAAGAGGCTAGATAGAAATGGCCAAGCAGTGATTAAATGAATACAGTATCCGTGTAATTATTTCGGGCATAAGCTGGCCTTGTGGGCAGCGGGGTGCTGGGGAAGCAGCTCCGCCGCTCCTATTACAACAGACTGCTTTTCCAGAGGACCCCGCACTGACATGGCTGCTAACTCCAGTTCCAGAGGATCCAAAATAATCTTCTGGCTTCTGTGGACTCCGATATACATGGTGCTTGCACAAACACACAGATCAGTAAAACACAATATTCATAAAATTAAAATAGATTAAATTTCCAATTTAAAATTTAAATTAAAAAAATAATTTTTTAAATAAATAAATGCACACTTAGTACAGGAGATGGAAGGAAGGTAAGAATTCTCTCTCGTTAAAAGGTTTATTTTCTTTAAAGTAAGCATATATAAAGACAACATGGGGCTGGCTGGATAGCTCAGTGAGTTAAAAGAAGCACTTGCCAGGGAAACCTGGTGACCTGTATAAGAACCCTGGAACCCATGTAAAAGGGAGAAGGAGAGAATCGACTCCAGTGTTGTTCTCTGACCTCATGCAGGTGCTGTGGGATGTGCATCCATCACACACACAAATAATACTTATTATTATTACTATCAAAAATTAAATAAATTTTTTCCATGTAAACAAATCCACTTGGGTAACATAATATGTTATTGCTGACTAGTTTTAAAGACAGAACTAGCACATGACCCAGCTGTAGCACTCAGGTACAAACACAAAGAGATCAAGTCCAAACAGCAGAAATCCCTGCACAACCATGGTGAGTGCGGCAGTACCCACAACAGCCAAGCCACGCAACTGGTCTAAGTGGCCATCAACCCATGAATGGCTACGATAAAGAATGTGATGTTTACACAATGGCGTTTTATTCAGCCATAAGGAAAAACCAAATCACGTCCTTTGCAGGAAAACGTATGGAACCTGGAGCTCCTCACAGAAAGAGAAAGAAGCCACACTCAGAAAGACAAACACCCCATGTAGAATGAAGATTTGAACAACAACAAAAAAAAGACATGGAAACAGAAGAGGGGACAGAGGAGGCGGTAGGTGAGAACCGGGGACAGGAGAGGGGAAAGAGAGCGCAGTATGATCAAAGTGCACTGGATGAACGTATGAAAATGTCACATGACCAGCCGGGCGGTGGTGGCGCACGCCTTTAATCCCAGCACTTGGGAGGCAGAGGCAGGCGGATCTCTGTGAGTTCGAGACCAGCCTGGTCTACAGAGCTAGTTCCAGGACAGGCTCCAAAGCCACAGAGAAACCCTGTCTCCAAAAAACAAAAAAAAAAAAAAAACAAAAAAAACCCCGAACAAACAAACAAAAAAAAGAACTCCAGGCCAACACCTGCTGTATCTGCTTAAAAAACCTGGTCTACAAGAGCTAGTTCCAGGACAGGCTCCAAAGCCACAGAGAAACCCTGTCTCAAAAAACCAAAAAAAAAAAAAAAAAAAAAAAAAGAAAATGTCACATGACACCCATTGTTTTGTACCATTAAAATGAGATAAAAGGAAAAGGGTATTCAAAAAGTAATGATTTTGCGTGTCTTCTTGAGAAGCGACAGCTTGCAGAACAGCACTGTCTCCAGACACTGCTACCTCATGTCAAAGGGTGGGGTCAGCCACGCGAAGAGCACAGCTAAGCTGCCAAGCAGGGAAACTGTGGCACAGTTGGGGAACAATAAGCTTCCAGCCACATAAAGAAATAGGAATTCATCACTCCCTGCCTTTCAGCTAAGATCCAGTGTCAAAGCTGAAGTTTATTTTGAATTTGCTAAGAAGCCCTTGACAGGCGTGGTGACACAAAGCCATAATCTCAGTGCTGAGAGACCCAGGGAGGAGGAACCCTGCAACTTCAAAGCTACACACACAGAGAGGCTGAGGCTAGCCTACGATACACAGTGAAACTCTGTCTCAAACAAAAGTAAGAGTAGGGTGGGTGGGGGAGGGTGTAGTTCAGTAGGTAGAGTTTTTATTAGCATGTTTGAAGTCCTAAATTCAATATCCAGCTGATGTGGGAGTGTCATATATCAATCTGTTGCTTTCATTGGTTAATTAATAAAGAAACTGCCTAGGCCCATTTGATAGGCCAACCCTTAGGTGGGTGGAGTAAACAGAACAGAATGTTGGGAGAGAGAAGCTGAGTCAGTGAGTCGCCATGATTCTCCCACTCCAGGCAGACGCAAGTTAAGATCATTCCTGGTAAGCCAGCTCGTGGGCTACAGTAGATTATTAGAAATGGTTTAGATCAATATGCGAGAGCTAGCCTAGAAGAGGCTAGATAGAAATGGGCCAAGCGGTGTTTAAAAGAATACAGTTTCTGTGTAATTATTTCGGGTAAAGCTAGCTGTGGGGGTGGCCGGGTGCCGGGGACGCAGCCCGCCGCTCCTACTTCACCATCCAGCAATGTTTCTACTAGGCACGATAGCACATGTCTGTAATCCCATGACATGTGTATCTGTAACCTCAGCACTTGGAAGCTCAAGTTCACACCAGCTTGATAAAGCACAGTTGAGTTTGAGGCTAACCTGGAATACATGAAACCCTGCTTCAAAAAACCCAACAAAACCAAACATAAAGGTAGCTCCTAAGAACGAAAGAGAGGAGAGGTGAGGCCTAATTATAGTTAAAAGCCTCTAGGTCACAAAAATCAACCACTCGGGAGCTGTGGGAGACACGCACAGTGGCCAACTAGCAACTGAGCGAGCCAGGCCACAGAGGACTTTTTTTTTTTTTTTTATGTTGTGAGGAATGCTTTCTATTTCCATCTTGAACACAGGTTTGGAAATTTCACCTCACAAGAAAGTAAGACAGCTCATGACCCATCCAAGGAAGAGCTGGGAATCTCGTTTCCACAGGCCTCTGCTTCTCCTCACAGCCAGTCAATCCTGAGAACAGAAAGGGTGACCTTTCAAAGTGAAACAGAATGAGTTTCTGTTTCTCGGAATGGGAGGTTTAGCAATCAAACATTCGCATTCTCTCTTAGCCAGGCGTGAGCACGATGACCCAGTGAACCCAGCCTAGCACCTGGTGGCTAAGAAATAGACTGGAGAAGCCAAGCAAGAACCCTCAGGGCAAAATAAAGCCAAACACAGGCAGCCATCTGTAGGGTTAAGCCAGCCCCCTTTAGGGGGCGGGTTTTGCCTCAGGCGATTGTGGACTGTTAAATCGAGTGCTCGGAGGCTGCATGCTCCCCTTTTCTTTCCTACCTCCTGGGCTACGCGGGAACCTAGGTTCTGTAAGTTTACCATTAAAGTTGTAAATATTCCTTTATATCTGCATTGCAATTATTTTACGCCGATACAGCCATCGCTGGACCAACTGTCCTGTGAATCCATTTTGTGAAGGGGAATTTACATTGGAGAGAATTCACAAGACTTAGCCCCAAAAGTTAGCTCTCCATAGTGGCTGCTGGATTTGGCTTGCAGAATAATCTCATTTACATATACAATATTATTTTGTCATTATTTTTACAGAAAACAGACAGAAATAGCAAATTATTATTTCTGATGTGCCCTAAATCCGTAATGTGTTCCATTCCGGGTGTTAGTGGTAATCAGACCCTTCCCATCACCATATGCTCATGGGGGCAAAGGTGGCTTGTTTTTCCTTCCACATTCCCAAAAGAGTATACTATATCCACTTACAGGAAATGCCCCCCATAGGTAAGTATATGTCAGAAGGGGGCTAGAGAGATGGTTCAGCGGTTAAGAGCACTGCCGGCTCTTCCAAAGGTCCTGAGTTCAATTCCCAGCAACCACATGGTGGCTCACAACCATCTGTATGAGATCTGGTGCCCACTTGAGGAAAAGACCTGGTCAGTTGTCCTCATCAACTTAGACCATGAAACCCAATGTGGGCACATTCAACAGAACCACCACATATGGGCTGCCTATGCATGCTTCAGCATTGTCAGGCGTACATTTCATTTCATATTATCTATCCATCTCCTAGAATCGGAGAATATTGAGTAGGTGAAATGGCTCTAGAGCTATCTTCGGGGTGGAGGGGACTTTCTGAAATTGAACAATGACAACGACTTCACAATTGTAAACTTACTAAACATCACTGAATTGCACACTTAAGGCAGGGTGAATCGTGTGGTCTGTAATTATACCTCGGTGACATGTTTGAGGGGGAAAATACATGAAAAACGATTAAAACCCCCAATCACACGTTACCTTGCCCTCCCTTTCACTCTAGGCGGCAATGTGACAGTCAACAACCTCCACCAAACGGTTAAGCCCAGGCCTTGTCTCCAGAACAGGAAGATCACACACTTTCTCCAGGCAGGTAACTTGTATGTGGGGAAGTACAGAGCAACTCCGCTTAGAGCTAAATGGACAAGATGACCTGGGGCTAAATCTGGCTGAATCTCTGAATCTAGGCACTGTGGCCTATTAAGGCAGCACTCAGGTGGTAGAAGCAGGAAGCTCAGTTTACACATGTCCCGGATACAGAGTGAGTTCTGGGAGATATGCAAACAGATCTCCCTCCCTGCCTCCGTTCCTAATTGTTGTTTCTACTGTCCTCTAGTTTTCCCAACATTTCTAAATAAAACTATTCTTAAGTGGTAACTTAGAGCTCTGACCAATTTCCCCCAGAGGCTTAGCTACAACAGGGAGGGGCCAGGATGCTGGCAGGAAAAAAAAAAAAAAACAACAATAGCTCAAGAACCAGAGCGAAGGAAGGGGCTGAAAATCTTAAGTATACAAACATAGCCAGGGACATTCCAGCACAAGCAAGTTTACTCTGTCTGAGGTTTAAACAGCAGCTAATGGTTTTCTCAACCAGACCCAAATGGTTTCAGTTTCCCAGAACGACGTCCTCAAAGGCTACTAGAGATGCCCAACTTGTGTGTAACTGAGTGTTAACTCACTACTGGAGGAGGCGAGAGCACACGCCAGCAACTACAGCCTGGAGACAGCACTGCTCCTTCTTGTGGGATGGTGGCAGGGGGATCAGGAGTTCAAGGCCAGTGTGGGCTATCGAGTGATTTCAAGGATAGCTTAGTCTACCTGAAATCCTGTCTCAAAAGAAGCAAAAAAGGAGGGTCTACAAGATGGCTCAGTCGTTAAAGGCACTTGCCACAAAGTAAAACGACCTGAAATGGATCTCTGGGACCCACATGATGGAAAGAGAGAACTGACTCCTGTAAATTGAACTCTGACCGCCTCTCTCACACCAAGGTGCCTATCATATCTCTCCCCCACCCAAAGGAGTAAATGTCATTTTTAAAAAGTTTTATGTTTATTTTTTATGTGTATTGCCTGTGTGTGTGTGTGTGTGTGTGTGTGTGTGTGTGTGTGTGTGTGTGTGTACCATGTATATGCCTGGTGCCCAGGGAGGTCAGAAGAAGGTGTCTAGATCCCCTAGAACTAAATAGAGATGGTTGGGTTTTTTTATTTTTTATGATTTATTTAATGTGCATTTCTGTGAAGGTGTCAAATCACCTGCAACTGGATCTTCAGACAGTTGTGAGCTGCCATGTGGGTGCTGGGAATTGAACCCAGGTCCTTTTGGAAGGGCAGTCCAGTGCTCTTAACCACTGAGCCATCTCTCCAGCCCCCTAGAGATGGTTGTGAATCACCATCTGGGCACTGAGACCAAGCTCAGGGCCTCCGCAAGAACAAGAGTGCTCAACCACCGGGCCATCTGTCCAGCCCCGCTTTAATCCATTCTTGCAGTTCACATCTCCAGCAGGCTGTTGTCCTCACTTAGTCCCAACCCAGGATCCTACCCTCCAGAGTCTGCTTAACTCCTTGGCCTACCATCTCATCCCAGTCCGACTTTCTGAGGATTGGGTGCATGCATGTAGAGGACCCATCAGGTGCCAGAAAGAGAGACCATTTGATCGTGCAGCCCTGTGTCTAACACAGGCCTCAAATAACCCAGGCTCAATACAAGTAAAGGAAGAAATAACCAGTATGAGTTAGTGACTCCATGAAGAAATGCCGTATTTTCTAACTCACTGGAGGAAGAACTGAGCCTAATTCACCTGGTTCAAATCTTGAACCGAATTCTTCTTTCTTATATAGAGGCCTCCTGGGTCTCCAGGCAAATGTCTAGGTCAGGTATACTCAAGAGAAACAGTAAACAAATAAGAAGATCATGCACACAGGTCCATCTCTTTGACATTATGACTGATGCTGCATCAATAGAAGTTCATACTCAAGAACCATACAATCAAGTTTCCAAAAAACAAATCCATAAAGTTTTAAGCAAGTTAATAATTTTACATTAAGTGGCATTCATAGCTGGTTTGCGTGTGGCCCTGTGCTACAGTTTAGACACACTTGACACTCTATCAACAGATCACCCAGAACCTAGCCACTCACTACATCCTCCTGTCTTCACTGCTTTGCTCCAAATTACTGCTCTAGTTCATCTGCATCACTACAAAAGCCTTCGTCCTATCTGGTCTCTCCTTGGTCCTGGTCCAGATAGTCTAATGTCCTTTACAGTCAGGCCTGGTGGACATACCAGCACTCCAGAGGCTGAGGCAAAATTACAAATATAAGGTCAGACTGGGATTATACAGGGAAACCTTGTCTCCAAACAAAACCTACCTGTGTTGGTTAGTGTTGTGTCAGCTTGACACAAGCTAAAGTCATTGGGAAAAGGGACTATCAGTTGAGAAAATGTCTCATATAAAGTTGACCTATAGGAGCTGGGCAGTGATGGCATATGCCTTTAATGCCAGCACCCAGGAGGCAGAGGCAGGGGGATCTCTGAGTTCAAGACCAGCCTGGTCTAGAGAGTGAGTTCCAGGACAGCAAGTACTACACAGAGAGACTTTGTCTCAGAAAACCAAAATTAAATAAATTAAATAAGAATAACACTTGGGGCCTGTAGAGATGGCTCAGAGTTTAAGAGTACTTGTTGCTCATCCATAGGTCCTGAGTTCAAATCCCAGCAACCACATGGTGACTCACAACCATCTGTAATGAGATCCGGTGCCATCTTCTGGCCTTCAGGCATACATGCAGACAGAACACTGTATACATAATAAATAAATAAATAAATAAATAAATAAATAAATAAATAAATCTTAAAAAAAAAACACTTGGCCATTATGGAAAGGGTTCTGTTGTTGGTTTGGCTAATGGTTTTATTGTTCATGTAGTCTTATTATGCAGTGCTTGGTACTCCATGTGTAGCCCAGGCTGACCAGGAACCCCTGAAACCTTCTGGCCTCAGCCTCCCCATGGGCTACTACTGGTCTTGTGGGTGTGTACCAATATACCCAGCTTAAGATAAATATAATCACTTTCCCTGGTTCTATGTAACCAGTAGAAGCATCTCCAAAACAGTTTCATCAGCTCGAATTCAGGGTTCAAAGTTAGGAGAGACTAAAAGAGCCAGGCGGGTGATGATGCACACCTTTAATGCCACTACTCTTTAATGGAGGCAGAGGCAGGGGGATCTCTGTGAGTTTGAGGCCAGCCTGGTCTACAGAGCAAGTTCCGGGAAAGTCAGGACTACACAGAGGAACCCTCTCTCAGGAAGAAAAAAAAAAGAATTAAAAAAAGAAAACCAGGTGAATTTTCTTTAAGAGAGCACCTAGCAATGTATAGATGACAGTAGGAGAGTCGGTGTCTGATGATGCTAACTAACCTTCAATGCACAGCACAGCCTCCTGAAACACAAATCTTCCCCACAGAGCTTAGCGTGGTGATGTACACCTATACCCTAGCAGGAAGACTATGAGTTCAAGGTCATCCTCACCTACAGAAGGAGTTAGAGGCTGACCTGGGCTACATGAGACCCTGACTTGAAAATTAATTAATTAACTAATTAATTAATATAAAAAACATATTAACAATAGTGCTGAGGTTGAGAGATCATGTAATATACAACCATAGGTGGAGTACCTAATTCATTATACCTGACCCTAATACATTAGAATCGGAAGTTGGGGGTGGAGAGACACCAGCAGTCAGGAACACTGGCTGCTCCACCCTGGACCAGGCTTGTATTCCCTGCACCCACGAGGTGACAACAGGTTGTAACTCCAGTACCAAGGGGATCCAAGGCCCTCTTCTGGCCTCCACAGGCACCAGGAAGCATGTGGTACACAGACACACAGCAGGCAAAACACCACTGCACATAAAATAAATAACATTTTAAAAAATAGAAAATCAGAAGCCTTTATAAAAGTCATGAAAATCTGCTTTATACTTTAATGGGAAAGGGTGATAAGGCTAAAAGTAACAGGACGTACATCAGACAAACCACAGGTTAGAAGGTATTTGAACAAAGCAGGTGCTGAGCAGATGCAAGCAATTCAAGAAGACCATAGGTCACAGAAAAATTGTCATGGCAGAGACTGCTCTTCCAGAGAACCAGGGTTCAGTTCCCAGTGCACACACATGATAGCTTACAAGGCTCTGTAACTCCATTTCCAGGGTATCTGACACCCTCTTCTGGCCTCCGTGGGCACCAGGCACACGGATGGTGCACATACATACTTGCAGGCAAAACACACACATAAAAATCAAAAGTCATTTTCCTAAAATTGAAAACAAGCAAATATGGTGCCTGGCACACAGCGGGTACCAGCAAGGAGCAGCCACTGAGATTTCTCAGTTCTGCTTTTCGTTGGCTCTGACCCTAACCAGACCCCGAGGATGTGCATGAAGGCAGCTGGTCATGTATAATCACATTAGAACTGCCGAGAGGGGTCTCGAAAAGGGGTGCCCATGCTCTCAGAACGCTTAAATGACAGAAAAAAACTTGCTGGCAAACAAACACCTGGTTAAATATGCAAAATAGGTTACGCTGAAGATGCAGATAAGATCATCTTTCTTCCGATTGCTGCCCACGAAGCTTCAGGGAAGAGCACTGAAAACGGATACTGGGCTCCAATGTAAAAAGGCTATCACACAGCTCACAGTTAATTATAAGTAATTTTAATGAAACAATTTGTTCCCTCAGGTTTCCATGATCTTCCCTGAGGTGTAATGCAATATACCCAAGACGCAAACCCTTATAAATTTGTAAAACACAGCTCTCTAGCTCACCTAGACCTCAGTTCCTGGCTCAGTTTAGCGACAGGTGTCACGTTCAGGGTTGCCAGTGAGCCCAGGAGCTGTAATTTCACTTCTAAATAAAGCAGCAGAATCGATAGAACCAGAACCATCCCTGGGAAGAACTGTACATCCTGGCTCATCACAGCTTGTTTACATAGCGCAGAATTCGCATCGGTCTGGCTTTGAGTAAATAGGTAGCGAGTTCCGGGTAGCAAAACGGGTAAAGGTGGCTGTGGGTGATGACAAAAACGCGGGCCTCTTTATTGTTTCTCACATGCTAGACACGGTCTGAGACTAGCAAAGCACGGGGAACGCTGTGCACTAGCTGGTCGGGAAGCCCTGGCGGCCGCCCCTATCAGCAGCAGCAGCAGCAGCAGTTAGCAGCAGCTTAGACTCCCATTGCAGTTGCGGCAGCGCGCGCCGGGATGCGGCGCGGAGACGCACGGCCTGCACCCCACCCTCCGTTCCTGTCCCCGTCCCCGACCCCGCCTGGAGGCCGCAGGCCCTGGCCGCGGAGGCTCGCTCTGCTCACCGTGACTCCGTACTTGAGCGCGATGCCCTGCAGCGTGTCTCCAGCGCTGACCCGGTGCTCCACATGGCGCTCGATGATGCCGGCGACCAGCGGCGCCCGCACGCTGGCCGTGCTGCCGTACGAGCGGGTCTTGGTGCGGGCCAGGCTCAGCGATAGCTCGGCCTCGTCGGGCTCGGAGCCGGAGCGAGAGCGGGGCGGCGGGGAGGGTGCCGAGGGCCGGTGCGCACGGGGGCCGCCTTCCCGCTGGGCCGGCGCAGGCGAGAGATCCGCCATGGGTCCTGCCAAGGCCGCCGGGGCGCCGAGCTCGCCAAGGGGGCGGCGCCTCCTCCTCCGCCTCTTCCTCCTCGCTGGGGCTGCTGGCTGGCCGTGCCGCGGGGGCGGCAGGCGCGAGGCCGAGCTGGGAGCTGCGGGACCCGCATGGCGAGCTTCGCTCTCTGAGGCCGTGCGCCCGGGAGGAGAAAAGGAACCGAGGTCTCGCCGCAGTGTGCGGGTCCTGCGGGACAAGGCCCTGCGGAAGCGGGAAGGCGCTGAGGCCTGTGGGCAGAGGGAGCCCCATTAAGGTGTCCTAGAACCTCAGGTGCAGAACCGTGCAGACTAGAAAGAACCCGACTACAGCCTTTGCTGGCCATCGTAGACCCCCACCAAGCTTTGCTTGTTCTACTGATTCTGCAGTCAGGCCAGCTTGCTCAGTGGTACCTACTTTATGACATCAAAGTCTTGGTGGGAGGAAACCATAAGATCACTGAACAAAGCTTCTACAGGTCCCTCTCCACCCTGGGGGTTACAATTCTTTTGACACCCTCCCAACACACACACACACACACACACACACACACACACACACACGTTGGCACTAGGGGTTGATCCCAGTCTTGTGCGGGCTAAGCAAGTTCTATCACTGACCTATGATGCCCACATACACCAATTCTTTCTATTTAGTTCTTAGGCCAGCTGGGTAGCCGCTAACTAACCGCAGCCCCCCCCCCATTTGTTTGAGGTTCATTCTTTGCTGACCAGTGCCAGTTTTAGGCCTCGGGTGTCTTGAGAATCTGTAGCAATAGTTCATTTTCCTGGCACAGTGCTTGCAATTTGCTATGTGTGTCTCTATTACCAACTTCCTCTTGGACACCCTGAAATCATTACTCCCCTGATGTTACCATTAAACCACCTAAGTCTCTTGTCTACTCTCCCCATCTCAGCCCCCTCTCCTCAACGCTGGCTCCGGAAGGCTTGTGCAGAATGGAGTTAACTGGAATCTTCTGCCCTGACTTTTGAGAGAAACACCTAAATCCCCCCCCAAACACAGACACACACCCATCACCCCAGGTAAATGAGGAGAGTGGGGTTTCATTGGTTGTCTAAAGTTTTGCAATGTTGCTGTGCTGACAGAAGCAAGAGAAAACTCGGGACAAGAGAGAAGACAGAAGAGGAGAGCAGTGGTTCCGGTATCACAGCTGGAAGCTTCTTCAGTTGCTGCTGAAGATAACAGCATCAGTATAAACCCGCACTAGCACCCATGTCAGTTGGTTTTACTTTTAGCATCTACCCCATCTACAATTCATCCTCAACAGGGCCATTTGAGCTCCTCCTTCCCACCTTCATGCTTTGCATATATGGCTCCCTCCATTAGTAACAATATTCTCTCAATAGCCTGTCTACTGTTCCTTTCATTGTTCATTTTTTTTAGATGTGTGTGTGTGTTCAATGTGCATTTAGGGGATTGTGGAGGCCAGAAAAGGCTGTCATGCCCTGGAGCTGGGATTGCAGGTGGTTGTGAGCTGCCCAATGTAGGTGCTGAGAACCAAGTATCTTCTGGATGAACAACATTCCCTCTTAGCTGCTGAACCATCTCTCCAGTCAGATTAGTTTGTTTTTGAGAAAAGGTTTCATATAGACCAGGCTGGCCTGGATCCCTTGGGTCTCCTGCCTCCACTTCGTATGTACTGGAATCACATGTATGTATGTATCATCACATGTATCGTCACAAATGGTTTGTGTAGTGCTGTGGCTTGAACCCAGGCAAGCGCTCGAGCAAATGAGCTACATCTCCAGCCCCAGCATTTGGGGGTTTTCCTGAGACAAGGTTTTCCATTATTTTCAGGACTGGCCCATGTAGGCCAGGCTAGCCTTAAACTCAAAATTCTTGTGTCTCAGCCTCCGAAGTACTGAGATTACAGGAATGTCTCACCGCACCCCCATTTGTTTGTGTTTGTTACCTGAGTTTCATTATGTTGCCAAAGCAACATATATATCTCTGCTATAAAAACAAAGACCACAGTCTAGAGTTCCTGAACTCAAAAGACCCTCCAAGCTCAGGCACAGTAAATGCTGGGATCCACCGTGCCTAGATTTCTTAAATCTTTAAGGTCCTGTTTCAAACAGTACATTTTCAGTGCTCTTAGACGGCATAGATGCTAGCATCAAATGATACCTTCTCCATGGAATATTTTTTTTTCTGATTGTTCCCCAGTTGTCCGTAGCCCTAGCCTGCCCAGCTGTTATTGTTTCCCCTCTGAACCTCCAGGGTGGGTTGTACATCTTGTTCGGTTTAAACTCCCCGTGTTTTGTTTGAAACATCTGTGTATTTCCCTTATCTCCTCTACCAGATGCATGCTCCTAGGGGGCATAAATGGTTCTTCCCTTGTTTTGTTTGTTGGTTTGTTTGTTTTTAAAGCTCAAGCAATGCCTACTTCAGTAGAATAAAAAATATACATTACATATAGCTGAGATGCAGTAGAAAACACCAAGGTCCGGACTGGCTTAGCATGCACTCCCTGCTATGATATATCTCTGCTGTAAAAACAAAGACCACAGGGCCCATTGAGTGCAGACTGAGGCCTCTGGCAGTGTAAATGAAAGTTAACTATCCATGTGTCAGGCTGTAACCTCAGACATTTTGTCCTGGTGACAGGAAGATGACCAACAAACAGGCAGTTCTGAAATAACTACAAGCCACACCGATGATAGCCACAGTAGAACTGTTCAAACCAGTAAGAGTTCATCAAGATTCGCGTCGATGTGCTGGGTGCCGTGGTGCACTCCTCAACCAAGCACTTAGAAGGCAGAAGCAAGAACAGTGCTTTGAGTCTGAAGCCAGACTGGTCTATGAAGCAAGTTCCAGATGTCTATCAACTGTATAGTGAGAGGGACTCTGTGTCAATAATACAAAATCAGTAATAATAAAATCTTTTCAGAAGATTTGGCTTAATGGTGTGTTCTAAAGTTATTTTGTTAGTGTTTGTCTTAGTTCACTGGGATTGTGTCGACAAAAGAGGATATACCGCAGAGTTTATGAACAACAGGAGTTTGCTCTTCACAATTGCAGGACTTACTACCGAGATGGGGGCCGAAGAAAAGCCAGTGTCTGGTGAGCCTGTGTCCTTGTTCACAGACGGTGCCTTCATGCTGTATTCTTACATGGTGGAAAGTGACAATGTGTAGCCCTGTGTCTGTTTTATAAGGACGCTGACCCATTCATGAGGGTTTGTTCTTTCAAACCAATCACCCACAAAAGGCTCTTCTTGCCTTTTCCTTGGCCAGGAAGGTTAGTTAGGATTTCAACATACAAACTGGTGGGGGGGGGGGGTGGCAAAATACACACACAAGACAAGCTATGCTGTGTTCCTGATGGAGGAATGTCATAAAAACGTCAAGACTCTATAATTAGCCTCTAAATTCTCTGCAATAGAGATTGTCATCCCAACAGGGGTTTTAGAGGAACATGACAGGCTAGTTCTAAAGTGATCTGAATGGCTGGGATACCTTTTCCCTTCAGAGCCCACACAGGAGAAACCTCTCCTCTCAGAGCTACAACACACTGCACAAGGCTAGCGACCTGAGTTCTTTCCCCAGAGACCACATACAGGGAAAAGGAAAGAATCAACTCCAAAAATCTGGCCTCTGGCCTCTACATGTGTGCAATGGCACTGGTGTGCTATAGACATGCACCTCATGTACACACACATTCGCACGCACATGTGTGTGCATCCACCCACCCACACACAGTCTTGCGGCTCATTCTCTCTCACTGTCTAACAATGTTTTGTTGTTTATCTGTTCGCTGACTGTTACCTTTTGCTTTCAATTTTTGACAGCTGTACACTCCTAGGTACAGCTTGATGTGTGATGACAAATTTGAACTAGACCTGTGATAAGGCTATGTTTGGCTCGGTGAGAAACTGACTACTAACTTCTGGAGAGTCAGTGCCGGCGTTTTGCATCCTCAGCTGCATTGACAGTTGGGGCAGCCCCTGTTTAGAATTTTAGCCTGAACTTGGAAAAAAATCCTCTTGCTTCTGACCCCACCCTACCCCAACCTCTCCATCTATGCCCAGTTCCTCCACTGCTCTTTTTTTAACTTATCACATCAGCTAGCACCGTGATTTTGATTAGGAATGTTGGGAGAGGCCATCCTGCCTTGTTTATGCAGCTAGGGGAAAACATAATTTCTCACCATTGTGTTATGTTAGCTGTGGAGCTGTTATTTTTTAATAGGCTCTTTTTTTTTTTTTTTTTTTTTTTTTTTTTTTTTTTTTTTTTTTTTTTTTTTTT
>NC_022012.1:63939036-63941057 GCF_000317375.1 Microtus ochrogaster
GCTTTGGAGCCTGTCCTGGAACTAGCTCTTGTAGACCAGGCTAGCCTTGAACTCACAGAGATCTGCCTGCCTCTTCCTTCCGAGTGCTGGGATTAAAGGCGTGCGCCCCCATCGCCCAGCTGCCAAGAGCTTTTTAAAACATGAATATACACTAAATTTTGCCAAAAAGCTTTACAAATGCATATATAGATATGATCATCCTTTTTTCTTTCCTCTGTTGATGTAATCAGTTAAACTGGTTTCTAGGTGTTGAGCCACTTGACCATGTTATATAATTCATTTTCTATATGATTTAATCCAACTCACTAACACTTTGTAGGATTTTTGCATTAATGTCTGTGGGAGGGACTTGCCTATGATTCTCTTTTATTGTAATGTCTTTGGTTTGGAATTAAGGCAATGTTGGCCTCGCAGGATGAAGTCAAGTACTGTGACTGCTTCAGCTTTCTGTTACAGATTGTATAAAACTGATATAATTTCTCCCTAAATGTGTGGACAAATTCACCCTGAAATCACAATCTAACAAATGCTAGAATAAAACCAAATAAAACAGATTAGAAAAATTTGGGCAAAGCAACAAAACCAAAGGATAATTTTTTGATAGATGAACAAAACTCATCAACTTTTACATGACCTGATCAAGGGAAGAAAGAGAGAAGTCATACTGAAGTACTTAAAATTGAGAATTAAAGAATATCAATACTCATCTCATTGAAATAAAAGGAATAATGATGGCATGTTGTAAACAACTACACTAATAAATTAGATAACTAAAACAAAGTGGAAAAATTATTAAAAAGATGCAAACTAACGGCACTAGGCAAAAAAGAGATATAGAATCCAAGCTGGGCAAAGCTGAAATGCTCATCACCCCAGCACTTGGAAGAGAGAGACTGGAGGATGAGGCATGCAAAGCCAGCCTCCGTGAGTTTCCAGGACAGCCTGGGCTACATGGCATCCTGTCTCCAAAAACAGAAAGACCAATCTAGCCATTTCAAAACTCAGAATAAGGGAAAGTCAAAGTCTAGTGGTGACCATAATCTGACCCTTGGAAGAACTGATGCTGGGAGACTGCAAGTCAGAAGCCACCCTGGACTGCGTGGTGGCATCCTGCCTCAAAATAAGGACAAAGAACAACAAAGAAGGCAGGAATCTCAGCACACACCTTTATGCCAGCACTCAGGAATGTTGAGTCAGGATCAAAAATTTGAAGGTAGTCTGGGCTACATAGTGAGAGCCTTTCTCAGAAACAAAACAACTCTACCAAGACCCAGATAGCTTCACAAGCAAATTCTACAAACATTCCAAAGGATGGAAGACAGGAAAACACTAACATCGTTCTATAAAGCTAATGTTATCTGAATGCCAGAGCCAGTCAAACACAAGAAAACTACAGACCAATACAACTGGAGATGCATAGTAGAAACTTGTATTAAAAAAAAAAAAAGATGCTATGCTTCTGCAGTCGTGGCACTTGGGAAGGCACTTGGGAAGTAGGAACAGGAGGATTAGGGATTCAAGGCAATTCCAGCTATGTGAGTTGGAGGATAGCCTGGCCTATGTGAGACCCAGTTTAGAAACAAAGCATCCTAAATCAGAACACTATTTATTATTAAGAGGGGAGGGGGGTTCAACAATTGTCAATTCACAGACAAACCAATTTCATTTATAACCGTAATTTGATCCTACACACACACACACACACACACACACACACTATTATTTTAAAAAACAAACCCCAGAAACTATTTCTTCTGTAAATACTGTTTATCATTCCAAAAGATAAGGATTCTAAAAAACAAAAACCACACATGATCCTGATACCATAATATCATGATTACCTTAATATTAATAATACCTTAATATAATTAAATATCCTGTGTTTTCACCTTAGTGTTGGGGATGTAACCCTGGGTGGTGTTCATGCTATGCAAACACTCTATATCCCCAGCCCTGGGTTTACATTTTTCCCGGTTGTCTCGTGGTGTGTGTGTGTGTGTGTGTGTGTGTGTGTGTGTGTG
>NC_022012.1:63941157-63943949 GCF_000317375.1 Microtus ochrogaster
AGAGAGAGAGAGAGAGAGAGAGAGAGAGAGAGAGAGCCCAGTGCTCCCAGTCTTGCCTTGAACTTGACCTGTAGCTGAGGATAACCTTGAACTCCTGATCCCCCTGCTTCCACCTCCCAAATACAGGGATTACAGGTGTGTGCCACATGGCTAGATACCACTGTGACTTTTTAACAGCTGTCTTGTTCAAACCAATATCTACACATCCTACTTGGTTATCTATTGAATTTCCACATATTTTCAAGCTTTCCTTCCCTCTTGCTTTTCTTCCAATTTTCTGAAGAAATGCTGCAATGTTAGGCATGTGGTTTGCTACGTGAAGAAATGCTACCACGTTAGGCATGTAGTTTGCCACATGAAGAAATGCTGCAGTTAAGCATGTAGCTTGGTAGATTCTGGATTCGCTGGTGGAATTATAGTGGTGTCATTCAGCATGTTCACTATTATACAGTGACTCAATTTTAAATGCTCGCTGCCAATCCTGCTATAAATATGATTGAATCCATCTGTCATCAACACGCTGCTGCTCTCGTAGTCCTGACTAACAGCCGCATCCTTTGGAGCATTCTTGAAGCTAGTGATCTCATCTGATCTTCCTAGCAACAACCCCATATGGTTCATATTATGATCTCCAATCTAGAGGTGAAGAACACAAAGCTTAAAGAGGTTAAGGAATTTTGGCTATAGTTAATTCACCAGTAAATACCTGGGCTCAAACTCATGTCTGTCTGATGTTAAAATTCCATATTGTTATCCATTGTGTGACAATGTCCCCTCGCATTCCTTTGCCTGAGGCTTGCAGTAGTTGGTTGCTTTAAGACTCTAGGAAGTAGTCTTTTAGTCTGTCTAAAGAACTTTCACATTTCACATCCTAAGAAACACTTAGGATGCTTTCAGCTCCAAATAATAGAAAACCCACTAGCCTGCTCCCAAATGACCACACAGAAACATATTAGTAATTATAAATGCTTGGCCAATAGCTTCGGCTTGTTACTATCTCTTACAACCTAAACCCATGCTTTTATCTACATACTACCACGTAGCTCAGTACCTTTTCTCAGCGCAGCAAGTCCATCTTCTTCTCCCCATGATTTTCCTGTTCACAAGTCCTGCCTAACCTCTTCCTGCTTAGCTGTTGTCCATTTAGCTCTTTATTAAACCAACAAGAGCAACACATCTTTACAGCATACGAAGACTATTCCATAACACTCAAGAATAAGGATGTTTATTATCTCACACAACGAGAAAGCTAGAAGCAGGATAACACCAGGACCGGTTGGTTTACTGACTCAACAACAGCATTGCAGATTCCAGCCCATTTTATCTATTCACTTGGACATCATCAGTGTGGTTTTCTCCTTCAACTGGAACCTCTGATGGTTATAAAACGGCCATTCCAATTTCAAGCCACACAGCCCCATGGAACAACTTCCATCACGAGTGATGTCATGTTTCTCTCTGTGCATCTCTGTTTAAGGGCACAAAGTTCCTTGACACAGGAGAGGAGACAGGAGCAGTGTTAAGATTCGGGGTGGGGGGGGGAGTGCTGTGAAGTGCTGTCTTTTGGACATGGCTGTTGCTCTCATGAACCCATTTTATTGTTATTTCCTGCGAGGTCAAGCCAACAAAATCAGTGGATATTTCAGCATGCAGTCCTAATTGGATTCAATGGGGGGATACTTGGGAAGAGAAGAAGGAGGGAGCCAGAAATAGATAAACTCGTATGAAATTATCAAATAATAAATTAAAGGTTTCTTCATAACACCTTGCCTCAGGTGTCACTGGCCAGAATAAGCTATGTGTCCACTCCTAATGTCATATAGTCTTGGGAGAGGGTCCTGTTTCCCCAGTCATAATAGGGTTAGGCCCATACCCCTGAGATGGTATTAGGGCACCCTTCCCTGACGGGTGGATTCTACTGTAAAGAACATCAGAGAGCCAGATGGGGGAGGCACAACTTTAATCCCAGCACTTGGCCGGCAGAGGCAGGTGGATCTCTGAGTTTAAGGCCAACATGGTCAACAGAGTGAGTTCCAGGACAAAGGGGGCTTCACAGAGAAATACTGTCAAGAAAAAAAAGGGGGAGGGGGGAGGAGGAGGAATGAGAAGGAAAAGAAGAAAATAGGAAAATAGAATGGATGTGATGGATGTGGACCAGGCAACCAACAATACTGCTACCTGCTCCCACTGGGGTGTGCTGCATGTTCCTCAGCAAATCATTAAAAGCTTCCTTGTAGCTACCACATTTTTAGTTTCTGCTATCTGACATTTTCCGCTGTGTGTCAGCATCTCCGTTTGCATGAAGAGGCTGCACCAGATGAGCTGCCATCTAGCGCTTCTGCTTTAATTCTCCCTCTTCACAGTCCGAACAGCAACTGAGGTGCTGGAGACCTGGCTCCACTGGTAAAGTGCTTGCTGCACAGGCATGCGGACCTGAGCTTGACCCTCAGCGCCCATGCCCTCAGCTGTGGCAGTGAGTAACTGCAAGCCCAGGGGTGACGGCAGAAACAGGGGCTCACTGGCCAGCCCCGGCCCCCAAAGAGAGAACCGGTTCAAAATCAAAAACAAAAAATGAGATAAATGGCACCTAAGGAATGACACCCAAAGTGGACCTCTGGCCTCCACATACACATTCAGATATGTGCAAGAGTACCTGCACACGCACACACACATGATGTGGGAGTGATTTCTTTCTAATCTGCTGCTTTCATTGGTTAATTAATGAAGAAACTGCCTAGGCCCATTTGATAGGCCAACCCTTAGGTGGGTGGAGTAAACAGAACAGAATGCTG
>NC_022012.1:63944049-63951805 GCF_000317375.1 Microtus ochrogaster
TGGGCTACACAGATTATTAGAAATGGGTTAGATCAATATGTAAGAGCTAGCCAATAAGAGGCTGGAACTAATGGGCCAGTCAGTGTTTAAAAGAATACAGTTTCCATGTAATTATTTCGGGTAAAGCTAGCCGTGCGGGTGGCCGGGTGCCAGGAACGTAGCCCAGCCGTTCCTATTACAACACACACACACACACACACACACACAGTGCGCACACACGCACAGCCCAAGTTAAAGTTAAAAGACAAAACTAACATGGTGGTGCAGGCCTGTAATACCAGAACATGGAAGATAGAGGCAAGATCAGGAGTTCAAGGTCACCTTCAGCTAGATGCCAAGTTGGAGGTCATCCTGAGCTATGTAAAACTTTACCTCAAAAAGAAATAATTTTTAACTGTGGTCTAGAAATGCTGGCAGGTTCAAATTAAGTCATAGGTATGGCTGTTGTCCTTCTTAAAAATAAATAGAACGAGGACATTACCTTTGAAGAACTACACAGACTGGAGCTGGTACGATCCTGCCATTAATTTATTTTGTTTGTTTGTTTATTTGGTTTTTTTGTTGTTGCCTCTCCCATATATAAGACTGGCCCTGAATACCTGACCCTCCTCCTCCACCTCCCAAATACTCAAACTAAAGGCATGCACCATCATACCCGCTATTTGTTTTGTTTTTGTGTGTTTGTTTTGTGGTTGATTTGTTTTTTTTGTTTGTTTGTTTTTTGAGACAGGGTATCACTATGTAGCCCTGGATTTCTGGGAACTCACTAAGTAGACTAGGCTGACCTTGAACTCATAGATATCCTCCTGCCTCTGCCTCCCAAGAACTGGGATTGAAGTTATGTACCATCACACCAGGTTGTTATTTTGCTTTTTGAAATAGCATCTCACCCAGGCTGTCTTGTAGTTTACTGTGTAGCCCAAATCAGCTTAATTTCTCAGCAATCCTCCTACATCAGCTACCAAGTGCTAGAATTATAGAAGTGCACTACTCAGCCCAGCTTCTTATTAATGTTTGCTTGTTTATTCTGAGACAGGGTCTCTGCAGCCCAGATGACCCTAAACTTACTATGTAGCTGAGGATGACCTTGAACTTGTGATCCTCCTGCTTCTATCTCCCAAACATTGGGATTATAAGTGCTAGGTGTACATCACCATGCCTAGTTTATTGACTGCTAATCTTAAAAATAGGAAAGTTCAGGAAGCACCCTGCCTTTTTCATGTATATATCCACCGATATCTATTTGCTTCTAACCCCCCTGGGACAGACAGAGGTTGACTAGATGTTCTTTTTTCCCTCAGACATCTCTAGTGTCATTGCAACATCTTCCCGGAGCTCACACATGGCTCTCTATCTCGGCTTGGGCTACCAACTATGACTACAGTGTAAGAAATCACTTCTTTAATTCATATGTCTGCTTCATTTCATTTCACAGCCTGCTTCTGAAGTAATGATCCATTCACTGTATCGCGTGTATCCTTTTCTTTATGGAGGGACACGAGACAGCCACAGAGGAAGGCGGTCTTCGACCCGGTACCTTTGCTACTCCGACCTCCAATCAGAGCAAAGGTGCTTCATTGCCTTTAGTCTATGCCTATGTCACCTTTCTCTAGTCAAACTGTTGATTTGATCAGTACACAGTCCCATTTTTATTTAGCAGAAGGCGATGGTTTGTAATGAATGTACAACACAGATAGGTCAAACATCCTGTCTGCTTTACATTTGGCATAATAAATGAAAAAGAAAATTTGAGAACATTATTTAAGCTCATTTGGTCACACCTTCCATCTCATTTTATTCTTTTCAGCCCAGACAAGGGGTGCAGGGTTGGAACTGAGCGTGGGAACACTGGCGTCTCTCAGCAGCCGTGCATACCTGTGCTCACCACCCTAGTTCTAATATCTTACTTGGTCCCATTGGCCTGTTTGTTCGCTTGTTTGTTTTTAATGTGTATATTACAAGTGTGAAAATGTCCTAGGAGACCAGAAAATGGCACGGGATATCCTAAAATTAGAGTCACAGGCTGTGGTGGTCTGTCTCTTGTAGGTGCTGGGAGCTGAACTGGTGTCCTTTGGAAGAGTAGCAATTCTGTTAAGGACTGAGCCATATCTCCAGTCACCCCTGTTTTGAAATGTACAAACGGAAATGCTGCTGTGGCCAGGGGAGATGGGGAAAAGACGTCTTTAATGACCGGCTAAGCTGGACAAGCCTGAGTCAGTTCTCCACTCTCTCGGCCATGAATGACTCCTCTGGCCATTTCACAGGGCTGTTACAAAGCTAAAGCCCACACGGGAATCGGGAAGTGTGTTTCCACACAAACGTGAGGTTGCTGTTATTATTTTCAGCTGTAGACGTTCCTCTGCAGCATGGGTTTTTTTTAACCACATGGCTATTGCATACCTCACTCCAGACAGCATTCATTGGCGCTCACTCTCATCCGTCCTTTGTCTGCTGTGGATTCCATCAGCCCTGCTGCATTCATCTCTTTAGTTCATGTTCCTACACTACGTTTCTAAACACAAATTCCACCATACAGTGAAATACTGCATGGAGCAACTTGAAAAAAAAAAAAAAGCAAAAAACTCAACACGGCTGTAAAGGTCAAGTACCCTGTCAAAGGTCATGCTCAAAGTACCAAACAAGAAGTCAAAAAGAGAGAAACCAAATCTAATTAGAAAATGCCTCTATTGTGTGTGTAGTGGTACATCCCGAGTGTCAAGAAACAAAATCAGGAGGATTATGAGTTCAAGACCAGCTTAGGCTACATAATAAGACCCTGTCCGCCCTGAAAAAATAAATCTTTGGAAGTAACTCATATACTATGTACTTCATAATCAGGGATTCATCCCACCCCTTTCATGCTTCGGAAACAAGAAAATAGTCTATGGTTGCTAAGAACCAGGCAAAGAGAAAAGGACGTTCCAACACATCTTCAGGAGAAAAGGTGAAAAAACTGTGAGATGCACAGTAATAAACTCAGGGAGTTTTTAACGTCTACCCAGTGAGCCACAGGCCAATGAGACACAGCTATCTCTTGCATTGCACTTTTTGTAGGGCTTTCCGTCCAAAAACCCTCTCTTGCAACCACGATAAAAGAATCCTCATTGTGTGTGCTCTTAGCACAGACAGACACGTACGTAGTCATTGACTCCAACATCGTATCTTTAAGCTGTAAACATTTTACAGATGAGGACCTTGAGTATCGAGTCCTGTGCCCAGGGTCGTATCTTGTGAAGCCAACATGTAAGCATCTCCAACACTCTCAAACCGAAACTTTTATCAAGCTCCCTAAACCTCAGCTAGCTTTCCCCTCCTCTTCCCTAAGCAATTAACCCATTTAGTCCTTTCCACACCCACACCCAGCCAGTAAATCCTAGGTCAGGCCTGCTCTGTTCCTGAGTCTGGCCCGAAGGCTGCACAGAAAGATGCTCACTTGTCCACAGTCTTGCCAAGCCTCTGCCACCCACCGCGTCAGTGATCCTGAGCATCTCCAGAGTCTACCCAGCTTCCCCAAGCCCAGGTTCCACCTGCCCCGTTGAGCGCTAGCACATATTGCTCCAGACTCTAGGGCAGGACCCTGCGAGGCCAGCGCGTTGTCGAGAGACCCAGTTGCGCCCGGGCAGGGGGGTCCTGCCTCCGCCTAGCCACCGCGCACCGCAGAAACTACGCTTCCCAGGCTGCCCCGGTGCAGCCGCGCACCCCGCGCCGCGCCCGGCCCCCGAGCCGCCTGTTGATCGCAGTTCTAGCCCGGGGCCACGGCGCCGCCCCTGCAGATCCGACCCTCGAGCTCGGGGCTCTAAGGCTGCTGGTCAGCACCTTCCGCTTCGGGATGGGCGCAAGAAAGGGTGAGAAACTGGGGCGAGAGGGGCAGCCTGTCTGCAGCGCCCGGGTGCAGCTCAGGGGCCGCCGCACCCTGCGTGTCCGCAGGAGGATGCTCCATGGCGTGGCACGCAGCCAAGCGCAGCCCGCAGCAGCTTGCACCCGGGTGGCGGGTGCGTGGGGAGGCGGGGATGGCGCGGGGTGGCCCGGGAAGCGTCTGGGTACCGGCTGCACCATGCCCCGCAGCCCCGCAGCCCCCTCAACACCGCACTCCACAAGCAGATGCGGAGAGGGCGCGGTCTCTGGTCGCCCGGGGCTGCGGAGCTGGGGTTTTCCACGTTGGGCTTTGTTTCCCATTTTCTCCTCTCCGGTGAACGTGTGATAAGCTCCTGGAGTCTGGAGCATCTCGCGGCCTCATTTGCACAGGAGCCTGGGAAGGGAGGACTTGGGTTAGCGTCTTTCCTGAGGTTCCCGGAGCTGTCACAGGACTCTTCAGCCATCAAAAAGCCTCCCTTTACAGGTCCCAGAGAATCTTTTTCTTATTCTTTCTGGTCAAAATCATGCTGGTTCGTGCCTTCTCGGGACTTCCTTGCCTTAACCTGTTTACCTGCAAAAAATGAAGGTCGGTTTCAAATAATAACAATAATGATAATAATAGGTTTTGGGAATTTTTACTTTAAAATGTCAGAAGGTGGGAGGGAGGAGTGATGCGGCTAAAATGCAAATTACAGTGAAGAAGCCGAGAACGCCACCGCTTCTTCGGCTCCTTTTAAATATCTGATTCATCATGCGCTTGGAAAAGGAGGAAAAAAAAGAACATCAGAGGAGGTATTATAAAAGCATGGTTTCTGTAGCCGCTCCACCACTGAGGAACTGAGGGATCCTGAGCCAGGATCTTCGCCTCTGTGCTGCGTTCTCCGTGTAAAATGGAGTATTTGGTGAAATGGTTTCTGCACCGCTTTTCTTCTTAGGCATTTGTATCAAGGGACTGAAATGACAAGAGTATTTACAGAAAGCGTGATGGAGACAGAACAGTTTCCATTAAGGAAGCCGGAAGGTTTTCAGGACTTAGTTAATCGAGGTGGTTTTGGTTTTTGTTTGTTGTTACCCGATTTACTCTATTCTTGTCAGTCTAGCTCAATAAATATCACAAAGGTTTCGGGGTTTATGTTAAGATAAATTGGGAAGCCACAGTGTGTTGGTTTTGTTTGCTGAAGGCAGTGGGATCAGCTGATAGAGGTCGGTGGCTCCCTAGGGCTGGGCCTGAGACGTCAAAAGTGCTCTGCAAGAAGGTGGGGGCGGAGACTCCAGAAAGAATATAGGGTGAGGAAAGAGAGAGTGGTACTGATGGGTTATTGTGTGAAAAATGAATGCACAATAGGAAGGCTGAGAGAGGCACTGTGCAAACACTGACCCCAACTATCAACTGGTATAAAACCTTTGCGGGAAAGAAGGGTCAGAGCAGGGGTTTCATATTCTTTCAGAGTGTCTTACTCAGGGAGAGTGGTGTCTTTACAATGCTGGAATTAGAAAGTTTCCATCATCCCTGCAAAGGTCCAGGCGGTACCCCTGGTGAGTCTCCTGCACAGTTTCACCCATGGAGTATTCATGGGTGAATGATGCAAGGGTACAGCTATCACAGATGGCAATCCCAGTCACTGTGGATTGCTGTGTGTGGACTTTGACTCCTAGATGAGGAAACAGTCGCTGTCAAAGATCATTTGGGGGTCAGGACATGGCGGTGCCTTCCTTAATGCCAGCAGGTAGATGTCTGTGACTTTGAGACCAGCTTGGCCTACATAGTGAGTTTCAGGCCAGCTTGGGCAACATATAGTGAGACCATGTCTCAATCTTGCATCCAAAATAAAGAAATAAATACAGATATTTTGTAGATGTCCAAGATACCTGAATACAGACTGTATATTAGACACCATGGGATTACTGTTCTTAAGTGCAGTAATAGTTTTGTAGTATATAGGAGATTGTTCTGGTATTTTTCTTATTTAAATCTTTTTAAAAATACCTTTACTTATTATTTGGCACAATATACTTGATCCTACCCATCCGTCCTTAACCCCCAATACATCCCCTTCCCACCCTCATGCCTTTGGAAGTGTTTGTGGTAATGGCAATAATGGTGGTCGCTTACTAAATCTAAAGTTGAATGGTCTTGTTGGCTCATTCTGAAGGTCCTGCATTGGTGATTACAGCTGCTGTGAGCTCATGAGCACAACATCTGTGTCGTGTCTAGAAGACAGTATTTCCCTGTCCTCCTCCCCATCCCGCTGGCTCTCACATTCTTTCCACTCCCTCCTGAGTGATGCTCTCTGCGCTTTGAGGTGGTTGATAAAGATGTCCCATTTAGGGATGAGCACTCGATAGCCACTTCTTCTCAATACTTTGGTCGTTTAAGAGTCTCTGCATCAACTGCTGCCCACTGCTGCAGAATCTTCTCGGGCCAGAGTTGAGAGCAGCACTAATATATGGGCATAGATGTATTTACAAGACAGCGTGACGGTGTGTCCATTTAGCAAAGCATCAATAGTGGGTTCCCCCCACATAGGGCCTCTAGCCTCCCAAGCCATGGTCTTTTGACCAGACGTGCATTCCCTCTCCTGTGGAGCAGGCCTCCAATTCAGTCAGAAACTGTTGGTTGCCCCCATCACCTTCCTGTCACCGTTGGGCCAGTAAGCACATCTTGCCTGGCTGGTCGGTATTCAGGGTTCACTGTTTGGGTATCCATTGATGACTCTTCTCCCCCAGCAGCATCCAAAGCACCTTCTGATGAATGCCATGAAAGTTTGGGAGTTTGGAGGTGGAGCACTGTTACATCTATCTACAGTACACACCGCAGGATGAGAGAAGGGCCTTTTATGGCGGTAGAGCACATTCAGGAGCCTCGCCACAAGACAGTGGTGAGAGCTAGGGAGGCAAGAAGAGTGGGGTGCAGCTGGATTTTGTTCCACTCTTTAGTAGGATTGAACTTCTTAAATAAGAATTTGGAGGGGAATTTAAAAACATAAGCAGACACACAGAAAGGTCTGCAGAGGGCCGCATGGCTGTTGGCTGCTGTGGTGAGTTGGAGAGAAAGCTCTTGACTTCACAGATCCTCCGAGAGATGCTGATGGAGTCCGGGAAGAGTCACTTCTTTTGGATCTTCTTAACTACTATTGACCACTTATGCTTGAGGGAAGAATTCCCTCGCTGTAACATAAAGTGCCATCATATCCTTGGTACCCACGGGAAATTTGTCATTGAAAACCATCCCCCCCATCAGAAGATTTGAAGTCCTTTTTATAAAATATCATAGCATTCTCATGCAACCAAATGTATGCTCCCCAGGTATTTAAAGCCTCTTTAAATTGCGTATACCTAACACAGTGTAACTGTATAACTTTCCCTGCTGTTTTTATGGCATGACCAGAAGAAGGTATACACAGTAGAGATTGCGCTAGTCATAAGCTCAGAATCTTCCTCAGAAAGCAGTCTACCACGGCCCCTATATTCAGCCCCAATATTTTTTTTTAGATAATTTGACATGCAATTGATTAAAGTAGCAGATGTGGAACTCACCGTTATTAGTGGGGCCAACTGTGCTAATAATATCCAACCCTCAATAAATCCTTACCCTAACTAGGGACTACCCTGAAAGACCTCTCCATCCTGGCCATATTGGGGATTAAAGATGCAGCCCTCGCGTGCTAGCAAGCACTCTACCACTGAGCCTTGTTTGTTTGTGTTTGTTTTCCATTTGTGGTGGTGGTGATGTTTTTTGTTTGTTTGAGACGGGGTTTGTCTGTGTAGCCCTGACTGTCCTGGAACTCACTGTAGACCAGGCTGGCCTCAAACTCAAAGATCCGCCTGCCTCTGCCTCCCAGTGCTGGGATTAAAGGCGTGCGCCACCACCGCCCGGCCTCAGTCTTCCTTAACTCATGTT
>NC_022012.1:63951905-63955123 GCF_000317375.1 Microtus ochrogaster
TTTTTTCGAGACAGGGTTTCTCTGGTTTTTGGAGCCTGTCCTGGAACTAGCTCTGTAGACCAGACTGGTCTCGAACTCACAGAGATCTGCCTGCCTCTGCCTCCTGAGTGCTGGGATTAAAGGCATGCGCCACCACCACCTGGCTTGCTTTTTTTTTTTTAACTCAGCCTTTAACTCACGCTCCTTCTGCCTCAGCTTCGTGAGTAGCTGGGTGACTGGCACGCTCTACCAAGGTCAGCTGTCTTTTTCCTCTCCACATCAGAGATCTGTGACAGTATGTAAGGCAATTTGAGAAAGAAGATTCTGGCTAGGATTGAATGGTAGTTCATTTTCCCTTCAGCATCTGAAGTTTGTGACAGTCTGTTAGGAAGTTTGAGAACACAGCAGTATTGAATGATGGGTGTTTCTGCTTTGGGTTGAGAAAATGCTGAGGAAGTAACTGATGGAGCTTCTGACAGAACATAAATAATGGAATTCCCCCTTGGTCCCTTTGTGTGTCAATCACATGAAACCTTGTGTTGAAGGCTATATGGATTTATAGGTTATACCCGGTTCAGAGAACGCATGTGCAGAAGACGTCCTACTACAGACTACATAACACAGAATCAACTCTTTTTTTGTTTTTGTTTTTTGAGACAGGGTTTCTCTGTGTAACTTTGGTGCCTGTTCTGGAACTAGCTTTTGTAGACCAGGCTGGCCTCAACCTCACAGAGATTCACCTGCCTCTGCCTCCCAAGTGCTGGGATTAAGGGACTTCAGAATCAACTCTTAAACCACCAGGTGTGATGGCTCATGCTCCTAGTCCCAGCACTACGGAGGCAGAAATAGGACACTCATCAGAAGTTCCAAGCTAGCGCACGCCTTTAATCCCAGCACTCGGTGGCAGAGGCAGGCGGTACTCTGTGAATTTTAGGTCAGTCAGTCTGGTCTGCAAGAGCCAGTTCTAGGATAGCCTCGTTTACACTGTGAGTTCTAGACCAGTGAAGACTACAGGGTTGAGACCCTGTCTAAATTTAAATAAATAGATAGATAGATGATAGATAGATAGATAGATAGATAGATAGATAGATAGATAGATAGATACTGCATTTAATCTCTGATACAGACTGCTTTTGTTTCAGATTAATTTTTCTATAGCTAGATCTCATGTATGTGAAAATAGTCATTTAAAGCATGCACATTTACTCGGATATGTGTCTGTAGTGATATGTGTGTGTGTGTGTGTGTGTGTGTGTGTGTGTGTGTGTGTGTGTATGTGTTTTGTAATTCTCTGAGCTGTTATGCTTCTAAATGTTTAGAATTAATGTTACCAGAAAAAGAAACTACCTAATCAGATCTAGGAAAGCTGGTTTACTCTTTGTGGTCAGAGCTTTTCATGGGTCACAGTTCTTGAATCTGTAGAATATGGTATACAATGTTTTCCAAGCTATGTGCAAAATATTTATATAATGTATGTACTTCATATACTATATATACCATATATACACACATATATGGACATTTTCAAAAACTAACTAGCATTGACTGGAGCCAACTTTGGGAAATCTACCTTCAATGTATTATTGAGTGGGTGGCCAGAACACCCTTATTAGTAACTGTGTAAATCATGAGTATTGTCAATTGTGTTTCTAAACCAGGCAGTTTAGAATTCATATTTCAGTTTCTAGTTCTCATGGATCATTTAACTCCAGTCTATTTTCCTAACCTTAATTTCTTCTGTTCTTCCTAGAAACTCTTCTAATTAATTTTTTATCATCAATAATTTTTATTTTTAGTACACCACAAAGTCCATTACAGTGCGTGGAACAGGCCTTTAATCCCAGCATTCAGGAGGCAGAGGCAGGTGGCTGTCTGAGTTCGAGACCAGATAGAGTGAGTTCCAGGACGGCCAGGGTTACACAGAAAAACCCTGTCTCTAAAACAGCACTGTGTTATATATAGCTTTGAAGATTTTGTGTAAAGGAGAGGCACTGGCTCTTTAATGGGGCTGCAATTGTCTCTACTCCCTCCAAAGCCAGTTTGAATTCTTTGATGTATTTCAGTACATCCATCCTGAGAGCTGTAATTGGTTATTATTTTTGCTCTTATATTTTCAGCCTTCCTGTTTGAGTATCAAGGCTAGCCTATCTGTCAGGTATGGTGGTACATGTGTGTAATCTCAGCACTCAGGAAGCTGATGCAGAAGGATCACAGTGTCAAGGTCTGCCTGGGCTAAATAGCAAGTTCCAGGCCAGCCTCTACATAGTGAGAGCCCGTTTTAACTCTGCCCCTTTCGTTTCTGAGAAAGAGACAGAGAGGCAGGTGGGGGAGGAGAGGAAGGAAGCAAGAGAGGGAGGGAGGGAGGGAGGGAGGAGGAAGACTGGAAGACTTTCCTATTAATTATTTCTTTCATGTATATTACCAGTTTCTCTGATTCCCTTAGTGGCAACTAGGTTGGCAAAAGGTTGATTCTAGGACTGTGAGTGGCAGGAGTTCCTGGACAAGCTCTACTAAACCTGGACGTGACAGTGCCACACAGTTGGGGCACAGAACTGAGGAAGAACCAAGAGGCCCCTCATCAGCGTTCTTGGGGGACTCTGGAGTCTCATGAGCATGGCTATCATGTAGGCAATGTGGATGGGAGCAGACAGCACCCTTGTTTATAGACAGCCATTCTGAATTGCAATGCCATTGCACACCACCTGCTTTATGGCTTACATATCATTCTGAGTCAGTTTGTAAGGAATCCTGAATCAAGTTGCCCATACCACCCACAGGTCATAACAAGGTATAAATCGAAACTTAGCTGATCAGTGCCAAAGCAAAGGAGACAGATAGATCAAAAACCACAAGAGCAGGCAGAAGCCAGGAAAGCAGATGAATCAAAGGATGAAAACAGGAAACCCATAGTGTCAGGAAGTTAGAAGTCTTTCAATTCCCAGTGGCAGGATGAGGGACGTACTAAAGCGGTACGAATCCGGGACTGGTGCACACACCTATAATCTCAGTGCTTGGGAGATGAGGCAAGAGTATCAGACATTTAAGGCCAGCAAGAGCTGCATGAGACACTCTCCTCTCCCCTCCCCCGATGATGATGATAGTGGTAATGGTGATGATGATGATGATGATGGTGGTGATGATGATGATGATGATGATGATGGTGGTGGTGGTGGTGGTGGTGGTGGTGGTGGTGGTGGTGGTGGTGGTGATGATGATGATGATGATGATGATGATGATGA
>NC_022012.1:63955223-63964918 GCF_000317375.1 Microtus ochrogaster
GGTGGTGGTGGTGGTGGTGGTGGTGGTGGTGGTGGTGATGATGATGATGATGATGATGATGATGATGATGATGATGATGATGATAGGGCTGGAGAAATGGCTCAGCAGTCAAGAGCACTTTTTGCTCTTGTAGAGGACCTAAGTTAGATTTCCAGTACCTGCATGTTGAAGGAGCTGCGGGTTGCATTCCTGCCGCCCTGCTCCCAGCCGCCTGGCTAGCTTATGCCCCAAAATAACAACACACAAACTGTATTCTTTTAAATACTGCCTGGCCCATTTGCTCTAACTTCTTACTTGCTAATTCTTACATCTTGATTACCCATTTCTATTAATGTGTGTAGCACCCCAAGGTGCGCTTACTGGGAAGATTCTAGCCTACATCCATCCTGGGTCAGAGCTTCATCGCGTCTGCCACAGAGAGCAGAGCTAAGGCATATGAGCTCACTTCCTCTTCCTCCCAGCATTCTGTTCTGTTTACTCCACCCACCTAAAGGCTGGCCTATCAAATGGGCCGAGGTAGTTTCTTTATTAGCCAATGATCTTCCTCCATCACCTGCATAGTTGCTAACAACTATAACTTCCATTTGCAGAGGATCCAGCACCTTCTGGTGTCCTCAGACACTCTGTGCACACATGCCCCACAAATATACATGCAGGCAGAAATAACCCACACACCAAATAAAAATAAATTAATATTTAAAGTAATAACAACAACAGTAACGCCAGCAGCAGGCAGTTAAAAACCCGAAAGGCCAAAATACAAGGCAAAGAGGTAGAAAGAGGTCTAGAAGTAGGGACTGAGCAAGTCACAGTGGTTCACCCTCTGTAGTCACCAGGACTAACAAAGAAAAGGCTAACCTGGTCCACAGTGAGCTCCAGGCCTTCCAGGGCTACATGGCAAAACCTTGTCTCAGAAGGGAAACGGGGAGGGACACAATAGCAAAAGAAATGAGAACTCCTCAGAAGATAGGTTCCCAGAAGATAGAGCCTAACCAAGAGGGGCATGCAACAGAGGGACATAGGATCCACGATGAAATCAGGAGGCAGGAGGTAGCATAGGAAGGCCATAAAACTTCCCTATGAAAGAGCTTCTGCCCCAGCTGGGAAGTCTTGGCTGTTGCTCAGGTGGAAGTCGACATGAGCTTGGACTGCCACTAACCATGGAGGCTTGCCACACTGGACAGTGCTAATTCAAGACCCTTGTATGATGCTTCTTGTATTTAATCTTAATGAGGAAAACAAGGGAACAAACCGCTCTCTGGCGGATCTCTGTGAATTTGAGGCCAGCCTGGTCTACAAGAGTTAGTTCTTAGGACAACCAGAACTGTTTCACAGAGAGACCCCCATCTCGAAAAACTGAGTGAGAGACAGAGAGACAAAGACAGACAGGCAGGCCGACAGAAGAGGACTATTCTCAGGCCAAAAACAAGTGAGAATTGACTGTGAGAGCTTGTATACGCTAGGCACCATACCTCACAATACAGTAATGCCCCAAGTATCACCCACATCTCACGAGATAAATATAGTCATGTGATGCTGTCTTGTCAGCGGCAGAGCACATGCATGGCAGGGGTTGTTCTATGAATTACATCACCTGATTCATTGTAGCTGTCTTCCGACTGTGTATGACCTGTAATGTTAGCACAATACAAAATTGCCTGGTGATGCCTTGCTCTGCATTCTGCCCTGCGGTGACTCAGTGTGTGGCTGCACTGTTCCTTGCCTGTTTTGCAGAGGTCAGGTCACCAGTTTCATGTGTGCCTGCGTCATGAGGCCCTGGCCTGGTTGTCTCCAAGGCTTGGTTTTAGTCTTCTGTGCTTTCAAGTCCATTGCTTTAACCTCTCAGCCTCTACAAGGCCTTCTGTGCTTTCCGAGCGAGGAAAGAACCTTCTTCTGTGGTTTATTGTTATAAAAGGGAACTACTTTCAGGCTGAAAACATCTGACCGTTTCTGTGCTATAAGATTTGAATAGCCTCAGCTGGAAACACTGTGAATCTGGTCGGATCAGGTCCTCGCTTCCCTTTCAGCCTGCCCAGTCTCTGCCTTGCTGTAATTTTTTGCCAGTAAATTTCCCTCTCTTGTGTTCTGTGTATTTCATCCTCTAATGGATATTATTTCTCAGAGAAAGATAGAGTCTCACGTAGCCCAGGTTGTTCTTCAACTCACTGTGTATATGAGTCTAGCCTCGAACTCCTGATCTTCCTGAATCCACCTCTGAATGCTGGGATTTCAGGCCTGCACCTCCATGCCTGGCTTCTTGACACTTTAAAACAAAGGAAAAGATTTTGCTGGCCTGTCTTCAAATAGCTAGGCTTCAAAACTCAGGCTACAATTGCCACATCTTTATATTTGCCCAGCATCTAGAGCTGAATTAAAGACTAGGTGTGGTAGCCATTGCCTTTAATCCCAGCACGCCGGAGGCAGAGGCAGGAGGATTTCTATGAGTTTGAGGATGGCCTGGTCTACAGAGTATGTTCCAAAGGCCAGCCAAGGCTTTATGGTGAGAGGCTATCTCATCCCAACCCAGAAAAAAAAATAGAGATGAATTAAGTATGCAGGGCCAGTGTGTGCTTTGTTTGAGGGGCTTTGATGAACTGATGTTGTTCTGTTTATTAGTTTTAGAAATTATGGTTTGAAGGTTGGAGAGATGGCTCGGTGGATAAGAAAATGTGGTTTGACTCTTGTATAAATCTCAACTGTGGTGAAATAATGAAGGTATACTAAACAAAAGAAGATTAATATCATTTACTGACCCAGGAATAAGATAGTAGCATCAGTCTGGGGTTTGGTTTGTCTTTGTGTAGTGACAGTAAAAGGCTGATTTTCCTCTTTTGCAGCATAGTTATTTTAACAAGATAGTGGAAAAAGAAGCACAGAAAACCACGCTCTGAGCTTTCCTTCCCAATGCTCGTGTTTCTGGGTAACAGGAAGAGACACTTCCTTCGGCTCGTGGCCACGCCTATTTTCCATTTGCCGACAGACTGTGTTTGCCCACCTGAGCTCCTGGAAGCTTCAGAGGCACACGTTCCCTTCCCTTCCGGTGTGTGCATTGGTATCCTGTTGCGTGTTGACTGTGTGCCGTGGGACAGACACCCTGCTGGAGGCGAGTCTGTGGCAGGACTTTGTAAACTTTCCACTGCCTCATCACCCCGGGGGAGGGAAACAGATGCGAACCCAGCAGGGCCTGGGTGGGGTACAGAAGGCCAGCCAAGCCCTGGGAAATCAGGATTTGACTTCAGAAGCTATGAGAAGGGTGTGTTCTTCCCTACAGCACACCTGGATTTGTTTTAGGGGGTTGGTTTTGTCTTGAGGTGGAACTCTTGCTATGTAGACCAGGCTGGCCTCAAACCTGTGTCAATCCTCCTGCCTCTGTCTCAAAAATAATAAAATAAGAATAATAATAATAAATAGCTGGGCTTGGTTATATATGCCTATAGTCACAACACTTAGGAGGCTGAAGAAGGATTGGAACAAGTTTGAGGCCAGCCCTAGGCTAAACAGCAAATTCCAGGCTAGCCTGGGCTGCAGAGTGAGACCCTGCCTCAAACAGATAAACAAAATTAAAAACTCCACCATAATAACAGTAACAACTAGGTTCTCCTTGTGTCTTCAGGTCAGTGTCACACTCTAAACAGGTACAACTTTCCTTTTCCCTCTGGCTCTGAGACCCCTGGCACCTTGCTATAGAATGTAAAATTTGCTGACATATACTTGCACTATTGGTGGTTATTATTGAATCCTCTTTCCCTTGTGAATTATAGGGCCCAAAGGACCATCTGTTTTGTCCACTGCTGTGTCTCAGCGGTTATTGGGAAAGGTAGGCTTTCAGTGGACATTTGTTGAATGATATTACAAGCCTGAGCTGGAGAACCCAAGACCATCAAGAATAAGAATGCAGTCCCTGTTTTCCGGGGGCGGGGTGGTACCTGGAGAGAGAACTGTATAGTAACGTACATGTATGTATAGTAACCTGCATGAAAGACAACGGGTGATGAATGTTAAATGGCTAAGTCAGAGCCCACGCCTCACTGACTCTACCAGACTCATCTTCCAGTCTCAACGTAGACAAAGCAAACTGAGGGAGAAGAGCGATTTCTATGGGCTTAGGTGATCTCAGCAGGCTCCAGGAGGGGTGGGGGTGGGGGGAAAATTACTGCAGTGGAAAGATCTCTGGACCCATGGCCACCTCGCCACTCTGAGCTCATTTCCTCCATTTGACATCAGTATTTATTGCATGTCTACTGTGGGTCAGGATCTGTGCTGGGAGCCAAGATTTTATTGGTAAATAAAGGTTAGATAGTCCCCGCCCTCACTGAGATTAGCAAGTCATTGTGCCTGAGCCAGACTGCAGTCGAAGGAGCACATAGGGGGAGCACGGGACCCAGATTTTGATTCAGGGTCTGATCTGTTGGAAGAGGTGAAGGTCACATTGAGACTCGGGACGAGTCTGGCAGAGTCAGCAAGGGTGGGCTTTGAGTTACCCATTTCACCTGCATCACCGGTTACCTTCTGAGTGCTTTGAGCGAAGGGAACATAAGTGAGTCAGGATTTGGAAGTGGTCCAGGAGGACATGAGGAAGGCAGCGGGGAAGAGGAGGATGGAACTACAGAGGCCAGAGTGTGAATTTGAACTTTGTCCTTGGGGCAATGAGAAGCCACTGGGGGATTTTAAAGGACTAAAAAGTTAGTGAAAAAAATCACTTTGACCACTGTATGTAGAATGATCAGAGGGACAAGGGCTGGGCTTCTCCTCTTCGTCCAGTAAGGATAGGATTTGGTGATTAGTGGGTAGAAAGGAGGCAAAGGAAAACCATCAAGAATGGCACCCTGGTTTCTAAACAACTTCTTGAAATCCTAGAGGAGGAGTAGCAGATAAGAGCTCTTCTGACATTTAAGGGTCTGAAGGAAGGTTTTAAGATTCTAGCCAAGGGAGGATTTTGGTTAGATAACTCAGATCTGGTCCTCAGGGACAAAATTTAGGATACTGATACGGATTTTTAGAGTTAATAGAATATAGATAACAATTAAATTTTCAAATTTAATAAATAAAAATACGAAAATTTCAAAGTAAGTAAGCGCCCTTGGTGAGGGATGAGAAAATCATTTCTAAGATAAGACTTTGAAGAACAGCAGTATTTAAGGCAGAGGAAGAGGAACTGTGAAAAGAAACCAAAGAGTGAGGGGAGAAACACAAGAGCCGGGCTGAGTGGCCAAAGGCCGCCCTCACGCTGAAGGCCCGAGGTCCTGCAGAGCTTGGGATCTTTGCCAGGCCTCAGGAACAGAGCACAAAGAGAAAGGAGCGTTCCAAGCAATGGTGCCACATCTGCCAGCTTCCCGACAAGAAACAGAGGGTGGTCTCAGACCGAATTACTTGAGTCCGGTTCAATAAAGAGGCCCTTTGCAAGGATGTAGGAAGCTTTGGAGAAACAGCAAGGGAGAAATCCGGCAAGAGTCATAACAGAGACCCTTTACCACCCCAATGGCCTGTGGGGTGGCATGGGCTTCTGAAACACCCTCTCCACACCCGCCCTCCTCCCATGCCTCTGTGTCCTCTGCTTTGCCTCTGCTTGCCTCCTGTTGGCCAAACAGAAGCCAGAAAGGACAGGAGCCCAGGTGCAGCCTAAGGAGACAGAACTCCTAGGGTCCAGAGCAGAGTGCAGAGCAGAACTGGAAGGATGAATGGACTATTCTAGAACAGTTATCCTGGAGATGAGAGTGTTTGGGGAGAGTAAGTATTGGTGTCTGTATTGTTGCTGTGACAAAGAGCAAATTCAGTTGCTTAGAAATGAATGTGTTGCCGCCACAGAAGTTAGAGACCCGAATGATCTCATTGGTGTCAGCCGGACTTTGCTGCTCTCTAAAGGCTGCAGGGGAAAAGTCCTAACCTTTTCCAGCTTTCGGAGACCCCAGATTCCTCTTCTCATGGCCTTTCCCCCATCTTCAAAGTCAGAAATCACGATGTTCTGACCTTCTGTCCCTGCCATGGCCACTTGCCTTCGCCTTCCGTCGCCTTAGTACGTTGGAGTAATCTGTGCCTGCTCAGACAGTTCAGAATGCTTTCCCTATGCTAGGTCCTTAATTCAGGGGCTGCTAAGATCCAGGTCCCTTAGCGTAGCCTGTAAAGAAGCCCTCCACGGATGTCCCATTCTTCCCACTCCACACACAATCCTCCTCCTAACCACCCCAACTCTGACTCTGCATGAACTTTCCTCTCCCATGTCTCTGCTTATGCTTTCTCTATCCTAGATGGCCCTTGCGCATCCATGTCCTCCTCAGGCCTCTTCCTTCAAGGGTCAATGACGATCTCTTTTTTGGGTGACTCTCAAACCTCCCCTCCCCCTCCCCAGTATTTTTTGACCTACTTCAGACATTATCGTAACACTTACCACATTCTGACTGTTTGTGTGGCTGTCTCGCTGAGCTATGATCTTCCTGGGGCACTTCTCTAGCCCTGCCCTCAGTAATAGCAGGTACATAGCTACAGTCACTGTCTTGGAGGGGCTGACTGGATGGAATGCAGCGTTGTCTCATTAGGGAAGGTCCCAAGAATTTTCTGCAAGGGACTGACTAAAACATGCTTTTGATGTGATAGTTTAAGGGTGAGGCATTTCAGAGGGCTGCGGGGGCTAAGAGAGAATGTTTGGGGTGGTATAAAGAAAGAAAAGTTAGGGAGAATGACTACAGAAACTATAACGACAAAGATAAAAAGAGGGCATGAAGCTGGGAGGAAATTGGGGTACCGGGCACTAGAAAGCGCTGGAGGACTGTAGTAGTGGACAGATGCCATCAAAAGACATCATTTAAATGGGGGAACTTTCAAATAATAAAAAAATACTATTAAAGTACTCTCAAAGATATCATTTTATAAAAAAAGAAGTTAATGAAGAAGGAAAAAGAGGAGAGAGAGAGAGAGAGAGAGAGAGAGAGAGAGAGAGAGAGAGAGAGAGACTCTCAACTGTAGCCAGGGCTTGAGAACATCTCTTGGTTTCGCTGCACGGGACAATGTGTCCTCACACCGGTCCTCTGAACTCTTCCCTGAATGGATCCCATTCTGTGTCCTTCACAGCACTCTCTACCCTGAAAGGGCACAAGTGTGCTGCTTACAACCGCCATACAATTAGTTATTGTTCTTCCCTGGTTTTCAGTGGAAAGCGGGGAGAGGCCTTGTAGTAGAATGGAAAAGCACTCACTGCCCTGGGAGCCAGAAGCCAGCACACATCCCATTGCTGTCACCTCCAGCTCAGTCACAGTCTGTAAAATCCATCGAATGGTGGTAGCTTTTTTTTTTTTTAAGATGTATTTATTTATTATGTATAGTGTTCTGCCTGCATGTATGCCTGTAGGCCAGAAGAGGGCACCAGATCTCATTACTGATGGTTGTAAGCCACCATATGGTTACTGGGAATTGAACTCAGGACCTCTGAAAGAGCAGTCAGAGCTGTTAGCCTCTGAGCCACCTCCCAGCCCCCAAATGGTGGTATCTTGCAGGCTTCCTTACAGGGCTACCCTAAAGTGGAAAACATAGTTGAAATAATGCTGTGTGTGAAAATACCTTGGGCTGTGTCCTGCTCTGCAATTAAAGGCAATGCTGCCTTCCAGATGAATTGTCTTTGCAGTAGAATCCATGGCCAGTGTAGCACAATCCATTACTACTCTTGCAGTTTACAGCAAGGAGATGACCGTGTTGCTCTTTTAACAGTGGTAGTGTGAAGTCCCGGGAAGCTGGCCCACTTCCAAGTGCACTAGAAAGGTGGACCTGCGAAGCCATGGCGCTCCCCTTCCAGAAGGAGCTGGAGAAATACAAGAACATCGATGAGGATGAGCTTCTTGGCAAGCTCTCAGAGGAGGAGCTGAAACAGTTGGAAAATGTTCTGGATGACCTAGATCCCGAGGTTGGTGGCATGGAACTGGAGTGGGGTGCTTAAGAGAGCATGGGAGAAAGGGGTCAGGTGCTCCTTCAGCCATCTCCGAAGTGCCTGCAGCCCCCCTGTAGAATTCTGGGTTCTTCCCCATTGCTGCTGATGCTCTTTTACAGGTTCAGGGCCAGGGTCACTCCAGTGAGAAATGACAGGTGTGTTTCTCAAAAACTAGTTCATAGAGGATGAAAAATGTTTCCCATTGGGAAAGAACAGTCTGATTTAGTGTAGGACTAAACAGAGTATTTTCCAAGTGTCAGATCCTTTGCTGGGCCCAAGAGTCCTTGGGGGAAATTGTAGTAACTCCTTTTCATAATTAGAAGGCACACGTACAAGGGTGACCCACACAGATCCCACACTGGTAAATGTCCCAGGTTGTTGAAAACACCTCTGCAGTGTAGTTTTCTTTGGTTTTATTTTTTTAATCATTGTTTTAGTTTTGTGAGATAGGGTCTCAGTATTCCAGGCTGTCCTGCAATATTGTATATTATATAGCTAGGATGACCTTACACCTCTGATCTTCCTGCCTCCACCTCCCATGTGCTGGGATTACAGACATTTCAGCCTCTTAGGGCTTTAACCCAGACATTTATGAAAGTGAAGCAAATTCTCCACCAACTAAACTACAGCCCCAGACTCTTTTGTTTGTTGACACTGGGTCTTGTAGCCTAGGTGGGCTGCAAACTCACTGCTTAGCTGAGGATGACCTGAATCCCTGCTGTCTTTATCTCCCAACCTCACAAGTGTTAGAATTACAGGCATGAGCCACCATACTAAGTCAAACTTGATTTTATTTAGTTAGTTAGTTAGTTATTTTGGTTTTTTGAAACAGCTTTTCTCTGTAGCTTTGGGGCCTGTCCTGGAACTAGCTCTTGTAGACCAGGCTAGCCTCGAACTCACAGAGATCCACCTGCCTCTGCCTCCCTAGTGCTGGGATTAAAGGAGAGCACTACCACCACCCAGCCCAGACTTTTGTTTTTAAAGGCAGGTCTCACTATGTAGTCTTGTCTGGTCTGAAACTCACTATGTAGCCCAGGCTAGTCTCAAACTCATAGAGATTTACCCTCCTCTGCCTCTAAAGTGCTGGTACTAAATATATGTAATACTACAACCAGCCCAGAATTAATATTTATTTATTTATTTATTTTGTGTGTGTGTGTGTGTGTGTGTGTGTGTGTGTGTGTGTGTGTGTGTGTGTAAGATGGAGTCTCACTGTGTAGCTAAGGCTGGCCTGGAACATGGTATATAGCCTAAGCTGACCTCCTATGTGTTGACTGTAAGCCTGCAATACCATGCCTGACTTTATATCATATTTTTCTCTTCTTGCTTTTTTGAGACAGGGTCTCCAATAGCAGGGACTGGTCTCACACTCATTATGTATGCAAGAATAACCTTGAATTTCTGATTATTCTACCACTACCTTCAAAGTATTGGGATTGCATGTGCTACCACAACTGGTATTATTTTGTTCAAATACACAAATAACTTGAAATTCTTTGACAGTGTGTAGATGATTATCCTCATAACATCAAGTGAATTTGGGGAGGTTTTTAATATTTTTATCAGTTCTTAAAAAGCTCAATATCTCGTTATAGTGTTTCTTTAGCAAGTATTTTCTTCAGCCCTGATAACATTATCTTAAACTTGAAATTGGAGGCATTCGAAATAGTGACTTAACTGTAAAGATGTAAGTAAATAAAGCTATTTATCTGACATCCTGCTGTACCAGGTACTTTGAACATTTAATTTTTTTATTTAAGTATAATTTTTTTTTTTTTTT